>NC_081568.1:77300882-77621671 GCF_022355385.1 Mustela nigripes | reverse complement strand
ACGCTCTCGCGGTCCAAGGCGCTGTCCAGCACCAGCGAATAGTAGTTTTTGAAGGTGGACACCAGCTTGAATGGGATAGGAGGCATCACAGAGCAGGTCACCTGCCCATAGACACCAGAGTCACGGTCGGACACGGAGACAAAGGCGATGACGGTGCCTAGTGGAGAGTCCTCTCTGACCGGCAAAGACAGAGGTGTGATTGCCAGTTGTGGAGCATTGTCATTTACATCCAGCACTTTCACTAAAACTTTGCAGTGATTCGACATTGGAGGATTTCCTTTATCAACTGCTTTTACCTGAATTTCATAGGATTTCGTTTCTTCATAATCCAGTCTACCAATTAGTCTAATTTCTCCTGAGCTGGAATCAATTTTGAAGTTTTTTTGAATGTTTAGAGGAACATCACTGCCAAAGGAAAAAACAATTTCGCCATTTACACCTTCATCGGCATCAGAGGCATTTAATGTAGTCACTAATGTTCCATTTGCTGTACTCTCTAATAAATGGACTCTGTACCCAGCCTGGGCAAACAATGGGGCATTATCATTAACATCCAGCACTGTGATCAGCAGCTGAACTGTACCTTCAAGCTCTGGCTTGCCCCCATCAGTGGCTGTCAATAATAAATGAAGTTCTGGTGTTTCTTCTCTATCCAAAGACTTCCTCAATTCAAGTGAAAGTGACTTACTGAGTTCATCACTTGCCTGTACATCCAAAGAGAAATAATCACTGGGGCTGAGGGTGTATGTTAGAAGAGCGTTGGTACCAATGTCTTCATCAGCAGCGCCCTCTATCGGGAAACGTGAATCCACCAGTCTAGATTCAGGAATAAAAAACCTTTGTTCTCTTGCTCTGAAAACCGGTGGGTTATCATTAATGTCCTTCACCTCCACCTCCACATGGAAAACCTGCAGCGGCTTATCCACGATCACCTCCAGGTGGATGCTGCACTCCAGATTCTGCCCGCACAGCTCTTCCCGGTCGATCCGAGAATTCACAAACAAAATGCCATTCTGCAGATTTACCTCCAGAAAGTCCCCGTGGCCTTTGGACGCCACCCGGAACAGGCGTGGCACCAGCTCTGCCAGCTCCAGCCCCAAATCCTGGGCGATGCGGCCCACGAAGGTGCCGTGTTTGGCCTCCTCCGGGACCGAATAGTGGACCTGACCACTCCCAGTCTTCCAGGCTGCGAGGAGCAGAACGCAGAGCAGCAAATGCAGGGTTCCCTTGCCTTCTTGCCTGGGAAACAGCATCGCAAAACCACTACAAATTTGGTACCTCTCACTCACTTCAAAGTCATACTCTCTTTACTTTATATCTCGAATAATATATTTCCCGGCCGTTTTTGTCTTCTCTCAGACTGTGACAAAATGGAGCTTTCCTCTTTAGTTTTTGATGACAAGACTTTGTGGTATACAGCGACATCATGTGGCTAATGGTGTGGATTTTAGATTCATTCATTGATTTCCAAATGTCTATATATTCATTTGCAATTTACTCAATGCAATCATTTTCAATTATGTCTTTTAAAGAGTGATACAGTTCAAATCTCATTTATTCTTAAAATGAAGCAAATTCAGAATTTGGAACTTTAAAAAATACCAATAAATTTAGACAATACTGTTAATATTTTAATGTGCAAGGTACTTTAATGTGGTATAAATTTCCTTTTGTGCATTTTATTACTATGAAGAATACATAGAATAAAAGCTAACCACAATTTACTGGCATCCAAATATTTCAAACATAAAACTGTTAAATCAAATATACTTTGTTTTCTACAGTTAAACACTTATTTTACCTTTTATATATTTAACCAAATACTATATAGTTAGCAAGCTTTAATGTTGAAAACTACAATCTTTAAATATAATTTCAGCCATATTATAATTTTTCATCCTCTTTATTTTTATAAAAATTGTTCAGTTTGAAGATATCCTCAATATTAGAAAAATGTCATTTACAATGATCAGGTGACAATTAATTGAAACAAAACAATAGTAAATCATGGATTACATGGTTGTGATTATGAAAATAAAAGGCTACATAATACTATCCTCAAAGGAAAAATAAATAGGAATATAATGCCTGCAAAATTTGTTATCAGAGCTGTTAAAATAACAGTTAAAGTTAAGCTAGTATAAACTCAAATTAGACTGTGATAACCTTAAGATATTAAATACAATGTCCATGGTAACTACAGAGCAAATAGCTATAGAATCTGAATAGATCTAGAATGCCTGGGTGGCCTAGTCAGATAAGCTAAGACCATGATTTCATGGGTGGTAGGGTGGAGCCTACATCAGGCTCCTACATTCAGCTGGGAGTCTGCTTGAAGGTTCTCTTCCTCTCTCCCTTCCCCCCCCCCCACTCATGCATACACACTCTTTCTAAAGTAAATAGGTCTTGTTTTTAAAATCTGAGTCAACCTATAACTAGTAAGGTCAATGAATCAGTAATTTTTTTAAATCTCCTGACAAAGAAAAGTTCTTGGCCCCATGTCTTTACTGGTGAAATTGACCAAACATTTAAAGAAGAAATAATAATGATCCTTCTCAAACTTCTCCACATAAATGAAGAGGAAGGCACACTGTCATTCTATGAGGCCAGCATTACCCTGATACCAAAGTCAGAGAAAGACACTACAAGAAAATAATACTCAGATCAATATCCCTTATGAACAGTGATGCTAAGATCCTCAAAAAATATATATCAGAAAAGGGAGTTCAGCCACATGTTAAAAGAATTAGGCACCATGAGCAAGTAGGATTTATTCCTGCAATGTAAGGATGGCTCAATCTACATAAATCAATCAATGTACTACACCACACTAATAGAATGGAAGAAAAAAAAAACACATGATCATCTCAATAGATGCAGAAAAGGCATTTGACAAAATTAAGCACTGCTTTTTTAAAAAAGATTTTATTTATTTATTTGACAGAGAGAGATCACAAGTAGGCAGAGAGGCAGGCAGAAAGATGGGGGAAGCAGGCTCCCCACTGAGCAGAGAACCCAACGTAGGGCTCCATAACAGGAACCGAGACCAGGACCCAAGCTGAAGGCAGAGGCTTAACCTACTGTGCCACCCAGGCACCCCAAAATTCATCACTCCTTCAAGATAAAAACACTCAAAATCCTAGGAATAAAAAGAAACTACCTCAATATAATAAAATGCCATTTCTGAAGAATGCACAGCAAACAAATACTCAGTGGTGAGAGATGAAAGTTGTTCATCTAAGATTAGGAACAAGCAGGGAGGTCTGTTTTCACCTTTTCTATTCAACATAGTATTAGAAATTCTAGCCAGAACAATTGGGCCAAAAAAAAAAAAGCATCCAAAATGGAAAGGAAGAAGCAGAATTACCTCTGCTCAGAAAGGATATGATCTCAAATGTAGAAAACCCTAAAGATTACACAGAAAACTTAAAATTATTAAATGAATTCAACAAAGTAGCAGGATACAAAGTCAACACACAAAAATCAGTTGCATTGCTATATATTAAAAATGAAAAATCTGAACAGGAAGTTAAGAAAACTGTTTCACTTACAATACCATGAAAATACTTGGGAATTAACTAACTTAATTAACTTCACTAATACTTAGGAATTAACTTAACTTGTATGATGAAAACAACAAAAACATTTCTGAAATAAATTAAAGAATACATAAATAAATGGAAAGAGATCTCATGTTCATGTATTGAAAGACATATTATTGTTAAGTGGCACCTGGGTGACTCAGTTGGTTAAGTGTCTGTGTTTGGCTCAGGTCACAATTCCAAAGTCCTGGGATCGAGGCCTGTACCAGGCTCTCTGTTCAGTGGGGAGACTGTTTCTTCCTCTGTGCCTCTCCTGTTCATGTGTGCTCACTCTTGCCCTTTCTCTCTCTCTCTCTCTCATAAATAAATAAAATCTTTTCAAAAAAGTAACGGGGTGATGAGTATTAAGGAGGGCATGGGTTGTAATGAGCATTGGGTATTATATGCAACTAATGAATAATTGAACACTACATAAAAAACTAATGATGTACTATTAAAAAATAAAAATAATAAAAATAAAATAAGCTCCATTTAAAACAAAAAAAGATTCTCTGTCTCCCTCTCCCTCTGTCCTCCCCCCTCCCATCTCTCTGTATCTCTCTCTCTAGAAAAAAAAGAAAGACTTATTATTGCTAAGATGTCAGTACAACCCAAAGTGATCTACAGGTTTATCTCATTCTAAAATTCATATGGAATCTCAAACAGACAACAGTCCTGAACAAGAAGAACAAAACAGGAGGACTCACACATCCCAATTTCAAAACTTACTACAAGGCTCCAGTAATCAAAACAGGGTGTACTGGCATGAAGACAAACATCTAGACCAATGGAATAGAATAGAAATTCCAGAAATAAATCTTCACATATAATGTCAAATGCTTTCAACAAGGATGCCAAGACCATTCAATGGGAGAAAAGAGAGTCTTTCAACAAATGGTGCTGGAAAAACAGGATGTAAAAGATGAAGTTATATCCTTACCTAACACCACATACAAAAATGAGTGCTAAATGGATCCATGATATAAATATAAGACCTAAAATTATAAAATTCTTAGAAGAAAGCATAGGGGGAAAACTGCATAGGGTTTGGGAGTGATTCTTGGATATGATACTAAAGGCATAAACAACAAAAGAAAAGATAGACAAATTAGACTTCATAAAAATTGAAAGAAAATATTTTCCATTAAAAGATACTACAAAGGGGAGCCTGGGTGAATCAGTGGTTTAAGGCCTCTTCTTCGGCTCAGGTCATGATCCCAGGGTCCTGGGATCAAGCCCCGCATGGGGCTCTCTGCTTAGCAGGGAGCCTGCTTCCCCCTCTCTCTCCCTGCCTACTTGTGATCTCTGTCTGTCAAATAAATAAATAAAGTCTTTAAAAAAAAAAGATACTACAGAGACTTCCAGTTTCTAGTTCTAAATGTAAGGAGCTTGGATATCACTACTCCATCTCAACAAAAGTGAAAATGGTGAACAGACTGAAAAATCAATAATTCTCTGGATGTGTAAAAGATGGGAAGATGGGGGCGCCTGGGTGGCTCAGTGGGTTAAGCCGCTGCCTTCGGCTCAGGTCATGATCTCAGGGTCCTGGGATCGAGTCCCGCATCAGGCTCCCTGCTCAGCAGGGAGCCTGCTTCCTCTTCTCTCTCTCTCTGCCTGCCTCTCTGCCTACTTGTGATCTCTCTCTGTCAAATTAAAAAAAAAAAAAAGATGGGAAGATGGGAGGACACAGGACAAACCAATGACTTCAATGTTAGAGAATCACAGGGAGATACAAGAAGTCACAGCTTACTGGTACAGAGACTCAAGAGTAGAAAACACCATGGTAATAAGTACTGGATTAGGAAAGTTCTGGGTAAGTTCTAGAGTGCTTAAGATGATTACACTGAAGTATAATTGATGAGACACTGGGGGCTCAGTGCAGAGAAGCCTGAGAGTTGATAACTCCAGGGGGAAGCAGTCATGGAGGACTTCCACAATATTATGAGATTTACCTGCAGCAACATGGCCAGATTACCACAGTAACTAACAGAAAAAAATGGCAAAATTAACAACACAAGAAACAAGTGTTGGCTAGGATGCAGAGAAAGGGGAATTCTCTTGCACTGTTGGTGGAAATGAAAACTTGTGCAGCCACTCTGGAAAACAGCATGGAATGTCCTCAAAAAGTTAAAAATACAACTACCCTACTATCCAGCATTTGCACTACTAGATATTACTCAAAGGATAAACAAAGTACAGATTCAAAGAGATACAGGTACACTGAAGTTTATAGCAGCATTATCAACAATAGCTAAACTATGGAAAGAGCCCGAATGTCCATCAACTATGAATGGATAAAGAAGATGTGGGATGGATGGATGGATGGATAGATAGATATTACTCAGACATCAAAGGGAATTAAACCTTGCCATTTTCAATGATGTGCATGGAGCTAGAGTACATTATGTTCAGCAAAATAAGTCAGGCAGATGTGGCAGCTGGGTGGCTCAGTCGGTTCAGCATCTGCCTTCAGCTCAGATCATGATCCCAGGGTCCTGGGATTGAGCCCCACATTGAGCTCCCTACTCATCAGGGAACTTGCTTCTCCCTCTCCCTCTGCTGCTCCCCCTGCTTGTGGGTGTTCTCTCTCTCCCTCTCTCTCTCTCTCTGTAAAATAAATGAAATATTTGGGGGAAAATGATTACTTGGAATGTCAGTGGACTAAATGCTCTAATCAAAAGACACAGAATGATGTCAAAAGACAGAGGGTGATGGAAAGCATAATAAAACAAGGACCATCTATATATTACCTATGAGAGATTCGCTTCAGACCTAAAGACACATGCAGATTGAAAATAAAGGGATTGAATGACAGGAAGATGGCAGATTTGGACACTAGGATTGCCTCATCCCATCAATACAACTAGGTAACTATCAAATTATCCTAAGCACTCCAGAAATTGACCTGAAGACAGACAGAACAGACTTCACAACTAAAGGGAGAGGAGAGGCCACATTGGAGAAGGTTAGAAGTGCAGAGACATGGTTTAGGGGAGAAATAGATGCTGGCTGCTGTAGAGGGGAGTGAGACATAGTCATGGAGAAGGGCAAGAGAGAGAGAAACACACAGGGGAACACACAAGAAGAACGTTTCCCATAGCCAACTGCTTGGAAAATAGGAAGGCCCAATTTCATGTGTTCTTGCAACCACTGGAGCTTAACGGTCACTGGATTTGACTACAATAGAGCCTGGAGGACACTATGCTGCTTTAGGAGAGAAGGCAGGCAAACAACCCCAGGGGCATACAGTATGAAGCTATCTGAAGAGTGCCTGAGGCACAGTGCAGGGAGATTATTTGCTCTTCTCAGAGCATGTCTGAGAATAAAGGAACTAGCAGGTGCTATTTCTTTCTCCTGCCCTCAACATAAACACAGAGCCACCTGTGGGAAGCAGTGCAGCATGGACACTGGCTGCCTAACTTGTGTACACTAAGCCACCCATCCCTGCCTCAGAGCTCCAAAGGAACTGCCTTTCTCAGTCAAACTTACATCACACTTACATCACACTTACCTCATTCCACCAGCATGGAAGGCTCCTTTCACAGAAGACCTTCACAAACCCCTGCCCACACCACATCTCCTAACCAGAAAGTTTTGCTGGGCCTCAGTTTCAGTGGAAGTAGTGACAGGTCTCATTTCACAAGCAGTTCAGAGCACAACTAGTTAAAACTCAATACGTTCAGGCCAGGGACTAAACACTGCTCACAGCAAGCAAGGAGAGCCTCTTCTGATTGGCTTGAAGGGTAGAGCAGCCAGAACACAACAACAGAGTGCACACAGCACAAAATGGAAATACTCTCTGAAGTGCCAGGTCCTGGGCACTACACGACCTTTCTTCATTAGACCATTACTTTCAGAAGCAGGAGATAGTACTGGTCTTTCTTTTTGTTTTTTTTTTTAAAGATTTATTCATGTATTTATTTGCAGTGGGGAAGGGTAAAGGGAGAGGGAGAAGAAGAGAAGCAGACTCCCTGCTGAACGCAGAGCCCAATGCAGGGCTGTAGCTCATGGCCCTAAGCTCATGACCTGAGCCAAAATCAAGAGTCAGAGGCATAATCGACTAAGCCACCCAGGTGACCCAGGACTGGATTTCCTAACACAGAAAAGCAAGTAGGGACTTAGACAAAATGAGAAGTCACAGGGTTTTATCCAAATGAAAGAACTAGATAAGGCCACAGCCAGAGATCTAAGTGAAACAGATATAAGTAACACTCCTGATGAAGAATTTAAAGCAATGATTGTAGGGATACTCACTGGACTTGAGAAAAGAATGGAAGACATCAGTGAGATCCTTTCCAAGGAGATAAAGAGTTAAAAAAGAATCAGAGACGAAGGGTGCAAGAAATGAGTTCAGAAACATGCCTGATGCAATGAACAGTAGGCTGGAAGAAGCAGAGGAACCAATGCTCTAGAAGACAAAGAAATGGAAAGCAATAAAGCTGAACAATTGAGAAAAGAATTTATACAAAAGGAGAATAAACTTAGGGAACTCAGTGACTCCACCAAACATAATAACGTTTGGGAGAGAAGGGAGAAAGAAAATTTATTTGAAGATATAATCGCTGAAAGCTTTCCTAATCTGGGTAAGGAAACAGACATCTATCCAGATCCAGGAGGGACAGAGAACTCCCATTAAAATCAACAAAAGCAGACCCACACCAAGACAGGTTGTAATTATGTTCGCAAAATATAGTGATAAAAAAATCTTAAAAGCAGCAAATAAAAGAAATCAATAACTTAGAAGGGAAAGTCAAAAGGCTAGCAGATTTTTCTTTTTTTTAAATTCAATTAGCCACATATAGAACTTTTTTAGTTTCAGATGTAGAGTTCAGTAATTCATCAGTTGCATATAACACCTAATGCTCCTTACATCATGTGCCCTCCTTAATACCTGTCATCCAGTTATTCCATCACCCTACATACCTCCCCTCAAGCAACCCTCAGTTTCTTTCCCATAGTTAAGAGTCTCTCATGGTTTGTCTCCCTCCCTGATTTCTTCCCATTCTGTTTTTCCCTCCCTTTCCTTATGACCCTCTGTGTGGCTTCTTATATTCCTCACAGGAGTGAAACCATATGATAATTGTCCTTCTTTGACTTATCTCACTCAGCATAATGCCCTCCAATTCCATCCATTTCCATGTAAATGATAATATTTCACCTTTCTGATGGCTGAGTAATATTCCACTGTATATATACCACATCTTTTTTATCCATTCCTCTGTCAATGGACATCTTGGCTCTTTCCATAATTTGGCTATTGTGGACACTAGTAGGAGATTTTTCAACAGAAATTTTGCAAGCCAGAAGACAGTGGCATGATATATTCAAAGCACTGCATGGGGAAAATCTGCAGCCAAGAGTACTCTATCTAGCAAGGCTAGAAGAATTCAGATTAGAAGGAGAAATAAAGAGTTTCCCAGACAAAGAAAAATTAAGGGAGTTCATGGCTAATAAACCAACCCTGCAAGAAATATTATAGGTGTGGGTGGGGCCTGAATGGCTCAGTTGAGAGAATGCAACTCTTTATCTTGAGGTTGTGAGTTTGAGCCCCACATTGGGCACAGGGTTTACTTTAAAAAAAAGAAAGAAATACTAAAGGGGATACTTTGTGTGGAAAGGAGAAACCAAAAGTGACAGTTTAAAGGTAAGAAATACAAAAACAGTGAAAACTAGTATTTCTGTAAGAAAATCAGTCAAGGAACTCACAAAAAATATAAAATATAGTAACATATACCTAAAACATGAGGAGGAAAGGAGAAAACAATGGGTTCAAACTTAAATGACAATCAACCTAATATAGACTGCTATATACAGAAAAGGTTATATACAAACCTAATGGCAACCATATATTAAAACCACTAATAAACATGCAGAAAATAAAAAGAAATAAATTCAAATGTATCTCTAAAGAAAATCAGTAAAACACGAAGGAAAGAAAGACAAGGAAGGGTCAGAGGAAATTTCCAGAAACCATGACAAAACAAGTAATAAAATGGCAATAAGTACATATATATCAATAATTACTTTGAATGTAAATGTGTATGGGCAGTTGAATATTATTCAGCCATAAAGAATGAAATTTGCAAGGATATGGATGGAGCTAGAGAGTATTATGCTAAGTGAAATAAGTCAGTCAGAGAAAGACAAATGCCATATGATTTCACTCATATGTGGAATTTATTTGTTTGTTTACAAAACAAACAAGCAAAGGTGAAAAAAAGAGACAGAGAGAGGCAAACTAAGAAACAGCCTCTTTATTTTATCTTTTTAAGTAAACTATACCCCAATGTGGGCCTCAAACCCACAACCCTAAGATGAAGAGTTGCATGCTTTACTGAATGAGCCTGCCAAGTACCCCTCAGACACTTGGCTATAGAGAACAATATGATGGTTACCAGAAGGGAGGTGGGGGTGGATTAAACAGGAGATGGGGATTAAGGAGAGCACTTGTTGTGATGAGCATCTCATGATGTACAGAAGTGTTGGATCACTATAGTGTTCACCTGAACTAAAGTTATACTGTATGGTAACTAACAGGAATTTAAATAAAAATTTCTTAAAAAAAAAAAAAAAGTAGGGGTGCCTGGGTTAAAGGCACTGCCTTTGGCTTTAACTGGGTTAAAGCCTCTGCCTTCGGCTCAGGTCCTGATCAGGATCAAGTCCTGCATCAGGCTCTCTGCTCTGCGGGGAGCCTGCTTCCTCCCCTCTCTCTCTCTGCCTGCCTCTCTGCCTACTTGTGAACTCCTCCTGTCAAATAAATAAAATCTTTTTTAAAAATTAAATTAAAATTAAAATTAAAAAAAAAAGTAAAGGGGGTACACCTGGGTGGTGGCCCAGTCAGTTAAGCCACTGCCTTCCACTCAGGCCATGATCCCAGGGTCCTGGGATCAAGCCCCGCGTGGGGCTCCCTGCTCATTAGGGTGCCTGCTTCTCTCTCTGCCTCTACCTGTCACTCTGTCTGCTTGTGCACTCTCTCTCACTCTGTCTCTCTGACAAATAAATAAATAAAATCTATTAAAAAATAAAAAAATTTTTAAATTAAGGGGTGGAGAAGAATTTATCATGCACATGGATATAAAAAGAAAGCTGGGGTAGTAATATCTGTATCAGACAAAATAGACTTTAAAACAAAGACTGTAACAAGAGACAAAGAAGGACACTATATACTCAGAAACAAAGAAATCCAACAAGAAGATATACCAATGGTAAATATTTGTGCATCCAACATAGTAACACCCAAATACATAAAGCAGCTAATAACAAACATAAAGAAAGTTTGATAGTAATAACAATAATAGTAGGGCACTTTAACATCCTACTTACATCAATGGACAGATCATCCAAACAGAAAATCATGGAAAACAGTGGCTTTGAATGACAGAATGGATGACATGGATTTAACAAATATATTCAGAACATTCCATCCTAAAACAGCAGAATACACATTTCTTTGAAGTACACAGGAACTTTTTCCAGAACAGATCACATATTAGGCCACAAAATAAGTCAAATTTAAAAACATTGATGTCATACTGGGCCACCATAATGCTATAAAACTAGAAATCAACCATAAGAAAAAAATCTGGAAACAGAAGAAATACATAGAGGTTAAAAAACATGCTACTAAACAATGAATGGGTCAACCAAGAAATCAAAGAGGAAATTTAAAAATACATAGAGACAAATAAAAATGAAAACACAGGGGCGCCTGGGTGGCTTAGTGGGTTGAAGCCTCTGCCTTCAGCTCAGGTCCTGATCCCAGGGTCCTGGGATTGAGCCCTGCATCTGGCTCTCTCCTCCACAGGGAGCCTGCTTCCCCCTCTCTGTCTCTGCCTGCCTCTCTGCCTACTTGTGATCTGTCTGTAAAATAAATAAATATGAAAACACAGAAGTCCAAAATCTTTGGGATGAAGCAAAACCTGACCTAAGAGGGAAGGTTACAGCCATACAGGCCTAACTTAAGAAGCGAGAACAATCTCCAATAAACAACCTAATGTTATACGTGGAGGAGCTAGAAAAAGAATAACAAACAAAACCTAAAACCAGTAGAAGGGATGAAATAATAAATGTTAGAGCAGAAATAAGCAAAATAGAAACTAAAAGAATATAACAGATCAATGGAACCAGAAGCTGGTTCTTTGAAAGGATAAAAAAAATTTTGATAAAATTTTGACCAGACTCATTAGAGAAAGAGAAAGAGAGATGACTCAAATAATGAAAATCAGAAATGAAAGAGGAGAAATAACTCACACCACAGGAATACAAAGGGTTCTAAAAGAATATTATGAAAAATTATATGACAACAAACTGGGCAATCTAGAGGAAGTAGGTAAATTCCTATAAATATATAATCTCCCAAAACTGAATCAAGAAGAGACAGAAAACTTGAAAAGTCCATGTTATTGTCCAGTTTCCCCAACTGGACCACTTTCTTACACCATACACAAAAATAAATTCAAAATGGTTAAAAGACCTAAATGTGAGATTGGAAACCATCAAATACTATATGACTCCATATGAGAAGAACACAGACAGCAACCTCTTTGACCTCAGCCATAGCAACTTCTTACTAGATACATCTCTGGAGGCAAGGGAAACAAAAGCAAAAATGAATTATGGGACTTCATTAAGATAAAAAGCTTCTGCACAGTAAATGAAAAAAAAATTAACTAAACTAAACAAAACTAAACAGCAACTCATGAAGCGGGAGAAGATATTTGCAAACAACATATCTGATAAAGGGTTAGTATCCAAAATCTATAAAGAACTTATCAAACTCAACACTCAAAAATAAATAACCCAGCTAAGGAGATGGCTAATGGACACATGAAAAGATACTTAACATCACTCATCATCAGGGAAATACAAATAAAATCCACCATAATATATCATCTCATACCAGTCAAAATGGCTAAAATTAACAACAAAAGAAACAACAGATTTTGGCAAAGATGCAGAGAAAGGGGAACCCTCTCTTACTGTTAGTGGGAATGCAAACTGTTGCAGACATTCTGGAAAGCAGTATTGAGGTTTCTCAAAAAGTTAAAAATAGAACTATCTTATGACCCAGCAAATGCACTACTCACTATTTACTCAAAGGATACAAAAAATACTGATTTGAAGGGCATGCAACCTAGGCATGCACCCCGATGTTTACAGCAGCATTATCAACAATAGCCAAATTATGGGAAGAGCCCAAATTTCCATTGACTGATGAATGCATATCTGTTTTTCAGGACCCTGGGATCATGACCCAAGCCAAAGGCAGATGCTTAACTGACTGAGCCACTCAGGAACCCCTAAAAAAATTTAATAAGATTAATAAGACCCTGGCCAGACTTATCCAAAAGAAAAGAGAAAGGGCTTGAATAAATAAAATTATGAATGAAAGGAGAGAGATCACAACCAATACCAAGGAAATATAAACAATTATAAAACCATATTATGAACAACCATATGCTAACAAATTAGGCAATCTGTAAGAAATGGATGCATCCCTGGAAACTCATAAACTACCAAGACTGAAACAGGAAGAAATAGATAACCTGAACAGATCCATAAGGAAATTGATGCAGTAATCAAAAATCTCCCAACAAACAAGACTCCAGGGCCAGATGGCTTCCCAGGGGAATTCTACCAAACATTTAAAGAAGAATTAATGGCTATTCTTTTGAAGCTGTTTCAAAAATAGAAATGAAAGGAAAACTCCCAAACTCTTTCTATGAGGCCAGCATTACCTTGATCCCCAAGACAGACAAAGACCCGATCAAAAAGGAGAATTACAGACCAATATCCCCAGTGAACATGGATGCAAAAATTCTCAACAAAATACTAGCCAATAGGATCCAACAGTACATTAAAAGGATTATTCACCAGACCAAGTGGGATTTAGTCCTGGGCTGTAAGGGTGGTTCAACGTCCACAAATCAATCAATGTGATGTACTACATTAATAAAAGAAAGGACAAGAACCATATGATCCTCTCAATTGATGCAGAAAAAGCATTTGTGGATTAAAACTTCACAGTGTAGGGTTAGAGAGAACATACCTCAAAGTCACAAAAGCCATATACAAAAAGCCCACAGTGAATATCATTCTCAATGGGGAAAAACAGAGCTTTTCTCCTAAGATCAGGAACACAACAGAGAGGTTCACTATCACCACTGTTGTTGAACATAGTACTAGAAGTCCTTGCCTCAGCAACCCTACAATAAAAAGAAATAAAAAGCACCTGAATTGGGAAAGTCAAACTCTCACTCTCACTCTTCACAGATGACATGATACTCTATGTGGAACACCCAACAGATTTCACCCCAAAATTGCTAGAACTTATACAGGAATTCAGCAAAATTGATGTAAAATCAATGCACAGAAATCAACTGTATATCTATACACAAACAATGAGACAGAAGAAAGAGAAATTAAGGAGTTGATTCCATTTACAACTGCACCAAAAACCATAAGATACTTAGGAATAAACCTAACCAAACAGGCAAAGGATCTGTACTCAGAAAACTATAGAACACTCATCAAAGAAATTGAGGAAGACAAAAAGAAATGAAAAACTTTTCATGCTCATGGACTGAAGAGCAAATGTTGTTTAAGGTCTATGCTATCTAGAGCAATCTGTACGTTCAATGCAGCCCCTATCAAAATACTATCAGCTTTTTCACAGAGCTGGAACAAAAAATCCTAAAATTTGTATGGAACCAGAACAGACCCCAAATAGCCAAAGGAACATTGAAAAAGAAAACTTAAGCTGGGGGCATCACAAGGCCTGACTTCAAGCTCTAGTACAAAGCTGTAATCAAGAAAGTATGGCACTGGCACAAAAACAGACACATAGATCAATGGAACAGAATAGAGAACCCAGAAATGGACCTTCAGCTCTATGGTTAACTAATCTTTGACAAACCAGGCAAGAATATCCAATGGAAAAAACACAGTCTCTTCAACAGATGGTGTTGGGAAATTGGACAGCCACAGGAAGAAGAATGAAATTGGACCAGTTCCCTGAACCATACATAAAAATAGATTCAAAGTGGGTAAAAGACCTAAACAGGAATCATCAAAATCCTAGAGAAGAACATAGGCAGCAACCTCTGTGACCTTGGCTACAGCAGCTTCTTCCTAGACATACCTCCAAAGGCAAAGGAAACAAAAGCAAAAAGGAACTATTGGGACTTCATCAAGATAAGAAGCTTTTGCACAGCAAAGGAAACAGTCAACAAAACCAAAAGACAACTGACAGAATGGGAAACAATATTTGTAAATGTCTTACCAGATAAGGGCTGATATCCAAAACCTATAAAGAACTTATCAAACTCAACACCCAAAGAATGAATAATCCAATCAAGAAATGGGCAGAAAACATGAAGAGACATTTCTCTAAAGAAGACATACAAATGGCCAATAGACATATGAAAAATGCTTCACATCACCCAAGATCAGGGGAATACAAATCAAAACCACAATGAGGTATTACCTCACACCAGTCAGAATGGCTAAAATGAACAAGTCACGAAATGACAGATACTGGCGAGGATATGGAGAAAGAAGAATGGAGAAAGAATGCAAGCTGGTGTAGCCACTGTGGAAAGCAGTATGGAGGCTCCTCAAAAAGTTGAAAATAGAGTTACCATATGACCCAGAAATTGCACTACTGTGTATTTACCCTGATGATACAAATGTAGTATTCTAAGGGTCACGCACACCTCAATGTTTATAGCAGCAATGTACACAATAGCCAAACTATGGAAAGAGCTCAGATTCCCATTGCCAGATAAATGGATAAAGAAGATATGGTGTATATATATACAATGGAATACAACTCAGTCAGCAAAATAAATGAAAACTTTACATTTGCAATGACATGGATGGAACTAGAGGGTATTATGCTAAGTGAAATAAGTCAATCAGAGAAAGACAATTATCATGTGATCTCACTTGAATGTAGAATTTAAGAAATAAAACAGAGGATCATAGGGGAAGGGAGGGAAAAATAAAACAAGATGAAATCAGAAAGATAGACAAACCATAAGAGACTCTTAATCATAGGAAACAAACTGAGGGGTGCTAATGGGGAGAGGAATGGAGGGATGAGGTAACTGGGTGATGGACATTAAGGAGGGCACCTGATGTAATGAACACTGGGTACTATATAAGACTGATGAATCAATGACTTCTATCTCTGAAACTAATAACATATTATGTTAATTAGTTGAATTTAAAATAAAAATTTTTAAATAAGTAAATAAAATCTTTAAAAAAGAGGAACAAAACGATGAACATGAGGGGAAAAAAGAGAGAGGCAAACCATAAAACAGACACTTAACTATAGAGAACAAACTGAAGGCTGCTGGAGGGGAGGTGGTTGGGGGGATGGATTAAATATGTGATGGGTATGAAGAAGGGCACTTATTGTAATGAGCACTAGCTGTTGTATGTAAGTGATGAATCACCAAATCCTACACTAGAAACTAATATTACACTGTATATTAACTAACTGGAATTGAAATAAAAAATTGGAAGAAAAAAAGAACAATAGGTTATACTATGAACATCTATAGTCCAACAAACTAAATATGCAGGTGAAATGGAATAATTTCTAGAAAGACACAATCAAAATTAAGTAAAGAAAACATATAGAAATCTGAATAAATCGGTATCAAATGAAGATATTGGATTAGCAATAATTTTTTTTAAAAACCCTCCCAACAAGGGAGCCTAGGTGGCTCAGTGGGTTAAGCCTCTGCCTTCGGTCATGATCTCAGAGTCTTGGGATTGAGCCTCAAATCAGACTCTCTGCTCAGCAGGGAACCTGATTCCCCACCCCATCTGCCTGCCTCTCTGCCTAATTGTGATTTCTCTCTCTCTCTCAAATAAATAAATAAAATCTTAAAAAAAAAAAAAACTCCCAACAAGGAAAAGCCTAGAACCAGATAGTCATTTAAAGGAGAAGTAACACTAATTATTTTCAAAACTCTTCCAAAAAATAGAGAATGGAACACATCCTAAGTCATTCTATGAGGCTACTGATAACAAAACCAGACAAAGGCATCACAAAGAAAAAGCCCTACAAATATCTCTTACAAATATAGACACAAAAATACAAAATACTAGAAAATACTAGAACTTTGAATCCACCAATTTTTAAAAAAATTTTTTTTAGAGAGGGGAAGGGGGGAGGGGCAGAAAGAGACAGAGAATGGAGCCAGACTCAGGGCTCAGTCTCACAACCCTGAGATTATGAGCTGAGCCCAAAACAAGAGTCAGACCACTCAACCAATTGAGCCAACTAGGCACCCCTGAATTCAACAATGTTTAAAAAGAATCATGCATTGTGACTAATCATGGTAATCCTGGTAATGCAAAGTTATAAACCTCATGATCATCTTGAAGGGCACTTCTCTTTTCATGTTGGGATATGGGAAGTCCAAACAATAACACAAAGATCTAAACATGACTAGATTTTGAGGTTTTCCCCAAAAGGGAATATCAATTTTAAGATACATTAAGGTGGTACTGTGAGCAAAGAAAAAGGAGGAGAAGGAGTAAATTTAAGGAATCAAAGAAAGTTAAACAAGGTCTTGGAGGTGGAGAAGTGTAAGAGAAGAGTTAGGAGATAGGTAAAGAAGTATAACAAGGTTTTATGGATATACAAATGAAGCAGTTCTAAGTTTCTCATGTATTTAATTTGCTTTAGCTAACGATTTATTTAGTGAGGCAATTTTAGTGAGTCCAATTTTAAGATGGAAAACTATTCATACCAATTAATGCAAGTTTGCCACTGGAAAGATCTTCTCACATACTTTGCATTCACAGATTTTCTCAAATATGAATTCTCTGAGGTTGAGTAATTTGATAGCCATTACTGAAGTTCTCTCCACAATGTTTTATATTAAATGTTTCTCACATGTATGAATTCTCTTTTGCATGTGAGGGTGACTTCCTTGACTACAGGCTTTCTCACATTCTCTACATTCAATAATAACTCACACCAGTATAAATTCACCAACATATATTAAGGTTTGAATGATATGTAAAAGCCTTCCCACATTTCTTGCATTCAAAGAGCTTTTTACCAATATTCTATTCTCAAGTAACTTGTTTTTGCATATTAATGGTTTCCCCATTTTTATTCCATTCATAGGGTTGTTGTGGGTTTTTTAATGATATTCATAATCTGATGTTAAATAAGTTGTCTACATGCAGTAAAAACTTTATTAAATTTCTTATACTCATAAAGCTATTCAGCAGTATGAATTCTCTATATTATAATAATGACTGAATTAGGTCTAAATATCTTCCCAAATTTCTTACATTTAATCAGGTATCTCACCAGTATGAATTCTCTAGATTGACTGACTTGTCCACACACAATAAAAGCTGTCCCACATTCCTTACATTCAAAGAGTATCATCAGTATGAATTCTCTGATGGCAAGAAAGAACAATTTTAAGTCTAAACACCTTCCCACATTCCTCATATTCCTGTGATTTCCCACCTGTATAAATTCTCTGATGTTGAGTAACTTATCTATACATAGTAAAGGTTTTCCCCATTCCTTACATTCACAGAATGTATCAGCAGTATGAATTCTCTGATTTGAAAGAAGAATTCAATCAGGTCTAAAGACCTTCCCACATTCTTTATATTCCTATGATTTGCTACCTGTATGAATCCTCTCCTTGGATAAATTGTCCACACACAGTAAAGACTTTATTGCATTTCTCCTGTTCATTAAAAAAAAAAAAAATCTCACCAGTATGAATTCTCTAATATTTAGTAAGGACTGAATTAAGTTTAAACATCATGCCACATTTTGCACATTCACCAGGTTTCTTGTCAGCATAATTTCTTGATGTTAAGTAACTTGTCCACACACAGTAAAGGCTTTCCTACATTACTAATATTCACAGAGCTTATCTGCAATATGAATTTGCTGGTTTGTGAAAACTCAGCTCTAAAGACCTTCCTACATTCCTTATATTCATAGACTTTCTCACCAGTATGCATTTTCTGGTGGTGACTAAATTATCCACACAAATATTGATGTTCTCAAATTCTTTTTTTTTAAGAGTTTATTTATTCACTATGAAGTATTATGCCTCCATCAGAAAGGATGAATACCCAACTTTTGGAGCAACATGGACTGGACTGGAAGAGATTATGCTGAGTGAAGTAAGTCAAGCAGAGAGAGTCAATTGTCATATGGTTTCACTTATTTGTGGAGCATGGAGAACATGGGGAGTTAGAGAGGAGAAGGGAGTTGGGGGAAATTGGAAGGGGAAGTGAACCATGAGAGACTATGGACTCTGAAAAACAATCTGAGGGGTTTGAAGTGGCGGGGGGGGGGGGGGGGAAGTTGGGGGAAGCAGGTGGTGGGTATTAGAGAGGGCATGGATTGCATGGAGCACTGGGTGTGGTGCAAAAATAATGAATACTGCTATGCTGAAAATAAACAAAAAATAAATTTTAAAAGAAGAGTTTATTTATTTGACAGACAGAGATCACAAGTAGGCAGAGAGGCAGGCAGAGGTTGAGGGGGGAGCAGGCGCTCTGAAGAGCAGAGAGCCCAATGCAGAGCTCAATCCCAGGACCCTGAGATCATGACCTGAGTTGAAGGCAGAGTCTTAACCTACTGAGCCACTCAGGAGCCCCTGATGTTCTCAAATTCTTAACATTTATAAAATTTCACCCTATATGAATTCTCTATATTGGTGAGGACAGAATTAAATTTAAACACCTTCTCACATTCCTTACTTTCACTGTGTTTTCCACCACTATGAGTTTTCTTATGTTTTCTTATGTTGAGTAAATTAATACACATTACTGAAGGACATTTCACATTCTTTTTTTTAATATTTTATTTATTTATTTGACAGAGAGAGATCACAAGTAGGCAGAGAGGCAGGCAGAGAGAGAGAGGAGGAAGCAGGCTCCCTGCTTCCCTGTGGGGCTCCATCCCAGGACCCTGAGATCATGACCCAAGCCGAAGGCAGAGGCTTTAACCCACTGAGCCACCCAGGCACCCCGACATTTCACATTCTTAATGATTATACCATTTTTAGAGAAAATTTTCTCTAAATTTTCTTAGTTTTGAGAAAAAAATTAGATTTATGATATTACTTATACAGATGTTACCAGTTAAACTGTTCTAATAATACTGTAAGGATATGAATTACTTTTTAAATGTCTGTAAGTGGTCATTGTCATAGATAATACTTTGGATAAAATATTCCTTTGGAGTTACTTGACACCTCTCAAGCATGCTTTCACACTTTTAATCATTTCTGAAAATAGAGGACTTGAGTTCAACTGTATTATTTCTTAATCTGATTCCTTAACTGGTGGATCACGTATTTAGCAGACACTCTCCAGAATTCTGGGATCAAATGTTGTTGTGACAAATAGAAGAAGCTTCAGAAGTAGATTGGTACGCTTCTAAAAGCATTCTTAGCAGAAATAATTTTACTGAGTGCCTGGGCGGCTCAGTCAGTTAAGTGTCTGCCTTTGCCTCCGGTCATGATCCCAGGCTATTGGGATTGAGCCCTACATCAGGCTCCCTATTCAGGAGAGGGTCTGCTCCTTCTGCCCCTTCCTGCCTTGTGCATGCTGGGCTCTCACTCTCTCTCTCGCTTAAATAAATAAATAAAATGTTTTTTTTTAAAGAAATAATTTTACTAGTAAGCCCTTTTTTTGTACTTAGTGGGGGGTTTGGGGAGTTTTTTTGGGGGGGGTTGTGCAGCTTACTAGATAAAGCCTTCCAATAACATTGTAAACACATGATTTTTCCCTATGAATATGCTCCCAATTAAAAACAAACTAAACAATAAAAACCATACAATGCATAAAAGCATCTGTATTAATTTCCCAGGGCTATGGTAACAAATTACCACAAACTTGATTGCTTTAAAAAACAGAAATTTATTATCTCACAGTTCTAGAGGCCACACTGTGATATTAAAGGTGTTAGCAATGTTTCACTTCTTCTAGAGTCTCTAAGGGAGAATCCATACTTACCTCTTCCAGCTCCTGGTGGCTCTATTCTGGCATTCCTTTTGGCTCAATTGCTCCAGTATCTCCCTCCACCTTTATATGGCTCTCTTCTTTTCTATATTTTCTTCTGTCTTGTAAGGACACTTGCTATTGAATTTTGAGTCCCCCTATGTAACCCAGGATATTCTAAGGTGATTAATTAATTACATCTGCAGAGTCTTTTTTCAAAATAAGGTAACATCCAGAGAGAACACTTATTAGGACATGGACATATCTTTTGAAGGGCCACTGATCAACCCTCTACAGCATTCAGTAAAGTTAAATACATAATTCTGATTAAAAATAATTCTTAGAAATATTTATTTTCTTGAAAAATTATATATTAAAAATTATAGCATAAATTACACTTGATATAGAAATTTCATATGCATTACCTTTAAGATTGGAATAACATAAGATCAGATAAGCCTACCCACAATAGTGAAAGCAATCGTCTGTCCTCAGTCTATCAATTCAAATGTTAACTCATTCAGAAACTCCCTCACAGACTACTAGAATGTTTAACCAAATATGTGGTCACTCCATGGCCTTGTCAAACTGACACAAAAAATTAACCATCACAGTATGTCTTTGTTCTTGGGAAATAGATACATAAAGTATTGCAGTATAAAGTATGATGTCTTCAACTGACTATAAAATGACTTAACATTTGTAAAATTCATGTAATATTATAAAAATTATTCAGTGTCTTACTTTTCTATTTCTCTCTCTATATTTCATATATATGTATACATATATCAAATACACATAAACAAATATAGACATAGATATATAGATATCTCTATATATATAGAGAGAATGTGGTGTTAATGATTAGTAAATATAAGTGAAGGATATATGAATGTTCATTGACCGATTCTTGCAAGTTCTCTATAGATTTGAAGTTTTCAAAGTTGAAAAAATACCAAGAATCTCACTATTTTGGGGTACCTGAGTGGTTCAGTTGGTTAAATATCTGCTTTCAGCTCACGTCATGATCTCACGGTCTTGGGATCAAGTCCTGCATCAGGCTCTCTGCTCAACGAGGAGTCTGCTTCTCCCTCTCCCTCTGCTGCTCCCCACTGCTCATGCTCTCATTTGCTCTCTCAAATGAATAAAAATCTTTAAAAGAAACACAAAAGAATCTCACTATTTTTTCCCCAAATGCCACCACCATGCCCAAAGTCATCATAACCTCTCACTGGGATTACTGAAATAGCCTCTTATTATATCTTTCTGCTTTTTTTTTAAAAAAATATTTTATTTATTTATTTGACAGAGAGAGATCAAAGGTAGACAGAGAGGCAGGCAGAGCAAGAGAGAGGGAAGCAGGCTCCCTGCTGAGCAGAGAGCCTGATGCGGGCCTCAATCCCAGGACCCTGAGATCATGACCAGAGCCAAAGGCAGCGGCTCAACGCACTGAGCGACCCAGGCGCCCTATCTTTCTGCTTTTTTTTTTTTTAAGATTTTATTTATTTATTTATTTATTTGACAGAGAGAGATCACAAGTAGGCAGAGAGGCAGGCAGAGAGAGAGAGAGGAGGAAACAGGCTCCCTGCTGAGCAGAGAGCCCGATGCGGGACTCCATCCCAGGACCCTGAGATCATGACCGGAGCCGAAGGCAGCGGCTTAACCCACTGAGCCACCCAGGCACCCTATCTTTCTGCTTTTACCCTTTCCTCCCTGCATTACATTTTCAACATGGCAGCAGGCTGACTTTAGCTATATCACTCCCATCCTGAAAAGAGAAATACTAGATTACCATTTCACTCAGAATACAACACAAAGCCTTACTGTAACAAAGTCCAAACTGTCTGGTTCTCCCATTACCAACCTGACCTCATTTCCTACTGCACTACTGATCATCTTTTCTCTGCTCTAGCCACACTAACCTTTGTGCTATTCCTTGAACAGATCAAGAACATATCTTCTTTTTTAACTTTGCTCTAGGTTTTCCCCTCTGCCTGGAATGTTTTCTTCCCAAAAAACCTTTTAGCCAAATCTTTCAGTGAGTACGTAGTGATCAATCACATGGATTCTACTCAAATCTGGAAGTGCCAAGCCTGATAACAGATTGCTGTCATTCTTGTTCACATCCTTAAGCATTTGTTTTTTCTTCTACAAATAGCAGCGTGAATTGTCAGACATTACTTAATGAAATCTTTTTTTAAAGATTTTTAAATTTGTTGTTTGTTTGTTTGTTTGAGAGAGAGACAGAGACAGAGAGAATGAGCCCAAGCAGGAGGACCAGATGGAGAGGGACAAGCAGATTCCACACTGAGAACAGAGCCAGAAATGGGGCCCATTCCCACAACCCTGAGATCATGACCTGAGTGGAAAACCAAGAGTCAGATGCTCAACTGACTGGGCCACACAGTCCAGGTTACTGGGCCACCCCACTTAATGACATCTTGAAGGTTACATCTATCACCTGAAATAATTACCATATCAGTAGCAGAAGAAGAAAAGAACAAAATCTTGTTATATACTTAAACAAATCATTGTAGATCTAAAGCCTTTTTACAAAGATGACTTTTTAAAAATTTTGCCTATCAAGAGAAGAGGAATGAAAGAGGTTTTTGTATCTCAGGTTCCTCATTTTAGATTATTTTTAAGGGTAGGTTTTGCTTGCATTGCTTCTTTTTCATCATATCTTCAAATTCATGGAAGATTCTAATTCCAATTGATTGTATGGCAGCAATTGCAGTAGTCACTCTGTGGTAGGCAAATTTTCTTGGGATAATTGGAGAAAACATTTGCTTTATTGTTTGGGCTTTTGCTTTAAGAAAAAAAAACTATATATAACATATTTGGGTTTCATCTCTAGTATTACCATTTAACCCTTTCTTGGATTTTCTATGGCTCTGCTTACATTATCAATTTCTTGTGTGTTTTCTACCTTTTTATTAGAGCCCTTAGTATATTAATGCAAATTATTTTAAATTCTGTAATTCTAATATCTCTGTCATATCTGAATTTGGTTCTAATGTTTGCTCTGTCTTTATTTCTTTTAACATATCCTGTAAAATTTTCTGAAAGCTGGACATATTGTATCAGGTAAAAGGAAGTGAAGTAAATAGGCCTTTTCTGTGAATTTTTATTTTCTTGTCAGAAGTTGTTTTTTACTGTTTCATTTACCTGGAAGCTGTTTTTACATCTAGCTATAGGTATCAGAGGTTAAAATTGCCTCTAATGTGCTTGGTTTTTTCTCCTCTGTTGTCTTTGGATTTCTTTTGATACTCCTTCTTAAATAAGGTCTGAGTCCTGAACTACTTTCAGTTGCAATTTTCTGTTATAGAGGGGCCCCATTGATGTGGTGGTATGTTGTGGGAAGAGGAGAAGTATTCTAAAATTTTGTGATCACATCTCTGTCTTTAGTGAGCCTGTGTATGAGCTATGACCTATACCTGTACTTTTCTGTTTTTCTGCTTTCCCCCCACCTTTTTTCTACCTTTTTTCTAGCTTTATTGAGATAGAGTTGACATTCAACATTGTGTAAATTTAAGGTGTATGATGTGATGATTTTATATATGTACATTTTGCAAAATGTTTACTGCAATAAAGTTAGCTAATATATCCTTTATCTTATATAATTACCACCTTATGTTTTTGTTGTGGTGGTGAGAACACTAAACCTATACTCTGATAACAACTTTCAAATATATAATATAGTATTTTGACCATAGTCATAATGCTATACCTTAGATCCCCAGAATTTATGTACTTATAACTGAATTTATGTGCTTTACCAACATTTCTCCTTTTCTTCACCCCTCAGCCCCTGGCAAGCACTATTGTACTTGTTTCTTTTCTTTTCTTTATTTTTTTTTAAAGATTTTATTTATTTATTTGACAGAGAGAGATTACAAGTAGACAGAGAGGCAGGCAGAGAGAGAGGAGGAAGCAGGCTCCCTGCTGAGCAGAGAGCCCGATGCGGGACTCGATCCCAGGACCCTGAGATCATGACCCGAGCCGAAGGCAGCGGCTTAACCCACTGAGCCACCCAGGCGCCCCTCTTTTCTTTATTTTTAAGATTTTATTTATTTGTCTGACACAGAGAGTGAGAGAGGGAACACAAACAGAGGAAGTGGAAAAGGGAGAGGCAGGCTTCCTGCTGAGCAGGGAGCCCCATGTGGGGCTCCATCCCAGGACCCTGGAGTCATGACCTGAGCCAAAGGCAGACACTTAATGACTGAGACATCCAGGTGCTCCTATTCTACTTGTTTCTATGAGTTTGATGCTTTTAGATTCCACACGTAGGAGAGATTGTACAGTATTTGTCTTTCTCTGACTTATTTCTCTTAGAAGAATAATGTTCTCAAGTTCTGTCCATGTTTTTGCAAATGGTGGGGTTTCCTGTTTTTATGGTGTACACACACACATATACAAACACACACACACATAGATGTATGAAATATGTGTTTACATATGTATATATATATATGTGTATGCATATATATGTATAATGAATATATATGGCACATAAATATTCTTCCATTGAGGGACACTTAGGTTGACTTATGTTGTTTCCACATCTTGGCTATTGTGAATAATACTTCAATGAACATGGGAGTGAAGATAACTTTTTAAAATAGTGATTTCATCTTGTCCATAAATATACCCATATGTGGGATTGCTGGATTATATGGTAGTTCTATTTTTCACTTTTTGAGCAAACTCCATACTGTTTCAGTAGTGGCTGAACCAATTTACATTCCTACCAAAAGCGTCAGAGTTTCCATTTCTCCACATTGTTGCCGGCATTTGTTATTTCCTGTGTGTATGTGTTTTGTTTGTTTTCTGCATAATAGCTATTCTGACAGGTTTAAGATGAGACCTCATTTATGGTTTTGATTTGCATTCCCTGATTATTAGTGATGTCAAGCAAGTTTTCATGTACCTTGTTCGCTATTTGCTTATCTTCTTTGGAAAAAATATCTCTTCAAATCATCTGCCCATTATTTTTTTTATTTTAAAGATTTTATTTATTTATTTGACAGACAGAGAATCACAAGGAGGCAGAGAGGCAGGCAGGAGGGGGGAAGCAGGCTCCCCACTGAGCAGAGAGCCCGATGTGGGGCTCCATCCCAGGACCCTGAGATCATGACCTCAGCCAAAGGCAGAGGCTCAACAAGTATTTTCTCTGATTCTGTAGATTGCCTTACTGGTTTTCTTTCTTTTTTTTTTTAATTTATTTTTTTTTCAGCATAACAGTATTAATTATTTTTGCACCACACCCAGTGCTCTATGCAATCCGTGCCCTCTATAATACCCACCACCTGGTACCCCAACCTCCCACCCCCACCCCGTCCCTTCAAAACCCTCAGATTGTTTTTCAGAGTCCTTACTGGTTTTCTTTTTGAATATTTCTTTTGCTTTGCAGAACGATTTTATTTTGTTATAGTCCCTCTTGTTGATTTTTGTTCTTGTTGCTTGTGCTTTTGGTGTCATATCCAAAAAATCACTGCCAAAATCAATTTCAAGGAGTTTCCCCCATGTTTTCTTTTTCTATGGTTTCATATCTCATATTTCAGTCCTTAATCCACTTTTCAGTTAACATTTGTGAGTAGTGTAAGATGGGGTCAAATTTTGTACTTTTATATTTGGATATCCAGTTTCCCAGCACTATTTATTGAGGAGACTATCCTTTCCCCATTGGTTATTCTATTTCAAAAATTTTAAATCCAGTATAGTTGATGTATAGTGTTATATTAGTTTCAGGTATACAATATAGTTATTTGAAAATCCTACACATTACTTAGTGCTCATTATGGTAAGCATACTCTTAATCCCCTTCACCTATTTTACCCATCCCCAACCTCCTCTCTTATAACCATCAGTTTGTTCTCCATAGGTAAGAGTCTTTTTCATTTTTTTGTTTGCCGTTTTTCCCTTTGTTTTTTTTTATTTTAATAAAATCATTCCAGAATGAGTGAAATCACATGGTATTTGTCTTTCTATGTCTGATTTATTTCTTTTAGCATTATACCCTGTAGATTCATCTATGTTGTTGCTAATAACAAGATTTCATTCTTTTTATGTCTGAGTAATATTCCATTGTATATATATATATACCACATCTTTTTTATCCATTCATTCATCAGTGAACATTTGGGAAGCTTCTATCTTTTGGCTACTGTAATAATGCTGCTATAAACATAGGGGTACATATATCTTTCCAAATTCGAGAGTTTTTTTCTTTTAGTAAATACCCAGTAGTGTAATTACTGGATCATAGAGTGGTTCTATTTTTAATTTTTTTTTAAGATTTTATTTATTTATTTGACAGAGAGAAATCACAAGCAGGCAGGCAGAGAGAGAGGAAGGGAAGCAGGCCCCCTGCCGAGCAGAGAGCCCAATGTGGGACTCGATCCCAGGACCCTGAGATCATGACCTGAGCCGAAGACAGCGGCTTAACCCACTGAGCCACCCAGGCGTCCCTATTTTTAATTTTTTTAGGAATTTCCACACTGTCTTCCATAGTGAATGCACATGTTTGCATTCCCACCAACACTACATGAGGGGGTTCCTTTTTCTCCACATCCTTGCCAACACTTGTTCTTTTTTGTGTTTTTTATTTTAGCCCTTCTTACAGGTGTGAGGTAAAAACTCATTGTGGTTTTGATTTGCATTTCCCTGACAAAGAGTGATGTTGTGCATCTTTTCATGCATCTGTGGTGTATCTGTACATCTTAAAAAAAAAGATTTTATTTATTTGAGAGAAAGAGAGAGAATAAGAGGACAGAGGGTCAGAGGGAGAAGCAGACTCCTTGCTGAGCAGGGAGCCCCATATGGGACTCTATCCTGGGACTCCAGAATCATGACCTGGGCCGAAGGCAGTCGCTTAACCAACTGAGCCACCCACGCACCTGCATCTGTACATCTTCTTTGGAGAAATGTCTATTCATGTCTTCTGCCCATTTTTAAATTGGATTATTCATTTTGTGGGTGTTGAGTTTAATAAGTTCTTTATATATTTTGGATACTAACCCTTTATCAGATATGTTATTTGCAAATATCTTCTCCCATTTCATAGGTTGCCTTTTAGTTTTGTTGATTATTTCCCTCACTGTGCAGAAACTTTTTATCTTGATGAAGTCCCAATAGTTATTTTTGCTCTTGTTTCCCTCACCTCCAGAGACCTATCTAGAACGAAGCAGCTACAGCCATGTCAAAGAGGATACTTCTAATGTTCTCCTCTATGACTTTTATGGTTTCAGGTCTCACATTTGGTCTTATTCCATTTTGAATTTATTTTTGTGTGCTGTGTAAGAAAGTGGCAAAGTTTCATTCTTCTGTATGTTGCTGTCCAGTTTTCCCCATACCATTTGTTGAAGAGACAATCTTTGTCTCATTGGATATTATTTCCTGCTTTGTTGAAGATTAATTGGCCATATATAGTTGTGGGTTCATTTCTGGGATTTCTGCTCTGTTGATCTACGTGTTTATGTTTGTGCCAGCACCCTACTGTCTTGGTCACTGAAGCTTTGTAATATAACTTGAATCTGGAATTGTGACACCACCAACTTTGTTTTTCTTTTTCAAGGTTGCTTTGGCTATTTGAAGACCTTTTTTAGGATTGTTTGTTCCAGCTCTGTGAAGAATGCTGTTGGTATTGGTAGAGATTGCTTTAAATGTGTAGGTTGCTTTGGGTAGTACAGACATTTTAACAATATTTGTTCCTTCAACCCATGAGCAGGGAATGTCTTTCCATTTGTGTCATCTTCTGTTTCTGTTTTATAGTTTTCAGATTACAAGTCTTTCACCTCTTTCATTCAACAACACAAAAGCCAATAGGTGTTGGTGGGGATGTGGAGAAAGGGGAACCCTCTTGCATTGTTGGTAGGAATGCAAACTGGTGCCGTCACTGTGGAAGACAGTACAGAGGTTCCTCAAAAAAGTTAAAAATGGAACTATCCTATGACCCAGCAACTGCACTACTAGATATTTACCTGAAGAATTAAAAAATATTAATTCAAAGATATACATGCACCCGTATTTTTATAGCAGCATTATCTATAATAGCCAAATTACAGAAACAGCCAGTGTCCACCAACTGATGAATAGATTAGATAGATAGAGATAGATAACTATTTGTATTATATTTATATTAGGTAGATATAGATAGATAACTATATTTACATTTATATTTATATTAGATAGATACAGATAGATAGATAGGTAAATATCATAAAAAATGAAATGTTATCATTTGCAGTGACATGGATGGAGCTACAGAATATTAATGCTAAGGGAAATAAGCCAGTCAGAGAAAGAGAAATATCATGATTTCTCTCATATATGGAATTTAAGAAACACAACTGCTGCTGCCCCTCGGAACAATTTGTTACTTAAAATGTAACCTCTGGAGGATTTTACTAGTTACCAAGCACATTTAGATATGGCCTTAAGAAATACATATACTGACAACAGGTCTTTGGGGAGAAGGACGATATACGACCGTGAAGCTGGGCAGCTGGGGATGCCCCGCTCGCTCAGGGCGGAATGCCGCTCCTTCACAGAAGCTGGGCAGCTGGGGATACCTGGCTCGCTCAGGGCGGAATGCCGCCCCTTCACAGAGGCCAGGCAGCCAGAACGCCCCACCTGCCCAGGGCAGAACGCTGCCTGCTTCTGGGAAGCCGAGCATCCAGGAACATCCGGTCAGCTCAGGGTGGAACAAAAACCGCCTGCTTCCCTTATCCGTTATCGCTCCTTTCTCATCCCAGAAGCGCCTGTTGTTAGTTAGATGAGTCCTTTAAATGTGCTTGTTTAACTATAAACTTTATCCTCCTTCTTGCTTGTCTGCAAGACGGGATTAATGTTTGACCTTCATCAATCCTTCTATTGGCTATTGTTTTCTATCAAATAAAAGTGAGACTGTGGAGTTGCTCGTGGCAGCAGTCCTTTTTGACTGTTGTCCCCTGTTCCCAATCTCTTGCAGCTGACTTGTTTGTGCCTAATTCTTCTCTCGTCTAGGACTGGAAGCGTCAACAACAAACAAGCAAAGGGGGATATAGACTCTTAACTCAAGAAAACAAACTGATGGTTACCAGAGGGGATGTGGGTGGGGAGATAGCTTAGCTGGATGATAGGGATTAAAGAGTGCACTTGCTGTGATGAGCATTGGGTATTGTATAGAAGTGTTGAATCACTATATTGTATACCTAAAACTAATATAACACTATATGTTAACTAACTGGAATTTAAATAAAGACTCAATAAAAGGGGTTCCTGGTGGCTCAGTTGGTTAACCATCTGCCTTTGCCTCAGGTCATGATTTTGGAGTCTATAGATCGAGCCCCACATCCCACATTGGGTTCTGCTCAGAGGCAGTCCACTTCTCCTTCTGCCCCTCACCCCACTCAGGCGTTTTCTCTCTCTCTTTCAAATAAATAAATAAATAACATCTTTTAAGAAAATTTTAAAAAGTAAGAGAGGACAGAACCTGAAATCACATAAAATGCGCAATCAAAACTAGAGACACGTGTTGCCTGGGTGGCTCAGTGGGTTAAAGCCTCTACCTTCAGCTCAGGTCATGATCCCAGGGTCCCAGGATCGAGCCCAGCCTCGGGCTCTCTGCTCAGTGGGGAGCCTGCTTCCTCCTCTCTCTCTGCCTGTTTCTCTGCCTGCTTGTGATCTCTGTCTGTCAAATAAGTAAATAAAATCTTAAAAACAAAAACTAGAGAGGGTAGACAGGGGAGGCAAGATAGAAGCATTTATTTATTTAAGATACTTTATTTTATCTGGTTCCTCAAGTTTAGCTAGATATCTATGAAACCATTCTGAACACACATGAATTCAGCCCGAGATGTACAAAAATATTCCTGAAACTCTACAAGCAGAAAAACAACTGCTTTTTGCATGGTAGAAAGTGCAGAGTTGTGAATCTGTGGAGAAATATCAGAAGATAAACGGAGGGGGGGAGGCAGCCTCCATGAGCCAACTACTGGAAAGTGAATCAGAAGCATAAAATCAGAACCCTTAGGAATCTGCTCCAGTGAGAGATACCCCTTTCTGAAAGAGGCAAGCAGAATGAAAGGAATAGAATTCTAGGTGGGTCACTGAGGTCTCAGGATCCTAGGAGACCCACAAAGAATGAGGATGCCTGATCTGATAGACTGTCCAAGTAGTGGACCAGGGAAACTAGCTATGGTCAGTGAGTCCAGAAGGGACTTTCAGCTCCAGTGGCCATAAACCATGAGCAGGGCAGGTAGGGAGACCATTCTTTGCCTGACCACCCTGAAAAGAACTGGAATGTGTGGGCTATTTAAAATAATAGAGCTTCCTTATGGCCCTGCTATTGCACTACTGGGTATTTACCCCAAAGATACAGATGTAGTGAAAAGAAGGGCCATCTGTACCCCAATGTTTATAGCAGCAATGGCCATGGTCGCCAAACTGTGGAAAGAACCAAGATGCCCTTCAATGGACGAATGGATAAGGAAGATGTGGTCCATATACACTATGGAGTAGTATGCCTCCATCAGAAAGGATGAATACCCAACTTTTGTAGCAACATGGATGGGATTGGAAGAGATTATGCTGAGTGAAATAAGTCAAGCAGAGAAAGTCAATTAACATATGGTTTCACTTATTTGTGGAGCATAACAAATAGCATGGAGGACAAGGGGAGATGGAGAGGAGAAGGGAGTTGAGGGAAATTGGAAGGGGAGGTGAACCATGAGAGACTATGGACTCTGAAAAACAATCTGAGGGTTTTGAAGGGGCGGGGGGTGGGAGGTTGGGGGATCCAGGTGGTGCGTATTGGAGAGGGCATGGATTGAATGGGGCACTGGGTGTGGTGCAAAAACAATGAATACTGTTACACTGAAAAAATTAAAAATTAAAAAAAAATACCCTGACAGAGCGGCAACAGTTGCACTCTCAGGGTGGCAGTGGCCCCAGAAAGGACAGAAGGAGGGCTCCCAGCCATGATGTGGGAGCAGCAGAGCAGAGTGCACCCACGAGCCCACAACCACTAAGTGTGGCTCTCAGGCAGGGGACCACCCCCTCCCCCGCCCCGCCAAAAGGGAGAACTGCAGTAGGGGCAAACCGAGAGAATCTTCTGGTTTGGGGCACACAGAAGTGGAGATGGTTTGACCTGGAGTGTTTATTGAAGAAGGGAGACTATGATCTTGTGGCTTTGGGCCAGAGATCCCAGCACAGCCATTTTTGCCCTGACCCTCTGATGAGGCATGGGAAGCCACCAGAGAACAAAAGCCACACAGAGGACCAGCTCATCTTGAGCCCATCCCCCTGATAAGGTCCCCAACTCTGCCCAGGCCTGAAAACAGAATAGTAGGCCCCTCGCACAGAAGACAGACTAGAAGAATAGGTGAGTGAGAAGCTTATAGATCTCACAGGACTATAAAACTCCAAAGCCAAGGGAAAATAATACATTGAACCCCACATGTTTCCTCATGACTTGTTTTTCTTTCAGTCTGAAATTTTACATTTTTAAACGCTTTTCCTGTTTCAATCAGGTTCTTTTATTTAATTTACTTAATTTATTTATTTGTGAGAGAGAAAGAGTACAAGCAGGGGGAGTAGTAGGCAGAGGGAAAAGCGGGCTCCCCACTGAGGAAGGAGCCCTATATGGGACTTGATTCCAGGACGCTGGGATCATGACCCGAGCAGAAGGTAGACACTTAACCAACTAAGCCACCCAGGTGTCCCTCAACTAGATTCTTATTTTAGCAATTTATGTTTTTAAGTCGCTTTATAACCTTTTTTCACATCTACATTTTATATATTTATGTCTCATTTTAGTCCTTTTTTAACACTAATATATATATATATATCCTTTGTTTTCTTTGCAATTTTGGGATGTAGTGTCTTCGAACACAGAGACCAAAATTCAACAGGAACAAGAAGAACAAGTAGATCATCCTGCTTTGTCCACCCTGTGAGATCATAGTTTCCCTCCTCCCCACCTTCTTTCATTGTTGTGTTCATTTTGGCTTTGAATGCTTTTCTGTGGTGGACTCCAGCCACTTCAGAGTTTTTCTAGGTGTATTTTGCCTGGGTTGTGGTTGATATTTTAGACTCTATTCATTTGCTCACCCATCCTTCCTTGGACAGAATGACTAGAAGGATAAACTCACAACAAGGAAAGAACCAGAGACAATCTTCTCAGCCACAGAATACAAGCAAGGTGTCAGAGATATAATTCAGGGTAGCAATTTTAAAGTTAACAGCTAGGCTTGAAAAAGGAATAAATGACAATACAGAATCTCTATAAGTGGAATGAGATCTAATCAGGCTGAACTTCAAAATGCTATGAATGAACAAGATGGGATCAGGAGGGAGACAAACCATAAGAGACTCTTAATGTCACAAAACAAACTGAGGGTGGCTGTGGGGAGGGGGGTAGGGAGAGGGTGGTGGGGTTATGGACTTTGGGCAGGGTATGTGCTATGGTGAGTGCTGTGAAGTGTGTAAACCTGGTGATTCACAGACCTGTATCCCTGGGGCTAATAATACATTATATGTTTATTAAAAAATTAAAAATTTTTTCAAATGCTATGAATGAGATGCAGTCTAAATTGGATGAGCTAACAGCTAGTGTCAGTGAGGCAGAAGAGAGAATAAGTAATATAGAGGACGGGCTGATGGTAAGGAAGGAAGTCAGGGGAAAAAGAGAAAAACAACTAATAGCCCATGAAGAAAGGCTTCAAAAGTATAATGATACATTGAAAAGAACTGAGGCGCCTGGTGGCTCAGTGGGTTAAAGCCTCTGCCTTCCGCTCAGGTCGTCATCCCAGGGTCCTGGGACTGAGCCCTGCATCAGGCTCTCTGCTCAGCAGGGAGCCTGCTTCTCTCTCTCTCTCTCTCTGCCTGCCTCTCTGCCTACTTGTGATCTCTATCAAATAAATAAATAAAATCTTAAAAAAAAAAAAGAGCCAATGTCAGAATCATCAGGATCCAAGAGAGGCTGGAAAGAGAAAGAGGGCTAGAAGGTACACTTGGGGAAATCATGAGAACTTCCCTAGTCTGGGGAAGGAAACAAGCACTCATGTCCAAGAGGCAGAGAGGACCCTTCGCAAAATCAGTAAAAACAGATCAACACCCCTATGTATAATAGTGAAGCTTACAAATCTTAGAGCCAAAGAAGCTATCCTGGGAGCAGCTAGGGAGAGGAAATTCCTCACATATGGAGGGATGAACATCAGAATAACATCAGACCTATTAACAGAAACCAGGCAGGCCAGAAAGGGCTGGCAAGATATATTCAGGGTACTAAATGAGAAGAACATCCATCCAAGAATACTTTATCCACCAAGACTTTCACTGATAATAGGAGATAAAGAGTTTCCAGGACAGAGAGAAACTGAAAGAATACGTGACCACCAAGCCAGTCTTGCAAGAAATATTAGGTGGGATACTATAAGTGAAAGAGACCCAAGAGTCACATAGATCAGAAAGTAACAGAGATAACCTACTGAAACAGGTACTTTGCAGGCAATACAATGGCACTAAATTTCTATCTTTTAATATTCTGAATATAAATGAGCTGAATTCTCCAATCAAAAGACACAGGGTATCAGATTGAATATAAAAAGCAGGACCCACCTGGGATCGAGTCCCACATCAGGCTCTCTGCTCAGCAGGGAGCCTGCTTCCTCCTCTCTCTCTCTGCCTGCCTCTCTGCCTACTTGTGATCTCTGTCTGTCAAGTAAATAAATAAAATCTTTAAAAAAAAAAAAAAAGCAGGACCCAGGGACGCCTGGGTGGCTCAGTTGGTTAAGTGGCTGCTTTCAGTTCAGGTCATGGTCCCAGTGTCCTGGGATCGAGTCCCACATTGGGCTCTGCTTCTCCCTCTTCCACCCTGTCTGCCTGTGTGCTCGCTCGCTCGCTCTCTGTCTCTGACAAATAAATAAATAAAATCTTAAAAAAAAAAAAAAAAAGCAGGACCCATGCAGATGCTGTCTACAAAAGATTCAATTTGAACCTAAAGATACATCCTGATTGAAAGTGAGGGGATGGATAAATCATTTATCATGCTAGTGGACCTCAAAAGAAAGCTTGGTAGCAACCCTCATATCAGACAAGTTAGATTTTAAACCAAAGACTGTAGTAAGAGATGTAGAGGGACACTATATCATACTCAAGTGATCTATCCAACAAGAGCTAACAATTGTAAATATCTATGCCCCCAATGTGCAAGCAGCAAATTATATAAACCAATTAATATCCAAAGTGAAGAAATGTATTGACAATAATACATTAATAGCAGGGGACTTCAACACCCCACTCACAGGAATGGAGAGGACATCTAAGCAGAAGATAAACAAAGAAATGCAGGCTTTGAATGACACACTGGACCAATGGGCTTCACAGATATCTACAGAACATTCCATCCTAAAACAAGAGAATACTCATTCTTCTCGAGTGCACATGGAACTTTCTCCAGAATAGATCACATACTGGGTCACAAATTAGGTCTCAAATACCAAAAGACTGAGATCATTCCCTGTATATTTTCAGACCACAATGCTTTGAAACTGGAACCTAATAACAAGAAGAAATTTGGAAGGAACTCAAACACTTGGAAGTTAAGGAATATCCTGCTAAAGAATGCATGCATCAACTGGGAAATTAAAGAACTTAAATAATTCATGCAAACTAATGAAAATGAAAACACATTGATTCAAAACTTATGGGGTACTGTAAAGGCAGTCCTAAGAGGGAAGTACATAGCAGGCCGAGCTCCTCTCAAAAAATTGGAAAAATCATAAATACACAAGCTAACCTTTCATCTACAAGACCTGGAGAAAGAACAGCAAATAGAGCATAAACCAAGCAGGAGAAGATAAATAATAAAGATTGGAAAAGAAATCAATAAAATAGAAACCAGAAGTACAGGAGAATAGATCAACAAAAGTAGAAGCTGGTTTTTTGAAAGAGTTAATAAGATCAATAAACATCTGACCAGACTTATCCAAAAGAAAAGAAAGGACCCAAATAAATAAAATCATGAATGAAAGGGGAGAGGTCACAACCAATATAGGTAATATAGGTAAATATATGTTAGAACATATTATGAGCAACTATATGCCAACAAATTAGGCAATCTGGAAAAAATGGATGCATTGTTGGAAACTTATAAACTACCAAGACTGAAACAGGAAGAGGAAGAACATCTGAACTGACCAATAACCAGTAAGGAAACTGATGCAGTAATCAAAACCCTCCCCCAAAAAACAAGAGTCCAGGGCCAGATGGCTTCCCAGGGAATTCTACCAAACATTTAAAGAAGAAATAATACCTATTCCACTAAAGTTGTTTCAAAAATAGAAATGGAAGGAAAACTTCCAAACTCTTTCTCTGAGGCCAGCATTACCTTGATCCCAAAACCAAAGACCCCATCAAAAAGAGGAATTAGAGAGCAATATCCCTGATGAACATGAATGTGAAAATATTCACCAAGATCCTAGCCAATAGGATCCAACAGTACGTTAAAAGGATTATTCACCATGACAAGGTGGGATTCACTCCTGGGGTGTAAGGTTGGTTCCAGACGGTGATACTGGAAGTCCTAGTTAATACAGTAAGAAAAGGAAAGGAAATAGGATGTACATATTTTGAGAAGGAAGAAATATTATCCATGTTTGCAGATGATAAGATTGTCTATGTAGAAAATCCCAAAGAATCAACAAAAAACTTCTGAAGCCATTAAGAAACTATAGCCAGGTGGTTGCAGGATACAAAGTTAATATATAAAAGTCAATTGCTCTTCTATATAATAGCAATGAAAAATTGGAATTTGAAATTTAAAACATAATACCATTTATATTAGCACCAAAATAACTGAAACACATAGGTATAAGTATAACAAAACATTTAAATAATAGCTGGAAAATCCCAAAGTATGTGGAGATTAAACAACTTACCTCATATGTTATTAAATAACAGTAAAGTCACAGAATAAATTTTTAAATGCATTGAACAAAATGAAAATGAAAATATTACACAGCAAAATCTGTGGGATATAAAGGATCTATATGAGGAAAACTACAAAACTCTGATGAAAGAAATCAAAGAATAGATACATAAATGGAGAGATATTTTATGTTGAAAAGAAAATTTAATATTATTAAGATGTCAATTATTTCCAAATTGAATCTATTGATATAGATCCAATGCAATTCCAAAAAAAAATCCCAGCAAATTATTTTTTGTATACTGACAAACTGATTCTAAAATTTAGAGACTATGGACTCTGAGAAACAATCTGAGGGGTTTGAAGTGGCGGGGGTGTGGGAGGTTGGGGTACCAGGTGGTGGGTATTACAGAGGGCACGGATTGCATGGAGCACTGGGTGTGGTGAAAAAATAATGAATACTGTTATGCCGAAAATAAATAAAAAATAAATTTAAAAAAATAAATTAAAAAAAAAAAGGAAAAAGACCCAGGGTGGCCAACAGAATACTGAATCAAAACAAAGAGTATTGATTCTAGCTGATTTTAAGACTTACCATATAATGCTACAGTGTTCAAGACAGCATGGTATTGTCTGGAGAATAGAAAAATAAATCAGTGGAACAGAATAGAAAGCTTAACTAATATAGTTAACTGATCTTTGACAAGGGAACAAAGGCAAATCAATGGAATCGGGAATCTTTGCAGCAAACGTCCATGCTGGAGCAAGTATACATCTGAATGTAAACAAACAAGCAAACAAAAAGAATATACATGCATACCTTACACATCTCATAAAACTTAATCCCCAGAATGAATCAATAGATATAAATGTAAAACGCAAAATTATAGGGGTCTCTGGGTGACTCAGTGGGTTAAAGCCTCTGCCTTCAGCTCAGGTCATGATCCCAGGATCCTGGGATCGAGCCCCATATTGGGCTCTCTGATCATCAGGGAGCTTTCTTTCCTCTCTCTCTCTCTCTGCCTGCCTCTCTGCCTACTTGTGATCTCTGTCAAATAAATAAATAAAATCTTTTAAAAAATGATACCATAGATCAAAACACACATTTCTCTCACCAAAAAAAAAGAGGGTATACAAATGGCCAACAATAACAACAAAAGAACATATGAACAGATCACAGGATATTCAGGAACTGAAAGTTAAAACAATGAGATATCACTATACACCAATCAGGGTGACCAAAATCCAAAACACTGACAATACCAAATGCTGCCAAGGTTGTGGAGCAACAGGAACTCTCTTTCATTGTTGGTGAGAACACCACCTTGGAAAACGTTTTGGCAGTTATTTAGAAGACTAATCATGGGTTTACCATATGATCCAGCAATTGTAGTTCTAGATACTTACCTAATAAGTTGAAAACTTTGTCCACAAAAAAACCTGCATACAAATATTTATGGTAGCTTTATTCATAAAGGTCCAAAATTGAAAGCAATCTAGATAGCTTTCAATAAATGAATGGATAAACAATGCATGGTACATTGGTCAAATACTTTGAAAATATTGTGGGTTTGTTAAGATGTCTATACTGCCTAGAGCAATCTATACTGTTAATGCCATTCTGATCAAAATTCCACTGGTACTTTTCAAGGAGCTGGAGCAAATAATCCTAAAATTTGTATGGAATCAGAAGAGACCCTGAATTGCTAAGGAAATGTTGAAAAAGAAAAACAAAACTGGCAGCATCACGTTACCTGATTTCAAGCTTTACTACAAAGCCGTGATCACCAAGACAGCATGGTACTGGAATAAAAACAGATACATAGACCAGTGGAACAGAGTAGAGAGCCCAGATATGGACCCTCAATTATATGGTCAAATAATCTTTGACAAAGCAGGAAAAAAAATCCAGTGAAAAAAAGACAGCCTCTTCTTCTTCAATAAATGGTGCTGGGAAAATTGGACAGCTATGTGTAGAAGAATGAAACTCAACCATTCTCTTACACCATACACAAAGATAAACTCGAAATGGATAAAAGACCTCAACGTGAGACAGGAATCCATCAGAATCATAGAGGAGAACATAGGCAGTAACCTCTTCAATATCAGCCACAGCAACTTCTTTTAAGATATGTCTACAAAGGCCAAAGAAACAAGAGCAAAAATGAACTTTTGGGACTTCAAGATCAAAAGCTTCTGCACAGCAAAGGAAACAGTCAACAAAACAAAGAGGCAACCCACGGAATGGGAGAAGATATTTGCAAATGACAGTACAGACAAAAGACTGATATCCAGGATCAATAAAGAACTTCTCAAACTCAACACACACAAAACAGATAACCATGTCAAAAAAAAAAAAAAATGGGCAGAAGACATGAACAGACACTTCTCCAATGAAGACATACAAATGGCTATCAGACACATGAAAAAATATTCATCATCACTAGCTATCAGGAAGATTCAAATCAAAACCACATTGAAATACCACCTTACATCAGTTAGAATGGCCAAAATTTGCAAGACAGGAAACAACGTGTGTTGAAGAGGATGTGGAGAAAGGGGAACCCTCTTACACTGTTGGTGGGAATGCAAGTTGGTGCAGCCAATTTGGAGAACGGTGTGGAGATTCCTTAAGAAATTAAAAATAGAGCTTCCCTTTGAACCTGCCATTGCACTACTGGGTATTTACCCCAAAGATACAGATGTAGTGAAAAGAAGGGCCATCTGTACCCCAATGTTCATAGCAGCTATGGCCACGGTCGCCAAAGTGTGGAAAGAACCAAGATGCCCTTCAGTGGACAATGGATAAAGATGTGGTCCATATACACTATGGAATATTATGCCTCCATCAGAAAGGATGAATACCCAACTTTTGTATCAACATGGACGGACTGGAAGAGATTATGCGGAGTGAAATAAGTCAAGCAGAGAGAGTCAATTATCATATGATTTCACTTATTTGTCGAGCATAACAAATAACATGGAAGGTATGGTGAGATGGAGAGGAGAAGGGAGTTGAGGGAAATTGGAAGGGGAGATGAACCATGAGAGACTATGGACACTGAAAATCAACCTGAGGGTTTTGAAGGAGCGGGGGGTGGGAGGTTGGGGGAGATTGGTGGTGGGTATTATGGGTATTATGGAGGGCACGTACTGCATGGAGCACTGGATGTGGTGCATAAACAATGAAGTCTGTTACACTAAAAAGAAATTAAATTAAAAAATATATATATTGTGGGTTTGGTTCCAGACCACCACAATAAAGTGAGTGAAATGAATTTTCTGATTCCCCAGTGCATATAAAAGTTATATTTACATTATACTATAGTCTATTAAATATGCAATAGCATTATATGTAAAAAATATATACATATTTTAATGTAAATATATTTCATTGCAAAAAGATGCTAATAGGGGCGCCTGGGTGGCTCAGTGGGTTAAGGCCTCTGCCTTTGGCTCAGGTCATGACCCCAGGGTCCTGGGATTGAGCCCCACATCGGGCTCTCTGCTTGACGGGGAGCCTGCTTCCCTCTCTCTCTCTGCCTGCCTCTCTGCATGCTTGTGATCTCTGTCTGTCAAATAAATAAATAAATAAAAATCTTTTTTAAAAAAAGATGCTAATCATCATCTGAGCTTTCACCAAATTTTAATCGTTTTTGCTGGTGGAACATTTCGCTTCAATGCTGCTGACTGATTAGATTAGTGGTTGCTGAGGGTTGGGGTCACTATGGCAATTTCTGAAAATAAGACAAAAGTGAAGTTTGTTCCATCAATGGACTCTCCCTTTCACAAGAATTTCTCTGCAGTATGTAATGCTGTTTTTTTAAAGAGTAATTTATGTATTTGAGTTGGTGGGGGAAGAGGCAGGTGGAGGAGAGACAGAATCCCAAGAAGACACCCTGCTGTGCATGAAACATGACACAGGACTCGATCCCACCACTGTGAGATCATGATCTGAACCAAAAGCAAGAATCAGATCTTAACCAACTGAGCCACCCAGATACTCTACACGTGATTCTGTTTGATAGCATTTTACCCAGGAACTTCTTTCAAAACTGGAGTCAATCAGTCAACCCTCTCAAACCCTGCTGCTGCTTTATCAACTAAGTTTATCTAACATTCTAATTCTTTGTTGTCATTTCAACTTTCACAGCATTTTCACTGGGAGTAGTTTCCACCTTAAGAAACCATTGTGTTTGCTCACCCATAAGAAGCAAGTCCTCAACTATTAAAATTTTTATCAAGAGATTGTGCCAATTCAGTCACACCTTCAGGCTCCACTTCTCATTCTAATTCTCTTGTGATAGCCATCACACTTGCAGTTATTTCTTCCACTGAAGTACCCCTCAAAGCCAGCCATGAAGGTGGTAATCAGCTTCTTCAAAATCTCTATTAATGTTGATAGTTTGACCTCTTCCCATGAATCTAAATGTTTTTAATGGTATCCAGAATGGTGAATCCTTTCCAGAAGGTTTTCAAATTTACTTTGCCCAGATCTATCCAATGAATCATCATCTGGGGCAGCTGTAACCTTACAAAATGTATTTCTTCAATAACAAGACTTGAAAGTCAAAATGACTCCTTGATCCATTGGCTGCAGAATGGATGCTGTGTCAGCAGGCATGAGACATCTGTACATCTCCATAAGAGTTCTTGGGTTATGAGGTGCATTGTCAATGAGAAGCATTATTTTGAAAAGATCTTTTTTTTTTTCCTGAGGAGTACATCTCAACAGTGGGCTAAAATATTCAATAAACCACGTTATAACCAGATGTTCTGTCATCCAGGCTCTGTTTTTCCATTTACAGAGCACAGGCAGAGTAGATTTACAATTATTCTTAAGGGCCCTCGGATTTTTGGAATTGTAAATGAGCATTGGCTTCAACTTAAATATGTACTATGTGTTGGCTAACTGAATTTAAATAAATTTTCTAGAAAGGAAAAAAAAAGTCACCAGCTGCATTAACACCTATTGAGAGAGTAAGCCTGTGCTTTGAAGCCAGGCTTTGACTTCTCCTCTGTAGCTGGGAAAGTGGCATCTTTTTCCAACAAAAGGCTATTCTGTCTACATTGAAAATAAGTTCTTCGGTGTACCATCTTCATGAATTATCTTAGCAAGATCTTCTGGAAATTTACTGCTTCCACTTGCACTGTTTTTTTAAGTTTTTATTTAAATTCCAGTTAGTTAACATACAGTGTAAGTTTAAGGTATACAATATAGTGATTCAACACTTCCTTAGAACACTGAATGCTCATGACAAATGCATTCCTTAATCCCCATCATCCATTTAACCCATTCCCCCACCCACCTCCCCTCTGTTAGTCATCAGTCTATTCTCTATAGTTTAGTCTATTTCTTAATTTGCCTCTTTTTCCCTTTGCTCATTTGTTTTGCCTCTTAGAATCCACATGAGAGTGCAATCATATGGCATTTGTCTTTCTCTGGCTTATGGAGCTTACCCTAATACTCTCTAGCTCCATCCACATCATTCCAAATGGCAAGGTTTCATTCTTTTTTATGGCTGAGTAATATTCCATTGTGTATATATCCAATATCTTCTTTATCTATTGAACAGTTGATGGACACTTGTGCTGTTTCCATAGTTTGACTATTACAGATAATGCTGCTCTAAACATTGGGGTGCATGTATCCCCAATTATCATTTGAATTATCATTTTTGTATTCTTTAGATAAATGCTTAGTAGATCCAACTCCTGGATCATAAGGTATTTCTTTTTCTTTCTTTTTTTTAAGATGTATTCATTTGAGAGAACACACAAGCAGGGGGAAGGGCAGAGAGAGAGAGAGAGAGAGCAGACTCCCTGCTGAGCTTGGAGCCCAGCACAGCGTTCCATTTTATGATCCTGAGATCATGAACTGAGCTGAAACCAAGAGTCAGGTTCTTACTGACTGAGCCACCCAGGCACTATATATATTTATCCCCCCCAACCCCAAAAGAGAGAGAGATGGGGGAGGGGCAGAAGGAGAGGAAGAGAGGAGAGAAACTCCTAAGCAGGGTCGACACCTATGGTGGAGCATGACATGGGGCTCAATCTCACAAACCTGAGATCATGATCTGAGCCGAAATCAAGAGTCATAGTCTTAACCAACTGAGTCACCCAGGAACCTCAAGTAATTCTGGTTTTTGTCTGTTAGTTTGTTTTTAACTTTTTGAGGAACCTCCATACTGTTTTCCACAGTGGCTGTACCAGTTTGCATTCCCACCAACAGTGAAAGAGTGTTCACCTTTCTCCACATCCTTGCCAACATCTGTTGTTTCTTGTGCTGTTGATTTTAGCCATCCTAAGAGGTATGAAGTGATATCTCATTGTAGTTTTGATTTGTATTTCCATGAGGATTAGTGACGTTGAGCATCTTTTCACGTGTCTGTTGGCCATCTGCATGTCTCCTGCAGTAAAATGTCTATTCATGTGTACTTGTACCTTTAAGTCATGGAGACGGCATCTTTCCTTAAACCTCATGAACAAACCTCTGCTAAGTTCAAAGTTTTCTTTTGCAGCTTCCTCACCTCTCTCAGCCTTCATAGAATTGAAGAAAGTTAAGGTCTTCCTCTGGATTAGGTTTTGGCTTAAGGGAATGTTGTAGCTTATTTGATCTTCTATCTAGACCACTAAAACCTTCTCCATATCAACAAGGCTGCTTCACTTTATCATTCATGTGTACACTGGAGTAAAACTTTCTGTAACTGACTGTGAACAGTTGAGATAACTCACTACCTTCAGACCAGCCTGGAATAGACCTTTCAATTTCCTTCAAGAACTATTCCTTTGCATTCACACACAACTTGGTTGTTTGGTCCAAGAGGCCTAGCTTTCAACCAATCTTGATTATCAACATGCCTTCCTAGCTAAGCTTAGTCATTTTTAGCTTTACTTCTTTTGTTACATGAACACTTAGAGGCCATTGTAGGGTTATTTCAATATTATTGTTCCTCAAGTAATAGGGAGCCCCAAGGAGAGGGATTGAGATGGGGGAACAGCCAGTCAGTGGAGTCAAGAACACACCCAACATTTACTGATTAAGTTCACTGTCTAAATAAATAAATATATATACATATATATACATACATACATATATATGTATATGTATACATATATATTTTTTTCTTTAAGTAGGCCCCATGCCCAGCATGGACCCCAACGTGGGGCTTGAGCTCATGACCCTGAGATCAAGACCCAAGCCAAGATCAAGAATTAGACACTTAACTGACTGAGCCATCCAGACACTCCTGGTTTACTATCTTATATGGGACAATTCATGGTGCCCCCAATAACAGTAGTAACATCAAAGATCACAGATCACAGATCACTATAACGAATACAATAAAAATAAAAATTTGAAATGTTCTGAGAATTACCAAAATATGACACAGAAGCAAAGGGAGTTAATGCTGATGGGTAAATGGTGGTAGTAGACTTGCTCAATGAAGGGTTGACACAATCCTTCAATTTGTTAGGGAAAAAAAACCCATTATCTGTGAAGTACAATAAAGCAAAGTACAATAAAACAAAGTATGCTTGGGGGCAACTGAGTGGCTCAGTCAGTTAAATGTCTGCCTTCACCTCAGGTCATGATCCCAGGAGCCTGGGATCTAGCCCTGCATTGGGCTCCCTGGTTAGCAGGGAGCCTGCTTCTCCCTCTCCCTTCTGCCATTCCTCCCATCCCCAGCTTGTGCTTTATGGCTCTCTCTCTCTGCCAAATAAATAAATAAAATCTTAGAGGAAAAAAAGTATGCCTGTATTACTGAGTGATTTAAGAAATGAGCTATCAAGCCATGAAAAACTATGGAGGAATCTTAGATTCAAATTGTTAAGTCAAAGAAATCAGTTGGAAAGGCTACATACTCTAAGATTCCAATTATATATCACTCTAGAAAAGGCAAACGATGGACAGAGTTAAAAGATCAGTGGTTACCAGCAGTTTGATGAGGGAGATGGGATTAATAGGTCAAGCACAGGGCATTTTTCAAGGCAGTGAAATTATTCTATACGATACTCTAATGGTGGAAAGATGAAATTATGCATTTGTCAAAATGCACAGAACTATAAAATATAGAGTAAACCCTAAAGTAAACTATAGACTTTAGTTAATATTAATATATCAACATTAGTTCATCAATTTTAACAAATCTACCACACTAATGCAAAACGTTAATAACAGAAAGGGGGAACGAGAGAGAGGGCACATAGGTCCTCCCTCTATTCTGTGGAATTTTTCTCTAAACCTACAATTGTTTTACTGAGGTAAAAAAAAAAAATTAAATGTCAGCAAAGAAAATCCAACAACACATTATGTAAATAACATCACAACTAAGTGGAATTTATCCCAGATATGCAGAATGCAATATTAGGAATTACAATAGTATAATTTACTGAATCAGTAGATCTAAGAAGAAAAGCATGACTTTTTTCCCTATGTGCAAAAAGACCCTCCAATAACATTCAAAACACATTCCAGATTTTTAAAAATAATTAAAATGGTAATTGGTAACTATATCTCTAACCTTACCATGTGTGTACATTAAATTATATCATCTTATATCATATACATATTACATATATATACACACATACATAACCATGTTAGGGACACATCTTACTTAATGGGGAAACAATGCAAGAATTCCAATAAAGGTCAGGATCAAGGCAAGGATGCTTTCTATTTTTACTACTTTTCAACATTACATTGGAGGAATTACCCAATGCAGTCAGAGAAAGGAAAACAAATAGAGATATATAAATTGGAAAAGAAGTTGGGGCGCCTGGGTGGCTCAGTGGGTTAAGCCACTGCCTTCGGCTCAGGTCATGATCCCAGGGTCCTGGGATCGAGTTCCGCAACGGGATCTCTGCTCAGCGGGAAGCCTGCTTCCTCCTCTCTCTCTCTGCCTGCCTCTCTGCCTACTTGTGATCTCTCTCTGTCAAATAAATAAATAAATTCTTTAAAAAAAAAAAAAAAAGGAAGTATAAACAATTCAGTAAGGTGTCAGCACAAAAATTTACACACAAAAATCAACAATCTTGGGGCACCTGGGTGGCTCAGAGGGTTAAGCTTCTGCCTTTGGCTCAGGTTATGATCTCAGGGTCTTGGGATCGAGCCCCACATCGGGCTCTCTGCTCAGCAGGGAGCCTGCTTCCTCCTCTCTCTCTCTGCCTGCCTCTCTGCCTACTTGTGATCTCTGTCAAATAAATAAATAAAATCTTTTTAAAAAAATCAACAATCTTCATACATTTGAATAATAACAAGTTAGAAAGTGTTAAGGAATTGGAGATCCTATCCACAAACAAAACAAGATGAATTCTTAAAAGCAAACCTGTTAAATGTACAAAATCTCATGTGTGGAAAAATTTAATGTACTTCTAAAAAGGACAAATGTGGACTTGAACCAGTGGAAAACTTCCCTTTGACTTAATATCATAAAGATGTCAGTTGTCTCCAAATTAATAGGTAAGTTAATATGATCCCAATAAAATACCACCGTTTTATGGATGCAGACAATAATAACAGAAAAATAAACATGCAAGAATAAAGAGGAAATCATGTTATTCCCATTAAAATGACTACCATATAAACAAACAAACAAAAAAACAAACACCCCAAGTGTTGGCAAGGATATGGAGAAACTGGAATTTTTCTGCACTCTTGGTAGGAATGTAAAATAGTGCCCTGGTATGAAAACCAGCATTCCTCAGAAAACTAAAAATGGAATGACTGTGTGATCCAGCAATCCCAGTTCTGAGTATACATCCAAAAGAAATGAAAGCAGGATCTTACCCTCTTCACTACCTAGTAGTTGTACTTGATCTGGCTTGACGTCAGTGACTTTTAGTGGCTTAGTGATGTGCTGATGGCAAAATGACTCTCTTCCCTAAATTATTTGATGTAACAGTAATAACAATTCACTAATTATAAGCCAGTTATTGTTCCAAGCATATTTTAAGATTTTTTTTTAAAGATTTTATTTATTTATTTGGCAGACAGAGATCACAAGTAGGTGGAAAGGCAGGCAGAGAGAGAGGAGGAAGCAGGCTCTCCGCTGAGCAGAGAGCCCGATGCGGGGCTCGATCCCAGGACCCTGGGATCATGACCCGAGCCGAAGGCAGAGGCTTTAACCCACTGAGCCACCCAGGTGCCCCATATTTTAAGATTTTAACTAATCTATACACCCAACATGGGCTCAAACTCACAACCCTGAGATCAAGAGTTATATGTTCTACTGACTGAAGCAGCCAGGCACCCCTCCATTTCATTTTTTTTTTAAGTAAATTCTATCCCCAACAATGGGTCAAGTTCACAACCCCAGCCAGGTACCCCTTGATTTCTTTTCTAAGTAAACTCTACCTCCAACATGGGGCTCAAGCTCAAAACCCCGAGATCAAGAGTTGGGATGCTCTACCAACTGAGGCAGTCAGGCAATACTCCATTTCATTTTTTTAAAGTAAACTCTACCCCTAACATGGGGCTCAAACTCGCAACCCCAAGACCAAGAGTCATATGCTCTATCAACTGAGCAGCCAGGCACCCCAATACAGTGAATTTTCATAAGAACTATACAAAGTAGGTGCTATGAATGTCAATGTTTTAGAAATCAAAAAAGCAGTGTAACAGAGGTAGAGTTATTTGGCTAAGGTTACAAAGTGTGGAGGTTCTAGAACCAGGGCTTAAACCCTTATACTCTGCCCCTAGAGCCAAGACCCTTAACCTCTACACTAAAGGGCAAGAGGGGTTAAAGCAGGATCATTTTTTTTTTAAGATTTTATTTATTCATTTGACAGAGAGAGATCACAAGTAAGCAGAGAGGCAGGCAGAGAGAGAGGAAGGGAAGCAGGCTCCCTGCTGAGCAGAGAGCCCGATGCGGGACTCGATCCCAGGACCCTGAGATCATGACCTGAGCCGAAGGCAGCGGCTTAACCCACTGAGCCACCCAGGCGCCCTAAAGCAGGATCTTGATGAGATACTTGTACAGCCATCTCCGTAACAGAATTCACCATAGTCAAGGGGTGGAGGCAACCCAAGTGTCTACCAGTGAATGAATGGATAAACAAAATGTGGTGTATACATATGTGTATGTATGTGTGTGTCACACACATACACAACAGACTATTATTCAGCCTTTAAAAGGAAGGAAATCCTATCACATGATATGGCATACATGAACCTTGAGCACATTATGCAAAGTGAAATAATAAATAAGCTGTCACAAAATAAAAGGCCAGTCACAAAAAGACACATTCTGTGATTTCCCTTATACAAGATACCTAGAGCAGTCAAATGCATTGATGATTGATGTACCAATAATAATGATGATGTCAGAGGCTGGGAGTGTGCATGAAAGTGTTTAATGGACAGAGTTTCAGTTTTACAAGATGAAAAAAGTTCTGCAGATGGGTGGTTATTATGGTTGCATAACAATATGAATGTAAATACCACTGACTGTCCTCATCCAAATGGTTAAAATGATCTGTGTACTTCACCACAATTAAAAATTTTTTCAAGGAAAAAAATTAGATGGCCTTCAATTTCCCATAGAATAATACCAGCCTGGGCTCCACTCCCAAAAATGTGCCTTCTATTTCACTTCATATTGCCAACAGTAGAGCACATTCTTCAAGTAAGAAATATTAGCCTGCCTCACTTACAATTGTTGAAACTGGAAAATAAAAGCATCTCAAAATGAATAGAAAATGGCAGGCATTACATTATAAAAAGTCAACAAAAAATGAGAATATATTGAAAAACCTAACTATTAAACAAATGCAACATTCCAGCCCAAACTGAATAAACTTAAACATTTGGTGTTATGAAAAAATATTGTGAATCAAAAAAAGAAGTCAGAACTAAAGCAAACAAAAAAGAAAAGATATAAGACAAAAGTTAGTCAAAACTTTTGTCAAAGACAAATCATCTCAGGGGGTAAAAAGTCTAATTTGTAAGATGTCCAAGGTAAATAGACTTTATTTACAATATAATAAGTGATATTAAGGAAAGGAATTAAAAGAGTCAAGAAATAAAATCAAGAAAGCAGTAAGAAGGATCAGAGAGAAAGTACTAGAAACCAAGGCAAAACAAACTACAACAACAACAAAAAAACCCGCCAACATATATTATATATATTCCTTAAAGAAAAAAAGCAAAAATAATGGATCAGATGTAATATTCAAAAGCATAATACAAGAAAAACTTTCTGGAAATAAAATATGAATCTACAGGGGCGCCTGGGTGGCTCAGTGTTAAAGCCTCTGCCTTTGGCTCGGGTCATGATCCCAGGGGAGCCTGCTTCCTTCTCTCTCTCTGCCTGCCTCTCTACCTACTTGTGATTCTGCCTGTCAAATAAATAAATAAAATCTTTAAAAAAATATATGAATCTACACATTAAAAGGGTCATTCCATGAACCTACGGAAAACTGATATGGAATGGTCAACGCTGAGATTTATCTTAGAAACTGAATTATATTTGAAAGAAAAAACCATCCAGGCCTCAGGCAAAAGATGAAATCATTTAGGAATTAAAGAATCAGGTTGGTATTTTCACTGCAACATACAAAGAAAGGTAGCAAATAAGTTTTTAAAACCTCAAGGAAAGGAACTATGAACCAAGATCTTATAGCCACCTGTCCTTCAAATAGCAAAGCTATAAAAATCAGTTTGGGATATACAAGAAGTCAAGAATACAGTATTCAGGAACCTCTCTTGAAGAATTTACTGAAGAATGAATTTCATCCAAATAAAGACTAACTGGGGAGAAATTCAGAAAACTGTATGATGGGGAACATTAAATATATTAAGTTGTAGATATTTAAAATAAAGGTGGTGATAAGAATGGAAAACCCATATGCAAATTTTGTTTCCTAAAAACAACATGACTAAAAAACTGGGAGGAGAGAAAACAGAATAAAATAATTGGGGTTATATAATAGGAGGGAGTTAAGATATGGCTGACAAAGGAAAATACAGATTCCCAATGAGGAAAAGAAATTTGAGGACACAAGAAAAGATACAAGTATAACCATACCTTTGGAACAGAAGGACAAACATTACTAAACACCTAAAGAAACTCAGTTTTTCATATATTTGTTTTGGGTTGTTTTTTGTTTTGTTTGTTAGCACTTCCTTACTTTCTGGGACTGTAAGATGCTCCAGGTTCACCTCTTCATTTCCTTCCCCAGTCGTAGCATCAACTTTCCCCAAGAAGCCTGGTTCCTGGTGTAAAGGGAGCTGAACATTCACTGGAAGCCCAGTTGCTCTATGCTCTGGATGGGGGAGGAGTCTTATACACTCTCTCCAAGGCTGATTATTGGGAAAATGAAGAGAACCAGCACAGCAATAAAGAGCTAGAATATCCTGAACCATTCCAGTAGTTAGGAGGTGCTTTATTTCAAGGAACTGCTGACCTAGGGCCAGTCTGGCCACATCCTCCGAATTGTATTATCTTGAATGACAAGAAAGATGTGTGATACAGTAAATTAACCAGGAGTGATCCAGTATACTCTAGCATCCAAAAAACTGCCCTATCCAGACACTCAGAAGGACTACCTGAGGACACACTGCTGTGAGGACTCACATCTCATTACCCCCTAGCAAGCTCTCACAAGCAGTTCCCTTCCAAGCTTATTCTGTTACTATACGGCAGTCACCTGGTCCATGAGTCTCTGGACACACCCCCTCTAGCCTCTATACTCATCAGACAACCACAGGGAGTCGCTCTGTGATCAAACCAATTTTCACAGTGCCTGAGTCAGAAGAGTGGAATCTTTACAAGGTGCAAGCTGTATTCCAGGCCTTAACCTCGCAATTTTGAGGCCAAACCAGAAAAACCCCACAGCTACTCACCCAGGTATAATAGGTGTTACATGGTATTGCTTCTAACTATTTTAAACATTATTTTAACCCCCACATATGCTCATTCCTGGGTTTCAGCACCCAAACTATTTTTTTAAAACCACCAAAAATAAATAACCCCACATGAATATTCTATTCCTTTTATGTACATTTAACAGCTATCCTTTTTCTTCCCGTAATTCCTTCCAGGTAAGTTGTGTCTTTTTCTCAATCTACATATTTAATTGTATGTACAATATAGTTTTATGAAGGCAGTTAGGGCAGGAGGTGTGGAAATCAAGGTATTGATTTTGTGCTTTTTTGTACTTAATAGTACTTAATAGTATGTCTTGGTGATCTTTCTTGTTAGCACACAAATCTAATTCACATATATAGTAATGGTTGCATTATATTCAAGAATAAATGTACCAGTTTTATTTTAAATGTTTCACTGTTATATAAACAAAGCTGCAGTAAACATCCTTGCAAGTATATGTACACATACACAGATATGTTTTTAGGATAGACACTTAAGTGTAGAATTGCTGGATTAAAGAATCTTCACATTTAAATTTTTGGAGGGGGTTATGAGAGAGATACAAGAGTCACTGTAGGTGCGGAAGCCACAGAATCATCTGAAGCCATCCGATCTTTTGTTCCCTAGGTACTTTAAAGGCAATTCCACCAGAATGTAAATTCCATGACAGCTGAAACCCTGATGCCTTACCCCAGAAAATACCAGGGCCTAGAACATGTTCAACATCTAAGCAACCACTGAATAAATGAACACATGGAGGCCAGTCACAGGCATAGTCCTCAACCAGAATGCAAAATTTTCATGGATTTTAGAGACCACAAATATCAAAGAAATTTCTCTTATAGAGGTTTCTGAGTTACCTGGGATTGCTCTGGGCTCCTAAATTTCCATCCCATCTTCTTCCCCCTTTCCAAGTCACCACCTTGAGTCCTTTCACATACCCATGACATGGACCAACCCCTTAGAGAGCCAACCACTTGCCAGTCCCAAGAGAATTTAGAGAACCTAAAATTTAGAATGCTTTTTAGAACAGGTGACCAAAGTTAAGATTCCACCATACCAAAGGGAGCAGGAAATCATTTGAAGACAAGCTGAATTAGGTGGTTTCCTGAAGAGTACTAAGAAACAGAAGGAACTCAGCTGATGCTTTCTCCAGCCTGCCTTGAAAGGGGAAGCAAAAGGGCCCAGTCTACTAGAGTAGAGCATTACTTGAAGGACCTGTAGAGCACATAATCCTATCAAGGGAAGAACCCATTAATCTGTCTGCAATTGGCTAAAAAATACTCTATGTGAAACTCTGAGCCAGTAGACAGACACATTCACAGTGATTAGGCAAAAGTTATGCCTGGCACCAAGGGAGTTATGTACAAAAGTCCAAAGGATAGAGTATAGTACTTTAAGGGACCCACAGGTGGTTCAGACGCTTCAAGGGGCTAAATGAGGCAGGGAATGTAGATAAGCCATATGGTGGCAGCCTTGCTAACCCACACAGAGCCCACTTTTCAGAGTACAGAACCACCAAAGGTTATTACAGAATTCACCTAGTTGGAGTTTGTGTAAGTATTGCTGGTTTGTTCAAGAGACTGATTTTTTTTTCCCTCTGTAACCCTGGGATCTGGCACAGTACCCAATCCAGGGAATATCAAAGCTTTCTCTTCAGTTAAGCAGTATGTGTCATCCAATTCTCAAGTGAGACCAAAGTAGGGAAGGCAGCTTATCAATGCTTCTCAATGGGACTGAGGGGACACATCCTATCTGTCAAACTCGGGGAGGAGGTGCTACCAGCATCTAGTAGGCAGAGGCTAGAGAAATGCTAAAAACATCCTGAAATGCACAAGAGAGCCTCCACAACAAAGAATTAACCAGGCCCAAATGTCAAAAGTTCCAAAACCAAGTAATCCTGTGCTTAGCATAACTGCATATAGTAAAGAAAACACTAAGTTCAACCCTAAACTCTTCCAAAAACAGACCAAAGGAGGCTAAAATTATAGGGAAAGTTCTGTTCAGACTCCTCCGGACACACATCCCATCAGAGGAAAATACAACTCGTGCTGAAGGAACCTAGGAAAAAAAAAAAAAAAGTGACAGGGCTCAAATGAAGGGAGAAGAAAGAAGGAGGTCTATATGTAAAGATTCAGTGTAAGAAGAAAAAAAACAATACACAGGGAAGAATATGGAATGTTCCCACCAAATTAACAGGCCCAGTCAATGCCATTTATTATACATGTTGAACAGTCTCTGAGACCCAAGGGTTCCCATATTAAGGTTTTTTTTTCCTTTTTCTTTTTTGCATCAAACAGGTTCTTCCAAGAGCCTGCTCACAAGAAAGAAAAAAAAAGAGTAATCCTCAACAAAATGAAACAAACAGGAAAAGCTGAACAGTCTACATATGAAAAAGAAAGGTTAAAAAACTCACCAGACAAAAACCACACCAAACATTCGTCCCATTTAATTTCCCGTTACATGCACTGAGGGAGCCATGAACATAAGACCCCAAGGCAGCAATGTTCTGAGGTTCTAGCTCTGGCTCCCTCTATGTGACAAATTCATGCACACACGCCCGCACATACCACTGACCCAGGCAGAAATACACATGCATGCACAGGTGGTGAAGAACCACAGGGGGTTGGGGGGGAAAGAGGGCTATTCAAAAATGTGCTATCAACTGGACACTGGGACCCAGAAAATCCTTCTGCTGCAGGCTAAGCAAGAGTCAAAATTAAAACAGAGAGAAAACACAGGAAAAATGTAGGATGCTCAGAGAAGAAATTGGACAGATGAAGAGGGAAAGATACAGGGGGACTTTTGGGAAAGCAGCCTCAGAAGAGGTTTTTCTTTATTGGGAACTCAGGCAGAGGTCCTGTGACTCCAGTGACATACTGAGGGAATACGCCACAGCATTACCTTTGCATCCTGTGCTCTCTCCCAAAGTAGAGGGAAACCACAGACATCCACCCTCTAGACCTCCCCATTGTGGCTCTTAAGGACTTTCCCAAGTATCCCCCCCAAAAATGACACCCCCCACACACACACAAAGTTAGCAAAGAGCCAAGCACGGAAAGCCTCAGTAACTCTTCTTGGTGGAACCAAAGCCAGAGAAGCCCATCACAGCTGCCATCTCATCATCCTCCTCAAATGTCAAGTCCTCCTCAGCCCTCCTTTTCTTCTCCTTCTGTTTCTCTTTCTTGTAGGCTTTGGCCTTTTCCTCCTAGGGGGGAAATCACTCAGAATCAGTTCAGACTCCTGAGCCAAACGTTGCAAGAGACAAGTGAGTGTCAAGACTCCTTTCTATCTTTAGGAGAAAATAGTTAAAGGCAAGTAAAATTTCAAGAGCAGAGGAAAAGCCACAGTAAAGATTTTAAGGAACAAAAAAGAGCAGTTTTAGCCTGTGAAGAGCACTTCTCAATCCTACATCCCAGTTCATCTCTAGTTCTTAAAAAAGTTATGGAAGGAAAACCACATAATAGCAACTATCACTCTGGGGCACAAAGTATATGCCAGTAATTGATCTAAACACTTTCTGTAGATTATAAACTAAGATCTCTGATGGGAGAGATTAAATAACTCGCCCAAAAGTCATAGCCAGTAAGTGAAGAAAATAGAATTCTGACCCAGGCAGCCTGGTTCCATGAGCCTCTTAGGGATTAGGTATATTTAATCCCTGCTATAGTTAAAAAAAAAAAAAAAAACAAAAAAAAAAACAGTAGGCCCAGACAGTCCAGGAAAAAAAAGGATAGGTTTATAGCCATATCCTTCAGATTTCAAGAGTCCCAAACAAAGGTAATAAATGTTCCCCCCAATATAGTGAAATTCAGGATACATCTATCCTCTGAGGGTGGGAGTGGAACAAAGAAGAGCGCCTCTTCACAATTCATAATATGAAATTCAAAGCTGGTGGACAAAAGAGGGAAGGCTAGCAGAGCCTTACCTCTTCTCTGAGCTCTTTCATTCTTTCCTCAAAATCATAATCTTTCTGTTTCTCTTCCATCTTCTTCTTGTTGACTTCAAATCGTTTCTTCACCTGATCCAAGGTGGAACGTTCCACACGCATAGACATGCCCAGATTTCGCTGATCTGGGTGGGAACAACAGAGAAAAAGGTAATGGCATTACAATAACCTCAGCCCCTGAGAAACTCTTTGACATTTAAAAAAGTCTCATAAAATACACATCAAAAATAATTATGACTGGGAAAAAACTCCCTTGGTTTTACTTATTCTCAGAAGCAGCAGCTACAGACAGCAAGATCCAAGTGACTTTCAACTGCCCTTTCTTAGCAAATGCACACTCGTCAGGACAGCTAGGCCTTGGAGAAGCACTCTGTCTGGGCTTATTGAGAGCCTAGAACAGTGTCTCACCTCAGGGCCTCCAAAAACATTAGATAATGAAGTAAAGCATGCCCTGTACTGAAGCCACTGGAGAAATTCTCGGGCATTAAAGAAAGATCCAGTTGAAACCACCCTTTCTCCTACCCCACCTCCAAAATCCAGTCCCAGCTCCAGTCACAAACTACCTCCAAGCCTTACGTTTCTTTCCATTAATGTGATCCAGGAAGTTGATAGAGTCCTTCACCACACAGTCACAGACATTACAGTAATACCTAGCAAATAGAAGAAACCACATTTGTGTCAAATCTAGCTATAAGAGCTTAATGTTTTCAACCAACAAACTCATATATTTAGGTAAATTTCCTTTTTACAAGAAGAAGACACTTCTCATTTTCATAAAGTATTACCTCTTAGAAGCATATGGTAGCCAGCCTCTAAGACGGGCCCCACAACGACCCCTAAATTCCTGGTATTTGTACCCTGGGACGTCCCCTCCCAATTTGTACTAGGGTTCATCAGTAACCAAACGAATACATCATGGTGCCTAGCAGCTCAGTCAGTTAGGTGTCTACCTTCGGCTCAGGTCATGACCTCAGGGTCCTGGGACTGAGCCCTGTGTCTGGCTCCCTGCTCAGCAGGGAGTTCGCTTCTCCCTCTGCCTGCTCCTGCTCTCTCTCTCAAATAAATAAGTAAAATATTAAAAGTTCAAAAGTGATGCTATAGCATTTCCAAGATTAGGTTACATTTAAAAAAAAAAAAAAAAGTGGCTTCAGTATTAGTCTATGTCTTATTCTGGGGAAGCAATTACTTTATTGTGAGCAGCACTGTGGAGAGGCCTCCAAAGCACTGTCACACGAAAAGAGCTTTGAATCAAATCAATCAGGCACACTTATGCCTCAAATGAATGCAGACCTAGAAGACACCTTCAATGAAGCCTTGTAAAAACCTAAGCCAGAATCAGAGTTAAGTCTTTCCCAGATTACTTCCCACAGAAATTGTGAGCTACCTGCTATTTTATGCTGCTTAATTTTGGGTGAACTTGTTATTTTACACAGCAATAGATAACTAATACAGAGAGAAATGACATGAGTGGGTTTCCTAGGCAACCCAAAGACATGTCACTCACTGCTATTTTTGCCCTCCTGCTAGAAAACCTAAATAAACAGAGAAATAGTGGTGGGCAAAAGACTAAAGTTCTTGCAGGACACTTCTTCCCATGGGTTATAGTCTTGTTCTAGGAAGAAGGTGTACAATCAAGTAATCCGTAACAACTACAAAATACTTTGCACCAGTCTGGAACCTCAACTCCCTTTATTCACCATCAACAGCTCCTAGGCTCCACTCTAGCTCTACCTAATCTCTCCCCTAGAAATGTCTTTAATAGTCCTTTCCTTCATTTTTTCCTTTTAAGATATGAAATAGTAGTTACAGCGCTAATATGAAGAGGCCTACAGAGTGGTCCCTGCTTAGAGACATTAGTATGTTTATTGAGGCTTTGGTGGGGAAGAAAGAAAAATCTAATGGTAGAATTATAGGTAACATGGTTGTTTTCCTGGGGCCAGAAAACCTCCTCAACACTTGCTAAAACCAACACAGACAGTTTATTTAACCTATTTTTAGCTCCTGAGAAAGATGAAAAGTCACTCACCCTCCCATCTCAGATTGCGGCGTGGTCTTGGTAATGACAATTGTCTTGCCAAGCTTGGATTCCAGGTCCACCTTATAGTCTCTATGTCGGAGAAGCTCCCGTTTGACTGGCTGCACTGGTTTTCCTAAAATTATTATAGTAGAGAAAGAAGTCCCTTTAATATTACAGTTCCTTAAGCAGAAAGGGAAAAAAAATGCATGCAACCCAAAATACAGATATCTACTCTCATTTCTTTCTTGAGCCTGAACCAAGGGAACAGTGAGAACCTCTAGCAGCAGCTAGTGAAAATCTCAACAAAGGAAAAATGAAAAGCAATCCCTAAGCTCTCCAGACTTTTTATCACTTTAAAACCAACAAGTCTAAGGGCACCTGGATGGCTCAGTGAGTTAAGCCTCTGCCTTAGGCTCAGGTCATCATCTCAGGGTCCTGGGATCTAGCCCCACAACAGGCTCTCTGCACGGCAGGGAGCCTGCTTCCACCCCCCTCCCCACTCTGCCTGCCTCTCTGCCTACTTGTGATATCTGTTAGTCAGATAAATAAAATCTTAAAAAAAAATTAAAAAATAAAAACCAACAAGTCTAAAAGCAAAGTTTATTTATTGATTAACTGAACTGAAGGGGGTTCTTAATTTTCACAAAAAGCAAACTTTTAAAAGAAAAGCAAGGAGGGGCACCTGGGTGGCTCAGCTGGTTAAGCATCTGCCTTCAGTTCATTTCAGGTCATGATCCCAGAGTTCTAGGATCAAGTCCCGCATCGGGCTCCCTGCTCAGCGGGAAGTCTTATTCTCCCTCTGCCCCTCACCCTGCTTGTGCACTCACTCTCAAATAAATAAAATCTTAAAAGAAAAAAAAAAGATTAAAAAAATTAAATAAAAGCAAGGATAGGCAGTAATACTTTCAGATAGATATCCCAGGTACAACACAAAAGTAATCTTTGGAAGACTGGGGAAAATTTTTTAAAGGGGACCAACATTCAGGAAATACCTGTCACATACTTGGCACTACTGTATAAATTATATCAAAACTAAAAGGATTAGGGGCGCCTGGGTGGCTCAGTGGGTTAAGCCGCTGCCTTCGGCTCAGGTCATGATCGCAGGGTCCTGGGATCGAGTCCCACGTCTGGCTCTCTGCTCAGCAGGGAGCCTGCTTCCTCCTCTCTCTCTGTGCCTGCCTCTCTGCCTACTTGTGATCTCTCTCTGTCAAATAAATAAATAAAATCTTAAAAAAAAAAAAAAACTAAAAGGACTAGTGTGTGCAAGGTGGTGTAGAAGTGAAGTGAAAGAAGAATGCATATGTTTGAATACAGATGAAAAAAATAGTATTTCTTTTTGTATAGTGGAATCTCTACCTAGGAAAGAAGAACCAACTCCCTGACACTGTACAAAACATAGGGAACAGTACCACTAACCACCAGCTGAAATAATCACACGGTCGTTGGTGAGTACCCTTGCTCTTCTCAGGTTATAGGGAGGGGAAGGTCCTGATTATTATGTTCTTCTTCCCCTTAAGTGACTTCAAGTGAAATAGTATCTTCAGTAGCAGTAATGCACAGCTGCGAAAGTCATTTCTCTACTAAGGATTCTACTGTCCTCTCCATACTTGAGGAAAGGAGGAAATGAGCTAAGCAAAAGGACGACAAAGAAAGTAGAGGAAACAGAGCTGGAAAACACCTCAACACTGCTTCAGTCCATTTCCTCGCTCTCATTTTCTACATTAAGAAATCCAGAACCAGGGAGGCAACACTGTGCCAGAGGATACACAGGGTATGAGGACATCGCATTTCAACTTCCCACCCGTTCTCCAGCTATGGCTTCGCTTCTACGATACCCATGGCCCTTGATGGAGCAGGCACCCACCATCCTTCTTTTCTCTCTCTTCCGTGAGCCTCTTTTCGGCGAGTTTCTCATATTCATCTTTGTCCCACTTTCGGCGAAAGTCCAAGTTTTTTGTCTGTAAGGAGAAAAGCGCTCAAGATTCGCTGCTAATAATATCCGACCCCTAGAGAAACGGAGGGAACCGCGTCCACGCTGGCAAGGCGTCCCCTGGACCTGTACAGAGCGAAGACTTTCCGGACCGCACCAGGAGGCTGAGGTGGCCTCAAGACCCTAACCCAAAAGACCGCCGGGAGTCCATAGACCCTCCGCCAGGACCCCACGGGGAAGTTCTTGAACCCGGGACACTGGACCGCAAAAAGGTGTTGAGAAGCCAGTCGGGTCAGGATATTCCGCGCTGAGAAGCCACCCTCTGCCCCCCAACCAAAGCCTCTTCACACACAACACCTACCCCACTACCCGACGCCATCTTCACTGCGAAGTGAATGGGAAGCCGGAAAATGACGTAAAAAGCGGCCCCGAGCCGTAAAGCAAGCTTGCCCTCCAATAAAGTTAGAGTCTCGCGTTCTAAACGAGCTAAGGACTGGAGGGCTTCTAAAACAAGCTTGTCGGCCCCGCCTCTGCACCGAGGAAATGGCGCATGCGCATGGAGAATGTGAAGCAACACGGAAGTAAGGGCGCCTACAAATGTTTTCGCCTTGGCTTTCTAAACAAGCATCATCAAAGGACTGATTCAGTTCAACTCGTCCATTTTACAAAGAACGACACGGTTTATATCGGTGCCCTTTGACCTAGTCTAATCAATTTTGTGTGCGTTTGCCAAGAGTTTCGAAATTTTCTTTAGGGTCTAATGGGTTATGAGGAGCCTGCAGCTGCCCCATTTACCCGTATGCACTAAAGATATGGCCCCGACACCAGTGTTTTTAAAAGTTGCAGCCTCCCCAGCGCACATACAGAAAGCATTTTTTGCACAATGTCTCTTTATTTTTGAAGCAATATTATCACCCTTCGATTAATTCATCTTTCCTTCTGGGAGGAACTTTATAGTCATTCAATCTATAGGGCACAATTTAGTCAACATGATTGGACTTGGAAAGGCCAGTCATTAGCCTACAGTCATCAGCCGCAGGGTGAAGAACTCTGGCAGACAGTTCACTATATGTTGATTTAGACATGACTGTGTCTCCAAGTTGGGGAGGAAGGGACAGTGGGGAGCACTGGGGAACTGACTGCTCCCTTCACTTAATACAGAAGCATCACACCTGGAGGTTGCTCCTAGCTCTCAGAATTCTCCAGTGTACACTCCAGCATTTTCTACAGCCAATGCAAAACAATCTCCTGATAACAAATCATCCAAACTACTACATTTAATATTTTATTTAATGTATTATCCATTCACTTCTAGAACAGCCACCTCCATAGGAGAACACAGAATATAGACAAGCAATAATTCTGGCACAGGAAATGATTTCCAAAATCTCAAAAGATTAGACCATTTTCTCAGTCACCTATTGAATTCAACATTCAAGATTACTATAAAGACAGCCTCACTCTATTAAGAGTGTGGACTAGACAGATTACATGTCAAAATGAGCACTACTATACCGTTAGGACAGCATTTTTGTCCTCAAACAAAGGAGAAAGCAGCCATTTGCCCCTTCTTTGCTGTCTCCCAAAACTCCCTGGACAAGCCAAGGGAAGGTTGTGGACAAATTTCCCCAAATTTGGTCAGAAGCCATAGTGGAAGATTAAGTACCTGACTTCTGATCTCAATGGTCTCGGCCTGAGGCAACTTTCCTAGAGCCTTGCTCAAAGCAACCATCTCGGCACCTCTTGGTAGCATTCAATAGCACTTCAAATCTGCCATCTGTCTCTGCAGTTAAAGCATGCCTCTTTCACATACCAGCCATCTGCAACCATGCAGAATAGCTGCTCACACTAGCCCAGGAATCCTCAGGGCCTCCTACAGTTCTGTACCCAGAAAGGATGGAGGAGGCAGAGGAACTTGTCACTCATCCTGGCCAGCAGTTGTGAAGTCCATCAGGAACTCAGTCCTAGAAGAAACACCTTCTAGAAAGAGCAGCAGATGGCAAGCAGGCAAGGATTAAGACTCAGATAGTCTCTTCTGAATTTCAGTCACAAGACTTTCCCGTTTAATGGCCACCTGTAAAGTAAGAGAACCTTCATGTGACAAACTACAGAGTGTAATACTAGCTTCTTAGTCACTGCATTTCCAAATTCATTTTATCCTGCATCTGTTCCCACTACTTATTTAACCAGTAGGAAGAAGCGTGGGCTTCAAGCTGAACTAGAGAACGTATGCACTTAAGACTAAAGAGATTCCGGGGTGCCTGGATGGCTCAGTGGGTTAAAGCTTCTGCCTTCGGCTCAGGTCATGATCTCAGGGTCCTGGGATCAAGCCCTGCACCAGGCTCTCTGCTCAGTGGGGAGCTGCTTCCCCCTCTCTCTCTCCGCCTGCCTCTGCCTACTTGTGATTTCTCTCTCCGTCAAAATATAAATAAAATCTAAAAAAAAAAAAAATTTCATCTGTCCTTCTGCCCACCTACCTAACCCTAACTGGCTAAAAGATTGCCTGTGTGGCTCTTCATTCTTCTCTATCACTATTAACCCTGAAAGTACTTCCTCAGCCATAAGATACATATTTCTTAAAGAATCTAAGGTTCCTTCTACTCCCCCACTCACCTCCTCCCTGCTGGCCACTGAACGAAGTTTGATTACGCCTTCTTTAAGTTCTTGCTCACCAATAATGACCACCAATGGAATGCCCATGTGCTCACAGTAGTGCAGTTGAGTTAGTAGTTTCGGGTTGTTCTTATACAGCAGCTCTGCCTGGAAAGGGTGAACACAGAATAAGAGGCTTAAAAGTGACCACACTCCTCAAGCATTTACAAAGAAGTAAGGAGCTAGCTCTCCTACCAGAAGATACTTTAGTGAAAAGAAGGTTTTGAGTTCCGCCTTAGGCTTTAGGTAGAAATGGCCACCTGAATGGCCACACATACCTAGATGACTTGGATATCAATTCTACTATACCTTGATCCCAGCATCCCAAAGCTCTGAAATTAGCTTCAACCGTTCATGAAGAAAGTTCTTCTGTGGTGTAGCCACAAACACTTGGGTCTCTGTGGTCCGTATCTTCTGACCAGAAGTCTGATTAAAGAGAGAGAAGAAAGTAAAACTAATAAACAACTTCCTGTGCATAAGTAATTAAAAAAAAAAAGACATAAAGAATCATCAGAAAACAGTCCAACTGTATATCCACAAACATGAGTTTTTAGTCTCCAGCTCCACCCCACCCCTACCTAGTACCTACCTTTATCCTCTGTTCCAAAATGGTGAAGATTCGCTCCACCCCAATACTGAGCCCCACACACGGCACTTTGTGGCCCTTGGGGTTAAACATGCCCACCAACCCATCATAGCGTCCACCAGCAGCCACACTGCCCACATTGAGGGACTCCTCAGACTGAGCTGGGGTCTGTAGTAGCACTGCTTCGTAGATCACTCCAGTATAGTAGTCCAGTCCCCGAGCTAGGCTTAGGTCAAAAGAGATCTGTGGGAACAAGACTATAATAAGTCCAAAAAAGACTCAGAACACTAAGAACCCCAAAGTTCACCAGGAAGTCCCCTCCCAATTCAGCTTACCTTCTCAGCAATTCCAAATAAAGTCAGGTATTCAAATAGCAGCTTCAAGTCCCCCAAGCCCTCTAGGGCCTGCTTGTTCTGGGATAGTCTAGAATCCTGCAACATTTCCTCTATTAAGGATACCCCACCTGGGGAGATATATGGGGAGAAATAAGATCTGTGCTTTCACCCAGAAGTGTTTTACCCAAATTTATTCTTAATATGCTCCAGCTAATCCTCACTTTCTTATTTAAAAAAAAAAAAAAAAAAATCCTGGGCTCATGGGTGGCTCAGTGGGTTAAGCCTCTGCCTTTGGCTCAGGTCATGATCTCAGGGTCCTGGGATCGAGCCCCGCATCGGGCTCTCTGCTCAGCGAGGAGCGTGCTTCCCCCTCTCTCTATGCCTGCCTCTCTGCCTACTTGTGATCTCTCTCTCTCTCTGTCAAATAAATAAACAAAATTTTTAAAATAGAGTCATTAAAAAAAAAAAGTCCTGATCTCTTATGACCAGACTCTCCTCCTCTGCCTTTGCCATCTGAAGACATAAAGTGTTTATTACACTAAGTAAAAGAGAAATTAAATTCAAGCCAGACTCTGGCACTTAGCTTATCTTTGGAAAGGAGCTATTTCAGGGGCACCTAGGTGGCTCAGTGGGTTAAGCCTCTGCCTTCGGGTCAGGTCATGAACTCAGGGTCCTGGGATCGAGCCCCACATTGGGCTCTGTGCTCAGCAAACAGTCTACTTCCCCCCACTCTCTGCCGACCTCTCTGCCTACCTCTCTGCCTACTTGTGATTTCTCTCTCCACCAAATAAATAAATAAAATCTTAAAAAAAAAAAAAGAAAGAAAGAAAGAAAGAAAGAAAGGAGCTGTTTCAGAGATAGAAGTTGTACATACCTCCCCCTCAGTTTGATCAATAACTCTGAAAATGCTGGTTCTTACCATGACATTGAACATAGTCACCAATTCTATCAGCCACTTCAGGAGCCAGGCCTTTCTTTGCCACCATCTCGTGTCTTACATCATTCCACGATATCTGCACAAATACCCAAACATTAGCCCACTTCCAAGATCCTTCTTCATCTAACTGGAAATGTCACGACTAGCTAACACTATACTCAACAAAGTCGGAGACAACTTAGAAAATGCAGTCAGTCAACAAAGCTTTTGCACAACAAAGTTCAGGTCTTGCTTCAGAATATCTCCTTACCTTCCCCAGAGAAAGCTCATTTCCAGCTATTGTCTCCTTATTTTTTTCTAGGGGTACAGATTTCAGGGCAGGGCAGAGATTCTGATATGGTCTACTGAAGCATGTCTTTTTAGTTACCTTGTCTAGTTTGTCTATTGAGGAGCAGATGGCATGGAACTTGCTTTCAGGAACACCACAGACAGCCAACATCCCATCCAAAATCCGCCGATCATTGACCTGTGAACTCAGTGGAAATAACCCCAGTCCCTTGTCCATGTGCTTTCCCTCAAAACAAGAGCAGTCCCTGTTAGCCTGTCTCATAAAAAGGACAGAAAATAATTTCCACAGCATCACTATATAGACGAAATATAACAGCTGTACTGAGAAAGTCCCAGGTCTACAGGCTTAAGGGCTGGAGTCACCTATGTTTTAGGAGGGCACCCAGATCAAATCCAGACTTCTCCCTTCAGTCCTCAGCCCTAGTCTCACCTTAATGAGAAAGTCCCCCAACTGCAACCCACTTAGGATTTCACACATAATCTTTAAGCACTCTGCATCGGGGATCATAGGGTCAAACTGACCAGCAATGTCAAAATCCTGCAGCAAAAAAAAAGGGGAAAAACGAAATCTTCACTGAGCAGCCAATTCCCAGGTTGCAGATCCCCAAACCTGTATCAATGCTGGTCACTTACACACTGGCAGAACTCCCTGTAGCGACCTTGGACTATGGTTGGGCTCTCTCGCCGCCACACCTTTCCAACATGGTAGCGTTTCATCCTCTTCACTTTATTCATAGCAAGATAACGAGCAAAAGGAACCTCACATAAAGAGGTTAAGGAGAAAGCATACTGCCTCCAAAGCTTGGGCCCAGTGTACAGACATTTGGGAGAACTGGGCCATTACCAACTGGATCTCATCCACTAGGATGAAAACAAGGACGTTCTGTCTTGTTTCCCACTATCCCCAAGGTCTAGAAGTGCTTGACATTCAATATATATAAATGAATGAAGGAACCCCATCAAGCAAAAGTGCAAGTTCAGTAAAAAAGCAGAGGAAATTGGCCTGCTGCTCACTCTATGAGATAAAAATGACCCAAGAACTCCAAGCATGGGCTATTCCTTCCCATTCAGATCAATTCTCAACCATTTCAAAATAGTAAAGTTTCAGAACCTGGATTTGCCTGCAACTTCTATGTCAATTTTTTTTTTCTCTTCTTCTCTTTCTTTTTTTTTAATGCCAACGTTTCTTAAAGTATAGGTTGAGAACCACCCACCTCTTCATGACCCCAGTGCCTGTTTAAAATGCAGATTGTTAGGGGCGCCTGGGTGGCTCAGTGGGTTAAAGCCTCTGCCTTCGGCTCAGGTCAAGATCCCAGGGTCCTGGGATCAAGCCCCGCACCCGCAGGGAGCCTGCTTCCTCCTCTCTCTCTGCCTGCCTCTCTGCCTACTTGTGATCTCTGTCTGTCAAATAAATAAATAAAATCTTTTTTAAAATAAATAAATAAATAAAATGCAGATTATTAGATTGCTGAACCCCAATCCAGGTACAGAATTAATATCTGGGGATAAGGTCCAGAAATCTGTATTTCTGCAATCTTCCTCAAGGGAGTCTGATACACAATGAAAGTTAAATGAATGTTTCAGGCCAGGCTCTGCTGGCAGAATTGCCTTCTGGGAAAAACTGGAAGTAAAGGCTAATGCAAACAGACCTATAGATCCTAGAGGCACTGCTGTCCCTTTTGTCAAAGAAAACCCTCTGGATTTGGAAAGAGATGTCAGTCTCCTAACACTCAGAAAGATACAGTAAGGTCATAGCGCAGGGACAACAGCTCTCCACCTTGATCCTTCAGATCATAGATTAGCCCAGAGTCCTCTCCATACTTCTCAGTGAGCATTTCCTGCAGGGATCAAACAAAAACCACCAGAGTTCAAAGGAGGACTCCAGAAAACAGGCTAAAAGCTCTTTGGGAAACTGAAGGCAAGAAAAGAAATGGAGTTCCAGCACTCTCTTTTCTCTTCTTACCTTAAGTTCAAATGCTGGAGTATCTAATCTCTTTGCTCCGTGACGTTTAAAGCAGCCAACCACCATATCAAGAATTTTCTCCCTTATAACCATCTGCTGGGGACTAAGATCTCTGGTGCCCTAGATACCAAAAGTAGTCATGGTGAAAACACAGACAAAAAACAAGATAATTTAAGACAAAGGGTTAAACAACACCTGTAATTGAAAATCAGTAGTTGAAATCTCTTTTGAGTTCAGCTGACTGAGCCTCATCAGTATCTCTAGAATAGTGACTTTTTAAAACCTAATCTTAAAAGACATTAAGATGGATTAGGAAGAGACAAGCAGAGCAGAGGGCAGTCCTCCAAGGCACTCTAATAGGACAGAGTGGGGCAAAGGGCATTACCTTTGGTGTCTTAATAATAAAATTTGATTTTTCTCGATGTGGTTTCAGTTGGGACGTTATCACTGCCTCTGAAACCTGGCAGAAAATAGAATGTGAGATGTGAGCCACAAGACTAGCCAGACTTGGGACATCTCTTGCCCTATCACCAGACATGAAAAGACCTCTGGTCTTGAGCAACAGACAACCTGAACACTGTTTTATCCATTTCAGTCTCCGCCTCCCTCCAAAACATGCATCATATTTGCACTATATACTTAATACAAATAAGATAACATCTTTATCATATTTGGAGGGTTTTTTAAAAGATTTTTTAAATTTATTTATTTGACAGACAGAGATCACAAGTAGGCAGAGACGCAGGCAGAGAGAGAGGAAAGCAGGCTCCCTGCCAAGCAGAGAGCCTGATGTGGGGCTTGATCCCACGACCTTGAGGTCATGACCTGAACCGAAGGCAGAGGCTTAACCCACTGAGCCACCCAGGTGCCCCAATATTTGGAGTTTTTAAATGAATACCCTGTATTTGGGCTTTTTAAACGTCTGGAAAAGCTTAAGCACCCAACAACAATGAAGGCACAGAACAACCTACCAGTAATGCCACCAACCATCTAGGAGTAGGGATTAGTATGATCTCTAATTCTTAGTTCCAACTCAAAGAGCAAACACATGAACATGAATTTTTAATACAGAAGCAATGGTCATTAGGCTTAGAGACATGGAAAAAGTAACCTAAAGACAGAAGGGAACGCAGAACATGCCTGGTTGAGGAGAGAATAGGAAATGGCTATCCAAACTGAACTAAAAAAATCAGACTGGTAGGATGCTCTAACTGAAAATTAGTAACACTGCTGTTCAGGATAGCACAAAGGATCTGCTAGGGTCTTTACCAAAGTAAAACTGAATTGGTAATTTTGTTTATTAGGAGCAGGCTGTATGTCCTTCCAGAAATATAGAGAGTGTGGTAGTTCCTTCTTTTGGCGGATTGTCTCCTCCAAAGGATGGCAATTCAAGTCCACGGTCCTTCCTCTGCAATTCCAAAATCCCCAAATTTCTAAAAACCGCAAAGTGGTTTGTTTTGGCGTTTCTTTTTCGGCGGCTGGGAGGGGGGAGCTTATTTTGAGGTAAACTCTAATGTGAACTCAGTATACCTTTGGTCTTCAGTCATCTCACTTAATGGGACTATTTATATACTTTGCTTAAGAATGTATTTGACCCCAAGAGGTTCACCTCAGGGATTGCTGGGCCTATGTTAAAAATGCTCCCTCACTATGTATCCGTAGATAAGTCATTTAACCTTGCAGACTGTTTCCTCAACTGTAAAATGGAAATAATCCCAACTTCTCAAGATTGCTATGAGGATTAACTGACAAAGCATCTAAAATGCTTAGTTCAGTACCGGTAAACTACTCAAAAAAACCCGACTGTACTACTGGACTGCCCGCTGCGAGTCCATGCTTTCAGACTTGGATATCCTGCCGCAACTGACCACTCAATCTGGCTCACCTGACTATGAAAATGTACCTCCCTGATGCACACAAGACCGGACGGTCGCAGGAGCTGGCTCAACAGTGAAGCCCAGGCCCTCCTGTGCCGGAGTCCGAACGAGGGCATCGTGTAACAGGAGGCCGCCTTTCCGAGACAGGAGCCAAAGGACCTGGGAACGAGGCAGGTCGGACCCCACCCTAGTGAGGGTGCAGACAACTGTAGAGGTTAGCCGTGGCACCGGCGAAAACGCGATCACTTCCGCATCTTCCAAAGACTGAAAGGCGGCTCTAGACCTCACGGGCTCCGTTTCAGCTTCAACACTTCCGGTAGTAGCCGGAAGTGGTTGTTGCGTTCGGCGGAGGCTCTCTAGGCGTACGGGCCAGTGACTCGATAGCCGGAAGCTGTCCGTGCTGAGGCTGCGGCAACAAAAGCTGATCTAGACAGCGTTCAGCGCCGGTTGGCCGCAGGATGGCAGAACGTGCAGCACTGGAGGAGCTAGTGCGACTTCAGGGAGAGCGCGTGCGGGGTCTCAAGCAGCAGAAGGCCAGCGCTGAGCAGGTGCGACCCAGGTGGCAGGGGAGAGGCCAAAATTAGGGCCAGGGAGGACTTAGAGCTGGGTGGTCTGCATAGAAGAGAGATGTGGGAAAGGAGACCGGGCGGGGAAGGGAGAAGCAGGGCCTGGTTGAGGAGGTGGGCGGGGTAGGACCCGAGAGAAGCAAAGCTGGGCTTGGGGAGAGAAATGTGCCTCAAATTCTGATGAGGGTGGGATACTGAATGAATGGCCGAGAGAGGAAGGAGTGGCAGACGTGATAGCTCAGCACCTACTTTACGTCCACAGATCGAGGAGGAGGTGGCAAAACTACTGAAACTGAAGGCGCAGCTGGGCCCTGATGAAGGGAAACAGAAGTTTGTGCTCAAAACCCCCAAGGTAAATATAATTCCTTTAAGGAGAAAGTCCCTAATCCCACTCCCAAGGGTGGATGCCCCTGCTTCCTTGAATAGTTCTTCTGGGAGCTGGGCTGAATTGGAATCTGAGTCATTCTGGGATAGCAGTGATGGCAGAAACTAGACCAGCTGGGTGCTTAGGGGAGTATGCCAGCTACTGCTACTCCTTCTTTCATTAAGTAAATATTTACTGAGTGTTTCCTAAGTGCCTAGCACCATAATATGTGAGTATGCCATGATGAACAATATAGCCTGCCCTCATGGAGCTTACATTCTACTGAAGGAAACAGACTTAGGACAGATAATTCCACTCTTGAATATGTAATTATAGGTTGTGATAAATGATATAAAGAAATGATAAGCATTCTCTGGGACAAATAAGAACTAGAGCGTCTGAAAAAGCCTCACAGAAGTGATATACTAACTGACTAAGATGAATGGGAGGTAGCCAGGGAGAGAGCATGAGGAAGGTAAGTTCGGGAACAGTATGGAAATCCTGAAGGAGAAGAGAACGCTGGTAGTTTCCAGGAATTAGAAAAAGACTTGGATTAGTAGAACCAAATATACAGGAGAGTAGAGGAGTGGAAATCCGTTGGACATTACTAGCGTGGTCTCCTTCGGGAGAGGAGGAGTTCAGATGTCATTCTTTGTAAGTTCTATAACCTGAACTATTTACCATTTCATCTAGGTTCCCTTGGCACTTCATATATATATATATATCTACTATTGTATTTCTTGGTGACTTTTATACACATAGTTTATTTACCCTGAGAGGCTGAGACTGGTGTCTGGAACTGAACAGATAATTCAATAAATGTGTGTGAAATTGGACTTCAAAGGAGAGGGGTCTTCCTTGTGTTAAGGTGTCACCTTTTTAGGTTCATTCTTTGGGCTCCTAAGTTAATTGAGCTATTCCTTTCTACACGCAACTAATTTCGAAGGTGAAAGAGACAATGTAAAATTACAAAGCAAATATTATCAATAGTTTTTCAAACTCTTCACTGAAAAATTAATGGGGAATTTGTGACAGATCATGCTGGCCTCACTAAACCCAATGATAGATCTTAACATCACTAAAAGTAGGACATCCAGACATTATGTTTCTCCTGATGTGACGCAATAAGTACACAGCACCACCTATGAAATATTCTTGCCGGGGTGCCTGGGTGGCTCAGTGGGTTAAAGCCTCTGCTTTTGGCTCAGGTCATGATCCCAGAGTCCTGGGATCGAGCCCCACATCGGGCTACCTGCTCATCAGGGAGCCTGCTTTCCTTCCTCTCTCTCTGCCTACTTGTGATCTCTGTCTGTCAAATAAATAAATAAAGTTTAAAAAAAAAAAGAAAAGAAAAGAAAAAGAAAGAAATATTTTTGCCAAGAAAAATTGAACCTGAATCTAATCAGGCCTTTTGACCTACCAGTTTACCAGAAATATGGGAGATGGAGGAATGTATTAAATGACACATTGTATACACTGTTAATGAAATCCAGAATATGAAAAGTTCTTTAGGACAAATTACTCAATTTCCTCAAAATAAATGACATTTTTGGGACGCCTGGGTGGCTCAGTTGGTTGGACGACTGCCTTTGGCTCAGGTCATGATCTCGGAGTCCTGGGATCGAGTCCCGCATCGGGCTCCCAGCTTCATGGGGAGTCTGCTTCTCCCTCTGACCTTCTCCTCACTCATGCTCTCTCTCTCACTGTCTCTCTCGCAAATAAATAAATAAAATCTTAAAAAAAAAAAAAAATAAATAAATGACATTTTTTTAAAAAGGAAAGGAAACTGTTGTGGATTAAACAGACAAGAGACAAACAAATACAGTGCATGGGCTTCATTTAGAATCTAATTCAAACAGTCAACCCTAAAAAAGTATTCTTGAGGCAACTGGAGAAAATTAAACACGGCTTGGGTATTAGATGATATGAAAGGGCTGCTGTTTGTTTTGTTGTTTGTAATAAAGGTATTTTAGTGTTTTGGCTTTTTTTAAACCTCGTGCTTTAGCAAATGACAAATATTTAGGGACAAACTGATAGGATGTCTGGATTTACTCTAAAATACGCCAGGAAAGGGGCGCCTGGGTGACTCAGTCGGTTAAGCCGATGCCTTCCCCTGAGGTCATGATCCCAGGATCCTGGAATCCAGTCCCGCATTGGGCTCCTTGCTCAGTAGGGAGCCTGCTTCTCTCTCTGCTTCTGCGCACCACTCTGCCTGCTTGTGCTCTCTCTCTCTCTCTCTGATAAATAAATAAACAAACAAACAAACAAATAAATAAATAAGTTCTTAAAAAAATAAAATAATCCAGAAAAAAAAGTTGGACCTTAGATAACATAAAAATAACAGACACTGATAGTTATCGAAACTGGGTAATACATAACGTGGTGGTGTATGATACTCTTCTCTATAATGTGTGTTTGAAAATTTCCATACTATTTTATTTATTAAGTTATTTATTTATTTATTTGACAGAGCCCAATGCGGGGCTTGATCCCAGGACCCTGGGATCATGACCTGAGCTGAAAGCAGAGGCTTTAACCCGCTGAGCCACCCAGGCGCCCCTATACTATTTTAAAAGAAAGTGAGATTATACTGGAGAGTTAGTATCCACTTTAGTTTGTTGAAATGTGTCTCTTGATGTGTAATTTATATTAACGGAAAACCCAGTATCATGGGGTAGGACTCTTCCAAGAGGTTTTTGTGGTCAAAATTATTTTTATGATTATACTGACATATATTTGCCTTTGTGACCACATTTGTTAATGAAAATGCAAAAGCACTGGTGAGTAGAACTGCTGGTGTCTTAGCATGAAACATGACAGCAGCCCTACACTATTCGAGTAGCCATCATGTTCTTTATTTTCCTGCATTCATAATTTTTTAAAAAATTAGTTTTGCTTATGAATGTCCTTGATAACAGTAAAATTTGCTCATTTTATTGAATCCCAACCCTTGAGTACTCTCTTTTTTAGTATTCTGTGTGATGAAATGGTAAGAATACAGAAAGCCCTTCTGCTGCATTCCAGAGCAGGAAAAACACTTGTGCTATTGCATGAGTTTAAGCTGCCTACCTACTGTTTTCACAGAACATCTTTTTTTTTTTTTTTAAGATTTTATTTATTTATTTGACAGACAGAGATCACAAGTAGGCAGAGAGGCAGGCAAAGAGAGAGGAGGAAGCAGGCTCCCTTCCTAGGAGAGAGCCCGGTGCTGGGCTTGATCCCAGGATCTTGAGATCTTGACCTGAGCCAAAGGCAGAGGCTTTAACCCACTGAGCCACCCAGGCGCCCCAGAACATCTTTTTTATTTGAAAGAAAAACTGAAAGACAAACTGCTGTTTTAAAGATTTGGATAATGAATGAAGTGAGCTTTGTCACTTCAAGGACAACATCTGACAATATTTTTTGCCATTGACAAAATTCAAGCATTCAGGTGAAAGTTAAGATTTTAGGGAACTTGGGGCGCCTGGGTGGCTCAGTTGGTTAAAGCCTCTGCCTTCGGCTCAGGTCATGATCCCAAGGTTCCGGGATCGAGCCCCACATCGGGCTCTCTGCTCAGCAAGGAGCCTGCTTCCTCCTCTCTCTCTCTCTCTCTGCCTGCTTCTCTGCCTACTTGTGATCTCTGTCTGCCAAATAAATAAATAAAATCTTTAAAAAAAAAAAAAAAAAGATTTTAGGGAACTTGTATCTTTCCCATCATGTAGACAGCTTCCCAATCTAGTAGTGAAAGAGAGATCTGTGTTGATATTAACAAAGGTGTTTTCTAATATAGTGAAGTGTGTAAATATTTAGAAGATCTGTATAATTTATCAATGACCCAATGTTTTCCACATGACTGATGTATAATGTTATAAAATAATGCATGGGTAAAAGATTCATTCAGAGTACAAGATGGAGTAGTCGATATCTTTAAAATTATGGTAAAATATATGTGACATGAAATTTGCCATTTTAACTATTTTCTAAAGATTTTATCTGTTTATTTGAGAAAGAGAGCACTGGGGGGAGGGGTGGGCAGAGAGAGAGAGGCAGATGCTTAACTAATTGAGCCACCCAGTCACCTTTTTAAACCATTTTGAAGCATACAGTGTGGTGGCATTAAGCAGGTTCACATTGCATTGTTGTGCAACCATCACCACTATTCATCCCCAGAACTTATTTTCATCATACCAAACTGACATTCTATACCCATTAAGCAGTAACTTCCCCCTCTACCCTCCCTCCAGCCCCAAGGTAACTACTGTTCTACTTTCTGTCTCTGTGAATTTGGGGTACCATATTAACAGTGTGAAAAATTTACTGATGTAGTTCCTATTCCACACTGCAACCAATCTTTAAGAAACTACCAATTTTTGGATTTTGGTTTAGTTTAAGAAGGTTATCTACAGTTAGCTGAAAAGTTTATTAAAATATTCCTTCTTGGGAGCCTGGGTGGCTCAGTCAGTTAAGTGGTGCCTTCAGTTCAGGTCATGATCCCAGGGTTCTGGGGTCGAGCCCCATAGCAGTCTCCCTACTCAGCAGGGAGCCGCTTCTCCCTCTCTCTCCACCTGCTGATCCCCCTGCTTGTGTGCATGTACTTACTCTCCTCTCTCTCTGTCAAATAAATAAAATCTTTTTTAAAAAAATTCTCCTTTTACAATTACACATCTTTGTAAGGCTAGATTTTCTTTATGCAACCAGAACAACCTATCCCAATAAAATTGAATGCACAAAGCATATATAAGAACCCAGCTGTTCTCTGTTAGGTCAGACATTAAAGATTTGCAAAAATGTAAATCAGCGCTACCCTTCTCACCAAATTTTTTTTGTTTTGGGAAGTAGTTGTATTTTCCTAAAATGTTATTTGTGTTAATGTGTAATGGATTTACTGTGTGTTAAGTGAACTAATAAATATTCTTAAATGTTCACAGTTTTAATTTCTAATGCAATAAACTTTGATTGGTATAATCCACTTTGGGATCCTTAATAAATAGTAAAAGTTTAAAGAGGTCCTGAGACCGAAGACTTGAGAATAGGGTGTAAACACCCAGATTAGAAGCTCTGATCTGGAAGGACAGTGTTATTATAGCCCTGACTGCCACGAACCTGCTGAGTGGCCTTAGGTAATGATTTAACTTCTCAATATCCTGTAATTCATCCATAAAAGGAATCTGCCCAGCCTATGTCATAGGGTTATTAGAAGCAGATTAGAGAATCATATTTATTATAATTTAGTAATTATTGCAAATAGTATTGGAATTTTTTTTAAGTTACGCTGCGGTTAAGTGTTACTTAACTAAACTAGCTAAGCCAGTTTGAGTTGGTTATATACCTGTCTTCAGGTACGTGTTTTCTCATAGGAAGGGAAATGTTCTGGTATCATAGAAAATGAATTTTTAGGAAAACTTCTCAGAAAATATTGTTCTAAAAAAGAAAGAAAACAGCATTCTAAGAATTCTAGAAAATATAACCACGCTAAAAAGGGGATGAAATTTAGAAGGGTGTTAGCAAATGGGTGTGATAATTACTAGGGAATTGTTTGTGCTTGCTTTACAACTCCTTAGCCGATAGGGAAAAAAGTTTGGGGCAGTGTTTATATCTGTCATCCTCAAGGCCATGCTTTTGTATTTTTGTCCTTAATGTTTCCTGTTTGTTTTTAAATCCCATCCCTGGTTTTTTGGCCAATTTGGACTCCAAGGGTACAAGAGACTACAGTCCCCGGCAGATGGCCGTTCGGGAGAAGGTGTTTGATGTAATTGTCAGCTGTTTCAAGCGTCATGGTGCAGAAGTAATTGATACGCCTGTGTTTGAACTAAAGGTGAGGGATTGGTAAGGAGAAATTGGGTGGTGGGAGAGTGGATATATAAACAACAAAGAAGATGATAAGAGAGTGAGAAGTGTCTCTCCTGTTGGGGACAAAGACCATTATTTTCTCCAAAGAGAAGGGAGGCAGGCCTGGTTTAGAAGGAGAGGCCCTACTTTTTATTTGCTGTGGTCATGGCTGGTGGCTTCCAAAAGAGGGCCCTTGTTAGAGGACGTTGTTATGGTCCTGTCTACAATGAATTCCCTAGTACCGGTTCTTGAGATGTTTTTGAGATACATACAAACCATATATATAAAGAATAAATATGTAACCAGTCTCCTGTTGATGGACCCTGGGATTGCTTCCAGTTCTTTACTATTTAAAAAAAAAAAAAAATACCAGGGGCGCCTGGGTGGCTCAGTGGGTTAAGCTGCTGCCTTTGGCTCAGGTCATGATCCCAGGGTCCTGGGATCGAGCCCCGCATCGGGCTCTCTGCTCAGCCGGGAGCCTGCTTCCTTCTCTCTCTCTCTGCCTGCCTCTCTGCCTGCTTGTGATCTCTCTCTGTCAAATAAATAAATAAAATCTTTAAAAAAAAAAAAAAAAAAAAAGACTGCATCACTCCCTGTTTAAAACCATTACCCATTACATTTATAACAAAATCCAAACTCTGCTCATGCTTACAAGGCCCTACATGATCTTGCCATTGCCTTACTTTCCCACCTCATCTTGTGCTATTCTTCCCCTTGGCCCCAGTGCTACTCTGGTCTTCTTTCTATTCCTGGACCATTCTAAATATGGGTTTATTTTTTAATTTTCTTGATTTTTTTTATTAACATATAATGTATTATCCCCAGGGGTACAGGTCTGTGAATCGCCAGGCTTACACATTTCACAGCACTCACCATAGCACATACCCTCCCCAATGGCCATAACGCAACCACCCTCTCCCTAGGCCCCTCCCTCTAAATATAGTTCTATCTCAGGGCCTTTGTACTTGCCCTTACCTCTTCTTGAACTCCCTCGCCCCTCTTTGTTTGATTTAATTTCAGATTAAAGTAGAGATTAAAGGTTTTAATTTCCGATCTCAACTAAACTGCCATTCTTCGAATAGTCTTCTCCAACTATTTTGTCTAAAGTATCCATTGTCTATCACATTGACCAGTTTTATTTCCATTAGAGCAGCTATCACTAACTGAAATTATCTCTTAATTTGTTTTCTTGCCTTAGTGTACTGCCTCTCCTCCTTAGTAGGAAAGATCCATGAGGGTGTGGACTGTATCTTGGTCTTGTTCACTGATGTATATTCATTGCTTAGAACAATGTCTGGTACTGGTGGTCATTCATCTGCAGGGTGAATTCACAGAAATTGCTAAATCAAAAGACTGTACTCATTTATGTTTACCAATTCTCTTGGTTTGCTGGGGCTTCCAGAACAGAGTACCGCAGACTTGGGCGGCATACACAGCAGATTTAGTGTCAGGAGGCTAGAAGTACAAGATCAGGTGTCAGCAGGGTTGGATCTTTCAGAGGGCCTTGAGGGAAGGATCTGTTTCAGGCCTCACTCCTTGGCTGTAGATGGTGTTTTCCTAGTGTTTTCACATTATCTTCCCTCTGCCTGTGTCCAATTTTCCTTTTTTCATAAGGACATCACTTAAATTGGATTAGGCCCCATCTTCACTTAGCTTAACTACCTCTTCAAAGACACTGTCTCCAAATATAGTCATATTCTGAGGTTACTGGGGGGTAGGATTGCAATATATGAATTTTGAAGGGGACACAGTTCAGCCCGTAACACCGACCAAATGTATGAATGTTTCTAATTCTAGACTGGGAATTTTCAGGCTTTTTAAGCTTTTCCAGTCTGGTAAGTAAAATATGTTACCACCTTATTGAAGCCATCACATGGTAAGAACTACTATTTCAGTTTTGCCTTTTGACATTGTTCAAACTTTAAGCATCATAAAAACATTTCATTGATCTAATAATGCAACCTTAGGAATTAATTCTCAAAAAAATGTATATTCCAGGGGCGCCTGGGTGGCTCAGTGGGTTAACACCTCTGCCTTCTGCTTAGGTCATGATCCCAGGGTCCTGGGATCGAGCCCCACATCAGGCTCTCTGCTCAGCAGAGGGCTTGCTTCTCTGCCTGTCTCTCTGCCTACTTGTGATCTCTGTCTGTCAAATAAATAAATAAAATCTTTTAAAAAAAAATGTATATTCCAAAGGAAAAAACTATACTGAAGTGTATTTATTGAAATGTTATGGAACTTTGTTTTTAAATAACCTAATCAACTGACAGTGTAACACTGGGAAGGAAAGAAATACAGAGCTGCTTCTCACCAAAGTATTACTCAGCTTTTAAAAAGAATATTTCAGGGGCGCCTGGTTGGCTCAGTGGGTTAAAGCCTCTGCCTTCAGCTCAGGTCATGGTCTCAGGGTCTTCAGATTGAGCCCCGCATCGGGCTCTCTGCTCAGCGGGGAGCCTGGTTCCTCCTCTCTCTCTGCCTGCCTCTCTGCCTACTTGTGATCTCTCTCTGTCAAGTAAATAAAATCTTTTTTTTTTCATTTTTTTTTAATAAAAAAATAATACTTAAGCTCTGTCACAAAATGGATATGTGTAAAAAAGCAGAAAATGAACTTTGCATATCCTTTCAATTATAGTTAACATCAAATACATTAGCATTGAGATAGCAGAAGTATAAACAGGTTGCAGTCAGTCATGTTAGGATGGTGGGGTTTTGTTTTAAAACTTCCTTTTAGGGGCACCTGGGTGACTCAGTGGGTTAAACCTCTGCCTTTAGCTCGGGTCGTGATCTAAGGGTCCTGGGATGGAGCCCCGCATCAGGCTCTCTGCTCAGCAGGGAGCCTGCTTCCCCCTCTCTCTCTGCCTGCCTCTCTGCCTACTTGTGATCTCTGTCAAATAAATAAATAAAATCTTAAAAAAATAAACCCAAACTTCCCTTTAAATTGTTATATTTATCATTGTGACCACCTTTGTATTTTCTCAGGAAACACTGACTGGAAAGTATGGAGAAGATTCTAAGCTTATCTATGACCTGAAGGACCAGGGTGGAGAGCTGCTGTCCCTTCGCTATGACCTCACCGTATCTTTCTAAACTTGGTCTCTTGGTACTTTGGATCAGTTGGTTCTCATTGGGCTGGGGCTATTTCTAGCCTCGGGTTTGGGGATAGCTAGACATAGGTGGGATTAATCCCCACCTATGATGCTTATGATAATCAGGGAACTTATTTCTTTAAACCAGGAATGGGACTTTAGCTAAACAGAGCATAGCCTTAAAAGTCTTCAGAATCCTGAGTGAGAGCTCAGCTTTATGTTGGGAACCAGTTCCAACTCAGTAATCCCTTGGCTCCAGAGTCTCTCTCCCCTGCCCTGTCCAGTGGACAGAGTTCTCTTTAATTGACCAACAGTCCAATTCCTTTATCTCCAAGCTATGTCAGAGAATCATCTGCTCAGAAATCCTGGAAGCCTTTCTCTGCTCTCTGGCATATCTGCCTGGCCCCCTCCTGTGCTCAGCATAGTCCAGGGGAGACACTAACCAAAGGGAGAGGAACCCTAATCCTTTTTGATACTTCTGCTGTGTGAACAAAGTTGATTCTGATGTTCAGAAATACTCTTAATCTTACAGGTTGTGGTTTTACTCACACACAGAGAAAGGTTAGACCCCAGCTTCTGTTGGTGGTGATAATCAGCTGCTGGACTGTATGAGGAGGGGCTTTCTCCTTAACCATTATCAGGTTCCTTTTGCTCGATACTTGGCAATGAATAAACTGACCAACATTAAACGCTACCACATAGCCAAAGTATATCGGCGAGATAACCCAGCCATGACCCGTGGCCGGTATCGGGAATTCTATCAGTGTGTGAGTATGTGGGGCATGACAGGGAACTTGGCCCTCCCTCAACTTAGTAGAATCTCCTGGGTACTCATGGTGTCCTGAACAAACTGGATGCACCAGATAGTGCTAGTCCTTAGATTACTTGAGTATTTTCATGTAGAGGATAGGGATTATTCTCCCCATTTTACATATGAGTAAACTTGCAATTCAGTAAGGTTAAGGGATGGTAGGGATAAGAAAGCCAAAGTCAGGCTTTTGAACTCTTGGTCCAGTTTTCTTTATGTTAAACCACAGCGATTGGATCACAGCAAAGGATGGGGAGATTGGATTTGAAGTATCAGGTCATCCAAAGTGGTGGCAGAGCTTCTGAATAAAGAGAAAATGGTTAAGGACTAAGGCCATGTATTTGACCCCACAGTACTACGAGAAAATAAGGAAAAGTAGCTGAGTGAGATAATGAAGGAAAGTAGACAGAAGGGAAACCAGGACTGGTAAGAGACCCAAGAATGCTGGGAGATTCCTCTGGGTTGGTGCTCTGACAGATAATGAAGGTGGTGTGTGCATGAGTGTAGATAGGCCTTTATAGGGAAAAAGCAGAGCTCCCAGTACCCTGTCTGCCCGCCCGACCCTTAAGACAGTTAAAACCCTAAGCCCTGTATCTACCCATCTCCCTGCAGGATTTTGATATTGCCGGACAATTTGACCCCATGATCCCTGATGCAGAGTGCCTGAAGATCATGTGTGAGATCCTGAGTTCCCTTCAGATAGGCGACTTCCTGGTCAAGGTCAGAGCTAAATGGGTTTGGAAGGGCAAAGCCGGGCCTAGCTTCTCATAGGAGAATATCCTCTGCAGAGAGACCAGTAGCCCAAGTGACCAAAACTGTTGATGGTCACACAAAGGGATTCTATCCTCACTGTGCCTTGGGTCCCTGCAGGTGAATGATCGGCGCATCCTCGATGGGATGTTTGCCATATGTGGTGTTCCTGATAGCAAGTTCCGAACCATCTGCTCCTCAGTGGACAAGCTGGACAAGGTAATGACCTAAACACTTCACTCTTTTCTCAGACCCCACCCTGCTCTGAGAAATGTAAAATAAGATCAGAAATGAGGGAGGCCTGCCTCAGTGCTCACCAAAGGAGGATTAGCCCCAGAATGAAAGGCAACTTCTGCTCCAAAACTGCCCCCTCAGGAGGACCCACACTTGCTCTGCAGTGGAGAACTACCCAGGAGTCCCTTACTGGTATCTGTCTGCCTAGGTGTCCTGGGAGGAAGTAAAGAACGAGATGGTGGGAGAGAAGGGCCTTGCACCCGAGGTGGCTGACCGTATTGGGGACTATGTCCAGCAGCATGGTAAGGAACAGACCCTGCCTCTCCAATAGCCATCGAACTGGCCTCAAACCTTAGGCCAAAACTCCGTGTGTGTGTGTGTGTGTGTGTGTGTGTGTGTGTGTGTGTACATGCATGCAGATGTGTGTAGTCTAGGCAAAAAGGTAGAAAGCACCTCTACCTGTTTGCTCTTGTCAGTCTGGCTCACAAATGGTATCTCCCCAGGTGGGGTATCCCTTGTGGAACAGCTGCTCCAGGATCCTGAACTGTCCCAAAACAAACAGGCCTTGGAGGGCCTAGGAGACCTAAAACTACTGTTTGAATACCTGACCCTGTTTGGCATTGCTGACAAGGTGAGTCAGGCTGGGGTGGACACTGTAGCTGAGCTCTGGGGTTTCAGGTCCTTGATCCTCATCTGGTCCTGACTGTGCTCTTGTCTCCACAGATTTCCTTTGACCTGAGCCTTGCTCGAGGCCTAGACTACTACACTGGGGTGATCTATGAGGCAGTGCTGCTACAGACCCCAGTTCGGGCAGGGGAAGAGCCCTTGGGTGTGGGCAGTGTGGCTGCCGGAGGACGCTATGATGGGCTAGTGGGCATGTTCGACCCAAAAGGACGCAAGGTGCCATGTGTGGGGCTCAGCATTGGGGTAGAGCGGATCTTCTCCATTGTGGAGCAGAGGCTAGAGGTACGTCCTGGGGGTGCGCAGCTGGTGGCATGTGAGCTGTTTTGTTTTATCTTCAAGGGGACTGTTTCGGTCAAGGAGCATCTTTGGAAAGAAATGGAGAAAAGATGGTTATTGTCTTTCGTACACCACTATAGGCCATCTTTTTGGATCTTTGATCATTCTTTCTTCACAGAATCCTTTCTTCTGGATCCCTGCATTTTCCTGAGCACTGTCAGAAGTCATAGCATATCCAAAGATATATCTTTAGAATACAGAATGCTTGATATTTTAGTGCTTTTCAAACACTATCAGTAAAATTCTTACATACCCCTCTGAGAGTAGCTACTTTTATTTATTTCTAGACAAGGGAACTGAAGCATTACAGGTCACAGCTTGCCCAAGGTTGTGAAACTCTTTAAGTAGCAGGGTCAGAATTCGAATCCAGGCAGTCTAAATCCAGATTCTTGCTCCTGACTACTCTGATGTTGTTTCTAAGTGGTAAGCGTGTATCTGAGGCCTTGGGATCCTTCAGAGGCCTTGGGATCCTTCAGGTGGATATCTTCACTCTCTAGCCCCTAGAGTAACACCAGGGGAGGTACTCATGGGCTCAGGAACTCCTTTGCTGCTGCTCTTAACTGGCTGGTCTCATTTCATCCCTCGGGGAATTTTCCAGCAGTAATCATCCCAATGCTTCCATCCTTTCCTCTGGAGCGGAAACCATCCATGTTTCCCAGTTAAGGTCACTGTTCCAGTAGACATCTTATGTTGTTAAGAACAATGAAGATAGGGGCACCTGGCTGGCTCAGTTTGTTAAGAAACTGCCTTCAGCTGGGTCATGATCCCAGGATCATCAAGCCCCACATTGGGCTCCTTGCTCAGCAGGGAGCCAGCTTCTCCCCTACCTGCCACTCCCCCCTTCTTGTGCTTGCTCTCCCTTCTCTTTCTCTGTGCGAAATAAAATCTTACAAAAAAAAAAATCTATGAAAATAGTTTTCCAGAAAAAGACAAGGGGCAGCAGAAGCATTTTTCCTTTCCCCTGTCCACCCACACCCTGGGTTGGGCCCTGTGGCCAAAGCATAATACGCACGGTCTTTTACCTGGGCAGACATGTCGTAGGTGGGAACTGGGTAAACTCACAGTATTGCTTCTGTGTGAATGTTCTTTTGGACCCCTAATGTACTAGAAGGAGACAAGTTTTAAGTTATTGTACATAAACCACCTTTGCCCTTGCCCTACATCATCTGTTCTGGCAAGTCATAGGTACGAACCAGTCAGTTCATTTCTTAACATCTTCTAGGAGCTACCTTATGCCCCGTTGCTAGGGGAGAAGACTGGGCCCCTGTCCTGGTGGAGCTCGTGTAGTTGGGTCTGATCTCTCAGTATCCTGACAGCAGCCTGCTCTGTTTGCGCCTTGAAGGTAGCACAGCTCTCTCTTACCTGCCCCTTCCCCAGGCTTTGGAGGAGAAGGTACGGACCACAGAGACACAGGTGCTTGTGGCATCTGCACAGAAGAAGCTGCTGGAGGAGAGATTGAGGCTTGTCTCAGAGCTCTGGGATGCTGGGATCAAGGTAGAGGAGGCCAGCCCCAGGGTGGCAGCAAACTTGGGAGTGCTGGGAACAGACTAAATAAAAGCTCCTCCGTGGCAACTTCGGGTAGGAGAGCTAAAAGCACTTGGGCTCCAAGGAGGTTGTCCCTGAGGACAGTAGAAACTAGCCTTCATCTTCCACCCTTGGCCCCTGCAGGCAGAGCTGCTCTACAAGAAGAACCCAAAGCTGCTGAACCAGTTGCAATACTGTGAGGAGACAGGCATCCCACTGGTGGCCATCATTGGTGAGCAGGAGCTCAAGGACGGGGTCATCAAGCTCCGCTCAGTGGCCAGCAGGGAAGAGGTACGTAAGTGGGCAGGAAAGCTGAGGGATGGGGAATGTATGGCATTTTGGCAGTCCATCCCCATTCAAGACCTGAGTAAAAGCCTGGCACTCATGTTAGTACCCTCTCAGAAAAGGCGAAAGGGTTAACCTGTTACAGTGGTCATGGTAGGGAGTCCCATCTCCATCTATACCCAGTGTCTCTAGCTTCTCCAAGAAGCACTATCTACTTTTTTTTTTTTTTTAAGATTTTATTTATTTATTTTTTTGTCAGAGAGAGAGAGAGAGAGAGAGAGCACACAAGCGCACAGGCAGACAGAGTGGTAGAGGGAGAAGCAGGCTCCCTACAGAACAAGGAGCCCGATGGAGGACTTGATCCCAGGACGCTAGGATCATGACCTGAGCCAAAGGCAGTTGCTTAACGAACTGAGCCACCCAGGCGTCCCAGCACTATCTACTTTTAGTCTGCATTCCAGCTCCCAGCTGAGCCAAGCCTGATGACTAGAGGAAGGAGTGGGCATTTAGGAGCAGTGGAGTCAAAGATACTCATACCACCTTCTCTCCCCATCCTGGCCAGGTGGATGTCCGAAGAGAAGACCTTGTGGAAGAAATCAAAAGGAGAACAAGCCAGCCCTTTTGCATCTGCTGAGTTGAGCAAACTATCAGCCAACTGGGACTGGTGCTATTTGAGGCTAAAACAAGACTCTGCATATATACTTAACAGCTTTGAACACTTGGGTTCCAGCAGGAAGACCTGAACAGTGGTCAGAACAGAGACTTTTTATTATGATTATTTTATTGGTAATCACGGACAAAAGTGGCCAGGTATTACACCATTTTTCCATAGGAGATCCTGGGGGCTTAGTCCAGTCTGTGCTCTGGGGACCGAGCCTAAGAATGGTCGCCCCTGCACGACCCTAACCAGATGGAGAGAATGCTCCCCCCAACAATACTTAAAGGTCCAATAAAATGACTCAACCACTGGAGCCTGCCTGTGTCACTGTTAACTGGCCCTGCCATCACTGTGGGAGCCTAGGCCTCCCATTCCAACGACTTGAGCGGTGGGAAAGTGGGGAGAAAGTCTTAAAGTACGCAGCACTGGCACTGCCCCAGGGTGAAGGGTGCCGCTGAGGTTCCTGCCTCCAGCGCACATCCGTGCCCTAGGAGGTGGGGCTGTCGGCACACTCCTGGGTTAAGGTTCCAGCTTTCACCTGAGGGTCCGAGGTTCCCGAGGCGCACGTGCAATGGCTGCCCCCACCCCCTTGGGGGGCGGGGTCGTATTCAGAACCAATGAGAGCTTGGGGGGCGGAGGAGTAGGGAAGCTTCCAGAGGCAGATGCGGAGAAGGTTATAAAGGAGGTAGCGAGGGGCCGGTGCGGAGAGAGCCATGCAGTCCAAGCGAGAGTGTGAGGTAAGTGGTGGCAACAGGGGCTCGACAAGCGCCACCTGCGCAAGAAGTGGCCTATTGGGCTCCACTCCACGGGCGAGGTGGGGGCGGGCACGGTGATCCGCCATTCCAACCTGCCCTTTCGCCTTCAGCTATGGTGTGAGAGGGTGAATCCAGAGAACAAGGCCGCGTTGGAGGCGTGGGTCAGGGAGACCGGCATCCGCCTGGTGCAGGTGAACGGGCAGAGGAAGTATGGCGGGCCACCCCCAGGTACGGTAGTCCCAGCCCTACGCCTGCCGCGCTCCCCCAGCCTCGACAGTACCTACCGGCACCCTCAGGGCGGGGAGGGATATCCCGGTGCTCAGCAGGCATAAACCTCTGTCTGTTGCACCCCCTCCAGTCAAGCAGCTGAGGAAACTTAGGCTCTCCACCCACCCACCTGCCTCCCTCGAGGCAGGGAAACCAGCCTTGCTGTTAGCTTAGGCACCCAGTTATGCCAACGACTCGGGGGGAGCGAGTGCTGCATCCGTTTCACGGACGTTTGCCCATAGGCCTCCTCGGGCTGGGTGCCGGGGCCCGAACCCGGAACCATCCCGGAGGATGACGGTGCCCCTTCCCGCCCCTTCCCCCAGGCTGGGTGGGCAGCCCGCCGCCGGCCGGGTCCGAAGTGTTTATCGGACGGCTGCCTCAGGACGTGTACGAGCACCAGCTGATCCCACTGTTCCAACGCGTGGGCCGCCTCTACGAGTTCCGCCTGATGATGACCTTCAGCGGCCTGAACCGCGGCTTCGCCTACGCGCGCTACAGTTCGCGGCGCGGCGCCCAGGCAGCCATCGCTACGCTGCACAACCACCCGTTGCGGCCGTCCTGCCCGCTGCTCGTGTGCCGCAGCACGGAGAAGTGCGAGCTGAGTGTGGACGGGCTGCCTCCGGGTCTGAGCCGCCGCGCGCTGCTGCTCGCGCTGCAGCCCCTGGGTTCCGGCCTGCAGGAGGCGCTGCTAATGCCCAGCCCCGGGCCGGCGCCCGCGCAAATTGCGCTGCTCAAGTTCAACTCGCACCGCGCGGCCGCCATGGCCAAAAAAGCCCTAGTGGAAGGTAGGGGAGGGGGGAGCAAGGCTGCGGGGGGCTGCTGAAGGGGGCCAGACACATTTTGCCATGCACTTGACACATCAGTATAGAGGGTGAAGCAAGATCGTAGAGTTAAGAATGCCTGGGTTTTCGACGTCATACTATATGACCTGAGATTTTTAATTTCCGCCGGTGTACCAAGTACCACCTATGTGAACTCTTCCCGTGCATTGTGTCTTAAGTTAGTCTTCAACATTCCAAAGAAACACAGAATAATCTCCCTCTTTAGATACGAAGAGAGGGTTTAAGAAAAATTGATTTGCCCTAGGCAGTCCTGCTGAGTCTGCCTTTTATCTATTATAGATCTTCCTACCTCTGGGTGTGGTGACAATTAGATGGCACTTAGCACATTCCCAGAGTCCTGGTAAGCATTCACAATAAAGGTTAGCTATTATGATGGTTATGAGGTAGACAAAGCCTGCATCCACCAACATACCAATAAGGAAACTTAGAAGGTAGCAGCTACTACACCCCCTTTTCAAAGAAACAATGAAGCCACCAGGAAATGGGAAGGCTAGATATTAAACAGGCCTCCCTCGGACTCCAAAGGGTTCACAGGGCCTGGGAACTTGGATCCAGGGTTTAGGCCTCCCCTTGTCTGCCTTTTTCCTGCAGGGCAGTCCCGCCTCTGTGGAGAGCAAGTGGCCGTGGAGTGGCTTAAGCCAGACCTGAAGCAGCGACTCCGCCAGCAGCTTATGGGTCCCTCACTGCAGTGCCTACAGCCAGAGGGCAGTCGACTGGCCCCAGCCAGGGACAAGCTAGAGTCCCACCAGGCTCGGGCTGCCCTGCAGCTGTTGTGCCAAAGGATGAAGCTGGGCAGCCCCGTGTTCCTCACCAAGTGTCTGGGCACAGGCCCTGCCGGCTGGCACCGCTTCTGGTACCAGGTGGTGATCCCTGGGCACCCAGTGCCCTTCAGTGGCCTCATCTGGGTGGTGCTGGCCCCAGACGGGCAGGATGGGCACGAGGTGGCTAAGGATGCAGTGTCTGCCAGGCTGCTAGAGGCACTGAGTGAGTCTGGAGCCAGCCTTCTCCAGTCTGCCGGGGCTGAGGCAGGTACCATGGTTAAGCAGTGACCCTGTCCTCTTCACAGCCTGCACAATTTGGCAGAGCCTGTGTCAGTCTCCAGCCCAGCAGGCCTGGGCAGCCACCATCTGTCCTCAAAGAGGAGCGTGGGCCCTGCCATACCTCGGACAGCCTCCCAGCTGGGGCAGGGCCCCAGTACACCAGGAAAGCTCAGGGTTGGCTAAGTTGTGGTGAGGGACCTTGTTCTCCCCCTCCCAGCCCAGGGTCTGACCTGCCTCATGGTATTCCTTGGCCATTCAGTGTGATAGACACACAAACAACCCTTCTTCTCCCACAGCTTAGTATGAATCTCATTTCTTAGTCTCTTGATTTGTCACCTTTGTTGATTTTATTTGGAGGCTGGCTGAGCCAGAGGGTCAGAAAATCTGCCTTTTGTCCCCACTACTTGACATTCTGGTTACAGTGTATGTGATTTTGGGTTTTTCTATGCTGTTGTATTTATATTAAACCCCTGGTTGGTGTACACCTGTGTCCGTGCTATCTTGCCCCAGCTCTGGACTTGTCTTACAATGGCAGAGTGAGCAGCTGCCACAGAACAAGGACTTTCTCCCACCAGTGCCCTCAGTCCTGAGCCTCTGGCTACACAGCTTTGTGTACTGCATAAGAGTAGTAAAAGTTCATAGCATCTCTGGGTACGCAGCCCAGGGAGCAACACTTGCCCAGTGAGGACCTATCTGCCTCAATCACTATCATTCTCACTCTCCTCTTCCTTCTGAGCTGTGGAGTCTTCCTCTTCCCTCAGGCCTGCAAAGAAGTCATCTGTGCTCCAAGCCTTGCTGCTCAGACCCCGCAGTGGCCCTCCCTTTTTCTTACGCCGGCGGTAGTCATCGACTACCACAGTCCGCAGCTGGGCCATGTTCCAGAACTTGAGGCGCTGGTCGTGACCACTGCTGGCCAGGAAATGGCCACAGTGGGAGAGGGCCAGCTTCTCCACAGGCTCCCCAGCATGCTGCCCCACGCTGCCCACCACGCGATTTGGCAGGATATTGACAGCCCTGGGCAGAGAAAAGAGAGTGTTTGGTCTTGGTTGGTGGGCTCTGCCCCTGGTGTGATCTCAGGGCTTTCCTGGCCTCTCTCACCTGATGACTCCATCAGTGGAACCAGTGCACAGCAGGCTCTCAGTCACTGGAACCATGCAATCAATAGACTCTGCTCTTAAGGCAAACCGATCACTTGTGGCCCCAAAACCATTCCAGTTGAAGAGGTAGATGGTGCCTTCACTGGAGCCACAGGCCACCTTCTTCCCATACTGCAGGAAATAAAGGAAACCATATTTGTGGAGGCCCATCTGAACAGATCCCTATTATATTCCCAAACCCCCATACCCAGATGTACTTTCATGACCGTGACGGAGGTCAGGTCTCCAGACTGAGGCTCTGAGAGTAGTTCAAACCGGCGTCGCCTGATGTTGAAGACACCCAAGCAGCCATCCCCACTGTAGAGAAAGCAGAGCAGCAGGCTTAGCCAAAGCTCCCATCAAAGGAGAGAGCTTTAACAGGGAAGGGAAAGGGCGGCAGCTTTGAGGCTATACCTGGCTGTAAGCAGTAGCTTCTTGGCTGGGTCCAGAGCCATGTCAGCAATATACTCCTCATGCTGCCGCATATCCATTAAGGGGCCCTCCTTCCGCTGGTCCCAGAGCCGGATGCCACCTGTGTCATCCCCAGTGGCCAGGACATTCTCATCTACCAGCAGCAGACTGTTGATGGGGGCACTAGAGATACAGAGCTTCTTGAAGCATCTCTGTCCCAGGAGGAATCTACCACATTACCCTTAACCGCAACACACAATTTAGCTGCCCTTACCCATGAGCCTTAGAAATGCGTCTCTCCAGTCGGCCCTGCTCCACATCTAGAACGTGGATGGCTTTGTCCTTGGAGACAGTGACAAGTTCTGGGGAGGGAGGGGGTACTCAGGTCATGGTGCTGCGCCCTGCTCCCTTGCCAAAAGATTGCTGGCTGGCTGGCTGCCGTGCCTGGTACTCACTCTGTCCATCTTCAGAGAAGAGCACAGCTCGGCAGGATTTGAGGTGGTGACCTGAAGACCAGAGCTCCTTTGTTTCTCCCTCTTGGCAAGAGTAGGAAAAGCTAGGGGGAGGAGGAGAATCAATGACTCCAAAACCTGCCAGCATGGAATATAAAGACCAACCAGTCAACCTTCAGCCTATCTAGGAATTGCTGTTTATACACCATCAAACCCAAGGGGCTTAACATCCCATTTTTCCATTTTCAAATGTTAAGTCTTTTATTCAACATGTATTAATTCAAAGTACATCTGCTCAAGACTTCTTTGTGAACTGACCCATCATCCTTAAAAGCCCCAGCTTGGGGAAATACTAGATCTGGACCACAATGGGGGGACATGAAATACCTGCTAAAGGCAGAAGAACAGGGGTGCTTGGGTGGCTCAGTTGCTTAAGTGTCTGCCTTCAGTTCAGGTCATCCCAGAGTCCCCGGATTGAGCCTTCATCAGGCTTCCTGCTCTGCAGGCAGTCTGCTTCTCCCTCTCCCTTACCCTCTTCCCCTCCCCCGAGCTTGTGCTCTCAGTCTCTCCCTCTCAAGCAAAAATCTTGAGGGGAAAAAAAAGGGAATGGCACCTGGGTGGCTCTGCCTTGGGCTCTGGTCATGGTCTCAGAGTCCTGGGATGGAGCCCCTCCATAGGGCTCTCAGCTCAGCAGGGAGCCTGCTTTCCCCTCTCTCTCTGCCTGCCTCTCTACATACTTGTGATCTCTCTCTCTCTCTCTGTCAAATAAATAAATAAATATTTTTAAAAAAAGAAAAAAAAGGAATAGCTCCAGGAGTTTGAAATGTAAAAATTGACAGAAGACAGGGCTCTTGTACTCCAGGTCTATAGGAGCTAAAGAAAGTTAAAAATAATTACAAAAAAGGAAAAAGAAAAAAAAAAGGAACAGCTCCAGGAGTTTGAAATGTAAAAATTGACAGAAGACAGGGCTCTTGTACTCCAGGTCTATATGAGCTAAAGAAAGTTAAAAATAATTACAGAATATTGTGGCCACAGGCTGAAAAGGAGGTAGGATCAAAATGGAGGTGGAACAGAGAAGGGCCAGTCTGGAAGTTCAGCTTTGAGCCAAGTACTTGTCAAGAGTGTATCACCAGTGGCTACCTCAAGGCAGATCCTCAAAAATGGCCGGATGACAAAGTCCTTAATTGCCAGGGAGTTTCAGGCAAGCAGAACAGGGTCTGCTTATTGGCTCTGTCCCAGTGCCTAGCAGGAGAAAAGAGCCCCGGAAAGCTAAGGTCAAGATGTGAGTTGGGTCATGGGTCATGAAGAGTTAAACAGTTCACCTGGCAGATACTGGAGACAGGTATGAATGTCCCTTCTAGGGTAAGGACAAGGAATGAGGAGGGTTCCAGTAGCAGGAGAGTGAAATGGCTGAATCTAGAAAGAGGGACTGGACTGGAGATCCTATAGGCCAAGCAGAAGGATGAATTTAATCCTTTGGGGAAAGGAACCTCTTTGAAATGATTGTGGGAGAAGTCAGAAGCCTGCCAGAAGGCAGTGGCTGAAGGTAGGAAAGAGGAGACAAACTGAAGCAATGGCGATGTGAATCAAGCGGGAGGTCCAGAGTGACTCCCAAGTGTACGGCATGAAGTAGGTAAGTAGGAGTAGTAGTAGAAAGGAACCCACCTTTGTTGAACTCAGTAAACACCTGACTGCTCTGCAAGGTAGGTCCAGGCATACCTCCTCTTTCGGCACTTCACAGACACTGCATTTTTTTATACTGAAGGTCTGTGGCAACCCTGTATGGAACCAGTCTGTCAGTGCCAGTTTTCCAACACCATCTGCTTGCTTCGTGTGTCTCTCACATTTGGGGAATTCTCACAATATTTCAAAACTTTTCGTTTTATTTTTTATAGTCATCTGTGACCAGTGATTATGACTCACTCATGACAGTTAGCATTTTTTAGCAACAAAATATCTTTTAATTAAGGCATGTATACTGTTTTTTAGACATAATGCTAATACACATTTAATAGACTTATGTATAATGCATACTTATATGAACTGGGAAACCGAAAAATTCGGTGACTGGCTTTATTTAAACGGTCTGGAGCCAAACCTGCAATGTCTCAAAGGTATGCCTGTATTATTCCATTTTTGAAGATGAAAATATGGAAGTTAACTTGCCCAAACTGACTGAGGCTAATGAAGACGTTAAGGTTTAATGTCATTAAGTACGTTTGACAGCACAACTCTTCTGGTTAAAACCTTCAGTGACTCTTCACTGCTTCCAGCCTACTCATCTTGTTCAAAATCAAATACTTATTAAGCACGTACTGTGGTCTAGAAGAGGAGATAAAAAGGACAACAAAACAGACCACAGATTACATAAAAATGTTTTTCAAACTCCAGTCATGATCCATTAGTGAACTGTGATCAGTATTTTATGTCTGTGTGCCTGCAATAACAATGTAATAAACCGGAAAATATCAGGGTGCATCACACATAATTATATGTGGTGTGGGCTGAGGTCAAAAAAGTTTGAAAAACATTTTTATTTTTAGTGAAGGAGCAAACATTCAAATAATTACACAAACGGATTTAAGATTACAAACCATTAGGAAGTTTCTGAGGGCAAGTTATCTGGTGCTAACACAGCAGTGTCTAATGAGTAATCTAATTTAGCCTGGGGAAGGGGAGGACAAATGCAGAGATGCTGAGAACTCAGGGATAGTGGGGAAAGTTTTCCAGGCAGAAAGAAGAAGCCACAAAAGAGCCGAGGATTTAAGATACATTGAAAAGGTAAGAATGAATGAGCACAGAAAGTAAGGGGAAAGTGAGCAAGGACCAGATGGCCAAGATCCTAAAATCTAGATTAAGGAGTTTTGACTTAACCCTAAAAACCAAGGTAAACTACTGAGGGGTCTTAAGAAAGAGAGGTCGTTAGATGTGTGTTTGAAAGATCAATTAAAGCAGGCAAGAGGCAAAGTGGAGGGGGCCCATTCAACCCATTTTAGGCTCAGTATAATAATCCAATGAAAAATAAGTGTCCTGAACGCCGCCTCGTCCTGCTACTGTCTCTGGGCTTCGTCAGGGCATTCCAGCCACTGTGTCTTCTTTCAGTTGTCTCAAGAGATTTGTGTGGTAACTGGTTCAAAACCAAGTGTTACTGAACGAATCGATCAGATGGGTCTTGCAAGATTTGTCTCCCGCACCTTTCTCCCCTCATCCCACTTTATCCCTGGGAGCTTCCAGATCCCGCAGCCCCGAGCCCTGCCCAGCACTTACACGAACACGTCCCCGTCCACGTCCCCCGCCGCCAGGAGGTCGCGGGCCGGATGGAATGCCAGCCCGCTGGCCGGTGCTTCCAGCACGATGTCTTCCGGGGTGTCTCGGATGCGGACCGGGGCTTCCGTTGAGTCGGGGTCCTCCTCGTCGCTCCCATCCTCGGCGGGCCTCTCCTCACACGTGCGGTCCATGCACGAAGGACAGCTAGCCGCTCAACAGTTGAGCAGCGAACCCAAAACCCTCCCCCTGACCTAGAGGAGTGGCCCAGATTCCACTTCCGCCTTGGGGGCGGATCCGGAAGTGGCGCTGAGACGGGAAAGGGCGGGGTGGGCCGCCGCTGTGGAGTGGTTCCCAGAAACCCAGCCCTCAAGGTGAGCAGCTGGTCCCCGTTACCGCGGCCCTTTTCTGGGCCAGGTAGATGGCGTGACTGTCAGTGTTATCCTTGGTCACGTCTCGCGAAGTTAGGTACTGTTGAAGTCCTTTCCCCTCATCCTGATCGATGCTGACAGTTGGGGACTCCCTCCCGCAACTAGTAAGGATGATTTACTGCCCTCAGGATGGAGAGGGGGACACCGGTCTTTCATGGCTTTGTGGCATCCAAGAGCAACCTCCACGTTAGCCCGGAAGCCGCAAAAGCCCCACACCACGAGAATTTGGCATGTGGAGGTCATGGACAGCACTCAGGCCAAGCGCACGCTTAAACTGCGGCGGGTCTATGCTCACATTTTTGGGGCCAAAGAACAGCACCTTGCCAGTTCCTACAGTTTGGCTGCATACCCTCAGGAGGCCGGGCCAGCAGTGCTCAGAACTGGAAAGGAGTTGCTTAAAAGGAAAATGGGGACATTAGTCGACGTTTTTTTTTTTTTTTTTTAAGATTTTATTTATTTATTTGTGAGAGAGAGAGAGTGAGAGCGAGCACAGGCAGACAGAGTGGAAAGCAGAGTCAGAGGGAGAAGCAGGCTCCCTGCAGAGCAAGGAGCCCGATATGGGACTCGATCCCAGGACGCTGGGATCATGACCTGAGCCGAAGGCAGCTGCTTAACCAACTGAGCCACCCAGGCATCCCATTAGTTGACGTTTTTAACGTTCTGATTATCACCGGTTCCATAAAAATGGGAACACTCTGGTGGGGCAAATAAGGAGCACAAACCCCTGGTACTGAAGAGAAGCTTCTATATCACTGTGCTACTAAGCCTTCTAAGACATATTATATGCTGATATCCAACCCCTTCACGGAGAGGTGAAAGTGAGATGAGGGACCTCAGAGAAGCTCTATGTCCTATGTGAATGGAAAAGTTGCCACGTGGTGTGGGGGGCCCTTGTCACCCACCATGTTGCCAACCAGAGGATTTGGGGCATGTCCACAAGGCTTGGTAATATCTGCAGAAACAGATTTTATTTTTAAGTAAGCCCAACAGCCAGCGTGAGGCTTGAACACCAAAAGCTGCAGAAATGGTTTTTTTTAATGGACAGTCAACCCCCAGGGTTTTTTGCTTTTGTTTTCTAAGTAAGCTCTTTGCCCAGTGTGCGGCTTGAACTCAGGACCGTGACATCAAGAGACATGTTCTACAGACTGAGCCAGCCATACACCCCAAACCCCAGGTCTTAAATTTAATGACCCTCTAGCTATCTTCATTGAAGCCAGGTCTCTGTGACCCTTTTCTTAACTGGGACCAATGCCTACAACCATAAAACCAGCGTGTCCTTTACTGTCTGATATTAGGCATTCTAGGTGCTATTGCAGTTAAAGCCCAATTTCAACCCCCTAGGTGCCATGCACAAAGCTGTTTTCCTCACATGCTCTTGCCCTATCAAGGGCAAGGCAAAGATTAAGCTGGCCTTCTAGCTTTCCATGTATGTGCTCATCCCACAGGTCTTAGGCTCAAGACAGGCAGTGGCAGCTAGGGATCCGGCCAGGAAAAAAGGGATGACTCTTAGGAGCACCAGACCGGAGGAGGAAAAGGTTGGGGATGAAATGATGAAATGATTCAGAGGCCAAGGGATCCACCTTAGGCCTTGGCAAAATTTCAGGGTATTAAAGGGCACCAAACCCTGCTGGCTTACCATAGGACTCCCCCAAGGCTATCCCTTCAGCCAAAGAAACAACAATTTTTGCTTAGAATTAACAAAGCTCTCAGGAGGGCATAAATCCGTTTTTGTTTCCCAAGTAATTCTCGTCAGCTGCCTTCACTTACAGCCTAGTCCTGTACAACCTTGGGATCAGACTGGCAGCCCAGGGACTCTCTACGCTAAAAGTAGACCCCCAAATGGGCCTGAATGAGTCTGACATGAGACCAATCATGCTTATGTTCCTCTATCTACCTCTTGCCCATCAGGGAGGTCATTACTTCCTTCTCCACTAGGTGTCCTTGCTAGGATCCTTACTGCCTAGGAATCAAAAATCACAGCTCAAGGAAAGCTAACTTTCTGCATGAGCATGTTACACAATCAGTAGAATTAGAAGCCGTCTTAGTGCTTCAGGGGCCCAGGAGGGAGGATGCTCCAACAGAGAAGACATGATAGTAGGTTAGCCAGATTTAATGGAACTAAATGATCATACAGTAACATTTTATATACATTGACAAAAAGAGACCTTGCAACTTTTTTGGGAATTAAAGAAAGCAAGCACTGGTGAGTCCATCCTTGTGGGGAGTCTTTTTGGACTTGGAAATGGAGATTAGTATTTTGGTCTTTTCACTTCAACTCTGCAATGGAAGGAAAAGTGAGTCAGCCTAAGATCAGTTCTCTAAGCAATTCCCACAGTGCCCCAGAAGAAGAATGCTGGTGCTCACCCATCAGCCTCCATCTTCTTCCTCTTTTCAATAATCTACAAAAAAGAACAGTTACACCCAATAGTTACACTGTCAGTCTGATCACGTGAGGCACAAGGCGAACTTCTCTCTACTTCCATGGCTCTCTACCCCCCTGCCTATTCCTTTTATCTGTGGGCCAGTGTCTCCTCCCAGCTGAAGTCCACCCAAGAAGTGATCTCACTTACTGCACTAATCTTCTTCCACTGGCGATCAAGCTCTGCCTTATCATTGGTTTCCTTGAAGCGCCTGGTTTTCCGCCCTTCAGACATCTTGATGCCATACTGGAATGCAGCTCTGAGAAAAATAAAGGACAAACGAGGGAAAGAAGGCACCAAAGGTTGCATGACAGTACAGAGGTGTTCCCAGATGGCCCTATGACTAAAGAACCTGTTTAGGAATGTCTCAGCCAGACCACCCTCAAACCTGGTGAAGGCTAGCCCACTCCATCATCACCCCTCTCCTCACTCCCTGGCCGTATTTAGTACCGACTCACTTAGGCAAAGCCTCCTTGTTGTTCATATACTCGCTGTATTCCTCCTGGGTATCAAAGTCCCAGCGGCCTAAGGGTCCTTTCTTATTGCCCTGTTGGAAGACAGAATGGGGACAGAGAAGGAAGAGATGTCATAGAAAAAGAATTTTAGCCCTTACTAAAGCCAGGTCCTCTCACAATCCTGTTGCATTATTCATAAATCCCACCCTGATAAATAATAATAAATGCTTACTATCTACTTACTATGTACTGGGCATTGTTCTGAACACTAAACACATATTTAATTCTCTCAAACGCTATTAAAAGAGAACCACAGTCCTCTCCATTCTCCTGATGAGTAAACTGGGGCATAAGCAGTAAAATTAATTGGCAAGGTAAAACTAAATAAATGGCAGAACCAGGGTTAAGTAAGTCTCCAAGATGGAAATAAACCAGGCTCAACTACTGCAGTAAAGAGAAGGAAAAAGTAGATGAAATTTCTTTACCATTAATGGTGTTATGTGTCAGGGGTTGAGGTTTGTTTTGTTTTGTTTTTTTAAGCAGGCTTCACATCCAGCATGGAACCCAACACAGGGCTTGAACTCAAAACACTGAGATCGAGATCTGAGCTAAAATCAAGAGTCTTTTCGCCTAACTGACTGAGCCACCCAGATGCCCCAAAGTATTATTGGTTTTTTTTTTGTTTTTGTGGTTTTTTTCTTAAGTTTTTTTTTTAATTTATTTATTTGACAGAAAGAGATGACAAGCAGGCAGAGAGGCAGGCAGAGAGAGAGGAAGGGAAGCAGGCTCCCCGCTGAGCAGAAAGCCCCATGCAGGCCTCCATCCCAGGACCCTGGGATCATGACCTGAGCCAAAGGCAGAGGCTTTAACCCACTGAGCCACCCAGGCACCCAGTATTTTTGTTTTTAAGACTAGCAAAGAACATTTCAATCCTGGCTAGAATAAAATTTGATTATTTTCTAAACACTGAAATTTCTTCTACCCTTTCTATTTATGCACTAAAGGCTTGCTTACGCCTACAATGGAAATCAAAATCTGACACTTTGTCAGAAATAAGAAGAAAAAATCTATTTTTGGGTGCATGGGTGGCTCAGTTCGTTAGGCAACTGCCTTCGGCTCAAATCCTGCAACAGGCTCCCAGCTTGGCAGAGAGTGCTTCTCCCTCTGACCTTCTCCCTTCTCATGCTCTCTCTCACTGTCTCTCTCTCAAATAAATAAATAAAATCTTTTGAAAAAAACCTATTTTTGGCCTATCTCGTTTTGTTTTGTACAGTTAAGCTTCCCATGACTCCATAATGCTGCTGCTCTTACTGTTGCAGTTGGAAGGAAGGTGAAGACCCAGAAAATGAGACACCAATCTGTTGGGAGGGGGGAAGAAGGTATGTGCCAAAGAGTAACTGCCTAAGACTCCCCACTCATCCTTCCAATGCCATACCTGATCCATTTTGCTGTAATCCACCTCCTCATCACTATCCACAGCCATGTCATCCATCCTGAAAAGAAGCAAAAGTTAGACAGATGGTGCAGACCCAGACCCCTATGCTTTAGCCAGAAACCTTCCCAATTAAGATGCTATATGCCTAAAAATGACCAACGCCCCAACCCGAGACCTCCCACTCAGTGCCTAAAAGAAATGTTCATCCAAGTAAAAAGTACCCCTTAGTCCCAAGTAATCAGATTTCCACTTCAGCCTCCTCCCCACAACTTGTTCTCCAATCATCCCAGCCTCCCTTAACGGTCTCACGTACGTGGCTGGGTAACACTCGGCATAGCTATTGGACATTCCAAAGAAGTCTCCCAGCTGCTTTTTGTCCTCTGGCTTCTTCAGCATATGCTATGTTAAAGAAAATAATTCTAGGGGCACCTGGGTAGCTCAGTGGGTTAAGCCTCTGCCTTGGGCTCAGGTCATGATCTCAGTGTCCTGGGATCAAGCCCGGCATCGGGCTTTCTGCTCAGCAGAGAACCCTGCTTCCCCGCCCAGCCCTGCCTGCCTCTCTGCCTACTTGTGATCTCTCTCTCTGTGTCAAATAAATAAATAAATAAAATCTTAAAAAAAAAAAAGAAAATAATTCTACCTATAGCAGAAAAGCTTCAAGAAGGAAGGACCAAGGGCTCAACGTCCCAACATGAAAACTTTTAAGGACGTGAGTAGATCCTCTGAGAAGTGGGAAAGTCGAAATAATTGCATCCCTGACAAAATTTACTATAAAAGGCAAGAGGCGGGGTGGGGGCGGGGGTTGTGGGGAAGCAGGGAGGTAGGTGGAATTAGAAAGAACACAGGACAAGTTTTCTAGACTCCAGCAACGTATTGAAATAAAGGATATGATTCAGTGCCTTCCCAACCCGCAGACCCAGCAAACTTTTCATTGATTGACTTGATCAACTCCTTAGCAGATCCGGGTCCTAAGGGAAAAGAGATCTCTGTTCAGATTGTGAAACAAGAAACTTACCTCTGCTCCCTCCCGAAACATACTTTCCAACCTGTTTTCATAAAGTCATTTTCTTAAGCAAAAGAGAAAGCGTTTAGCTAACAAAACTTTATTCAAATTCCAACTAATAACGAGCTACCCCAGGGCACCTGGGGGGCTCAGTTGGTTCATCAGCCAGCTCTTGGTTTCCACTCAGGTCATGATTTCAGGGTTATGGGATTGAGCCCTACATCAGGCTCCTGGCTCTGAGGGACATCTCCTTGATTTTCTCTCCCTCCACCCCTCCCCCAACTTATGTGGGCGCACACACACGTGCTCTTTCTTTCTCTCTACTGGAAATAAATGAATCCTTAAATAACAAGCTACTCTGGTTGAGATGGAGTTATGTACACAGAATACTGCCAGTTCGACCTCCCTCACATCTTCAGAACCCTGCAGGTGGAGGAACTGTATCTAGCAGAGCAAATATGCCCTGCCATTGCCCAGGAAGATTCGGGTAACTCCAGACTCATCTTCTATTTCATGAAGCAAGACATGGATCTTAATGAGAACTCAGATCAGGCAGTCCCGTAATCCCAGCCTTTGCCAACTCTGAACTCTAGGACAGCAGCCTCTCAGCCCAAAAAGGCCAGAGCCAATGCAAGATGTCTCAGATGTCACCCACCTTTGTCAACATCCATGGGCTGGAAAGAAAACAGAAACTGAAGTGAGTATTGCCATGAGGGATTTGTATTAATTCCTCCCCTGCTTGACTGATCGGTGAATCAATTCCCTACCCACTTTTTGCCTCATTTTCAGGATGCTTCCCACCCTGGATTAGTTGAATCCGCTGCTGCTATGGAGCCCTGAGGCACCTATATTAACAAACAAATCTTGTACCTGGAAGAGCAGACACAGACGGGCAGCTCCCCACTTGGTAACCAGGGCCATATCTCACCTCATCATCCACTTTTGGCTTCTCAAAGTAGCTGTGCCTCTTCTTCTCTTCCTCTCTCTCTCGGTCCCGTTCCCTCTCCCGATCTCTTTCTCGCTCCCGCTCTCTGTCACGGTCTCGGTCTCTCTCCCGATCACGCTCCCGTTCCCGATATCTCTCCCGCTCCTTGTCCCGAGGTGTCTTGGTTGTGGATGGCACATAATCCCCAATGTCTTCAAATATACTAGAAAAACAGATCACTAGCTGCCAAAGTCATACACACTTCCATTTTTCCCTGGCCATTTCTCCACAGATTCTCATATCAAGACCTCCCCAAAATGCCAAAGACAAGAAACAGGGAACCCTTTCCTCACACTTAGCAGGTGACAGTGCTAGGATACATACTTCATGTCAGCCTCAGGGGGTTTCTTCTCTTCCATCTTCCCTAAAATATAGAAAGAATAATGAAGAATACATTCCTGAGTTGATTCCCACTCAAGGAATCATGGGTGGGAATTCATGCTCTCCAGCTCTGAATACTCATTAAACATCTGTTTAGAAGGTGGAATAACAAAAGCTCCCCATACTCTCCCTTCTCAAGCCTCAAAGCTGTCCATTGCTTCCTGGGAAGCTCAAGCAGACAGAACCTGTGTGTAACCATCTCCTTGTTAATGCTCCATTGCTCCCATTTTTTTCTGCTTCCCAGGAGCCTCCCAATGTTCTAGACACAAAAGGCTCCAGGAAACCTTGGTTCCACCCTCAGGTGCCCCTCCAGAGTTAAGGTTTCTCTCCCTAACCCTCCAGATTACCTTTATCCTTCTTCTTGAGCTTCTTATTGCGGGTACCCTGCCGCAGGTAGGAAAGGATCTGGGTGAGCTTGCTGATTACAATGTCATTTGTGGTCAGTGTGGTCTGGGCCTAAAAACCCGAAGCAGCAAGGATATTATATCACAGTGCAAGAATCTCCTCATTCATTCACTCATTCATTCACTTAACCAATTCAAGGGTGAGTTATAACCAACTCAGTGAAAAAACAGGGAAAGGAGGTGTCATAGAACGTTCCAGTCACACAGAATGACATATACAAAGACCTGGGTCAAAAGTGAATCTAGGTGCACCTGGATGGCTCAGTAGATTGGGCATCTGACTCTTGATTTCAGCTCAGGTCATGATCTAGAGATCATAAGACCAAGCCTCACACTGGGCTCCGCAATAGGCGTGGAGCCTGCTCCAGACTCTCTCTCCCTCAGCCTTTCCCGCCCCTACTTACACTCTCTCTCCCTCTCTCTCTTAAAAGAAAAAGAGAAAGAAGTGAATCTAGCAAGCTGGGATTCACTGGAGAATAAACTGGAGAATCATGATGAAAAAGTGGTTCAGGACAGAAGTTGCCAGGGTTCGTATGCCACAACAAAGACTTTACTCTTTATCCTAATAATGAGAAATCATTGAAACCTTCTCAAGTGTGGTGAGATAAAAATTCCTATGTTGAAAATATCACACTGGGGCGCCTGGGTGGCTCAGTGGGTTAAGCCGCTGCCTTCGGCTCAGGTCATGATCTCAGAGTCCTGGGATCGAGTCCCGCATCGGGCTCTCTGCTCGGCAGAGAGCCTGCTTCCCTCTCCCTCTCTCTCTCTCTCTGGCTGCCTCTCTGTCTACTTGTGATTTCTCTCTGTCAGATTAATAAATAAAATCTTTAAAAAAAAAAAAAAAAAAAGAAAATATCACACTGGCCACATGTGAAAAATCACAATGTAAAAGGGGATAGGAAGACTGTGGGGGTTATGACTAAAGTGTACAGGGGGTTTTTTGGGTGGAGTAGAGGTGGATCAAAATTTTTTTTCCCAAAATTTTTTTATATTGTGTGATGGCTGCATAATTCTATGAATATACTAAAAGCTGCTAAGTTACACATTTTCAAAAGGTGGATTATGTAGCACATGAATTACGACTCAATAAAAAAAAATAAAATACTGAAAAGAAACCAGAGTGAAAGCGAGGAAACAAAACAAGGGCATTTTTTTTTTTTTTTAAAGATTTTTATTTATTTATTTGACAGAGAGAGATCACAAGCAGGCAGAGAGGCAGGCAGAGAGAGAGGAGGAAGCAGGCTCCCCACTGAGCAGAGAGCCCGATGTGGGCCTCGATCCCAGGACCCTGAGATCATGACCTGAGCCGAAGGCAGCGGCTTAACCCACTGAGCCACCCAGGCGCCCAAACAAGGGCATCTTTTATTAGTTCCAGTCAGACATGACAGCTTCAACTGGAATTTTACTGATAGAAATAGAGAAAAGTGAATGGATTCAACTAACATTTAGAAAGTTAAAAGTGGACAGGGTTAAATGTGGTGGATGAGATCCAGCGCAGAAGGAAGGCAGACTCCCAGATTTAAGGCCCACCTGACAGGCTCTCAGGACTCAAACCACTTACCTCCATGGTGGGGCAATCAGCTTTGCTGCGGATAAGGGTGGTGGGGATGTCCGTGTCTGCATATTCATCATCCAGGTCTACCACATAGGCCATGCGGCCCGGCAGGAACAGCTCATTCCGTTCATACGCCTTACTCCTGAAGAGCGTGCGGTAAACGTTGCGGCCTACAAAAAGAGAACCAGGAGCAAGCACAGCCACTGAGAAACTTCTACACTAACAGCTGCTATTTAGTAAGTGTTTACTCTGTACCACCACACCAAATACTATTGCCTCAGTCTTCACAAGAGCCCTGTAAGGTACACATCATTATCTCCTTTTAAGTTATCAGAATACCAAAGCTGAAAGGGAAGTGATTTACCTCAAGTCACACAGCTACGAAGTGAGAGAATAAAGATTGGGACCCAGTCTATCTAACTCCAAAGCCTGAGCTCTTATCCACTCTTCTACATTGTATTCTCAGGGGCACTATGGGCTTCGCATTGAATTAGGCCCTGTGAGGAAGAAGGATGAGGTGTAAAGGGATACTGACAATGATGGAAAAACCAGGTTGGCTACATACTCAATAAAACAGACATTTTGCATATAGTATTTTTAATGGCTCCAATAATCCCATGAGGTGAATTAGCCCTATTTTTGCAGAGAGACAAACAGGCACTGAGATGTGAATGAGTTACCTAATATCACATCCCTAGTGTAGTTTCATCACCAGGATTCAAACCCAGGTCTCTGCCTGCAAATTCTGAGCTTTTAATCACCAACCATGCTACCTCTTTTAACAGATAAGCTATAAGCTGCCTTCCTCAATGCATAAGCCACAATCTGCAAGAGCTTCCAACATAAATGAGGAGATATTAATAATAAAGGAAATGACTAAGTCCACATCTAAGTTCTGGTAGAGTATTCTAAGAAAACTAGCTAATGTCGGGGCAAGAAAGAGGAAAGCAGTTTGAAGGGAAGGGAAAGCACATCTTGCTCAGACCATTAAATTGCCTATAACCGACCTAAAATGCACAACCACTACTGTAAAAATTCTGTACTCACCCAAACGTGTCTTAAATTCAATTTTATTCTCAGGATCCTCATCTTTCCTGAAAAGACAAAAAAATATTTTCTTTTTTACCAAATGTGTTCCTACTTTAGGTCCCACTTTCCTAAACCCGCAACTTTCCCTGGCATTTACTTACTTGGTTTCCTTCTGGGGCTTTTCCATAAGTTCTTCCTCTTCTTTCTCTTTGCTGGCAATCTCAGCTCGTACCTAACAAGAAACCAAGTAGGATTTAGACGTTTATTCATTTTACATATGTTTATCTAACACCACTATATACCACATTGTGCCAGGAACTAAGAACTCAATACTGAGCAAGACAATATAGTCCTTGCCTTAACGGAGCTTACAGCAGAAGAGACAAACAAACAAAATGTGAAAACTATGCTATGTGAAATAAAAGAGCTATGCAGAGATACAAGAAGTGGGAAGTGAGGAGTGGGGTTTAACAACCTCACTTGTTATGGTTAAACAACCATACCTGGGTGATCAGGGAAGGTTCCCCCCCCCAAAAAATAAAATTAAGGCTGAGACTTAAAGGATGAGTACCAATTGGTCCTAATCAAGAGCCACTATTACTCTTCCTATATGGACTGGGCTGAGAGCAGCCTCCCCACTTTCACTTTGAAAGGCCCATACAAGAGGATTCAGCATTCTAGGATTATTCTTTACCCACCCACCATGGCTCACCTTTTGAAGCAGAGCAAAATCCAAACCCTTCACCAAATGGGTGTGTTCCATGTCACCACCCAAGAATTTGGATTCCTGGATCAACTGTCTTCTCTTCTCTGCAGCGGATTTGTCCCTGTATAATGAAAGAAGCCACGTTAAAATAGTTATTTGTGAGTACCAAGTCCTTCTTGAAATAGCTCAGCCTGGGTTCCAAAGTAAGGAAAGTATTAACAAGAATTCACACTGTGATTGTAGGCCACTGGGATGCTGAGGGAATCCTGCCCTGGCAGCCTGGGTACTCACGCTTCAGCAGTGGGGCCCACAGCCCTGTAGTTAGCTGTGGTACTAATCAGCTCAGTTTCCTCATAATCTTTGTTGACCCCATCTCGCCGTTCCTTGGCACGGTCACGGTACTTCTCTGCTAGTTCCCTCTCTCTCTCAATCTCTTGTTGACGAAGCTTGGCATAATAACTGTGACCAGAGAAAAACAAACGTGTAAGGCTCACCAGCTGCTATCCCAAGGTCAGCAGAATTATTCCTACCTGTTTTATCCAACTGTCTGGTGAAAGCTCATATACATCCTCATAGAACTGCTGGCCAACTCCGGATAGTCCTCAAAATCAGAATTATAGCATCTTCCAGCTCACAGATAGACTCTTTCAATGCTACCATGGAACCTTCCATCTGTCATTTCAGAATTCTTTAATGCCACACAACTGTGTATCACTCAGTCTCTAAAGATGAGACTTTTCTGTAGGGCAAGAGGAAGTTATCTAAACTTTTATCACCTTCCAAATTTCAACTGAAAATCATTCCTGGGCCCCTGGGTGGCTCAGTTGGTTCAGCTATCTGCCTTCAGCTCAGGTCATGATCCCAGGGTCCTGGGATCAAGTTCCATATTATGCACCCCGCTTGTGGCGAGTCTGCTATTCCTCTTCCTCTCCCCCAACTCATGCTCACACTCAAAAAAAAAAAAAAAAAAGAAAGAAAGAAAGAAAAAATCATCCCTTGCTGGTCTTCCCCAGAAGAGATAACAGCAAAACACAAGGTCCAGAAATTTCAATATCTTATAAATAATCATGATGATGATGGTGATAATGGCAGATAAGATTTACTGGGTGGTTGCAATATGCCAGATACTAGTGCTAAGTGCTTATATGCATTACCACAGTTGGTCCTCATGACAACCTGATAAAAGTTATGAAATCAGGGGCATCTGGGTGGCTCAGTGGGTTGAGCCTCTGCCTTTGGCTCGGGTCAGGATCTCAGGGTCGTGGGATCAAGCCCCACATTGGGCTCTTTGCTTCCCGCCCCCCCACTCTGCCTGCCTCTCTGCCTACTTGTGATCTCTGTCAAATAAATAATAAAATCTTTATTAAAAAAAAAAAGTTATGAAATCACTCTACTCATGGTAATACTGAGGGTTAGACATGTTAGGGAATAACCCCATCATTATCCAGCTAAGAACTGGAAAGATGAGATTAAAATACTGCACACTGACCCCAAAGTCCTAAATTGCCACTCTGCCTATCGTTCTTCCCCACTAAACCAGAGAACCTCAGATAATAAAGGAAAACCTTAATCTCCAGCCTCATAGTAACTACTGACCTCCACGCCTTTAAAAAAAATACTGTCCACCTTACAGTCCAACACTCCTTCATCCTTCCTTTACCTTTTCTTTTTTCTCCTTCGTGCAGCTGGATCTTCATCCTCATTGTACTCTCTTGGCATCCTAAAAGAGAAAGAAATTCACTGATAGCAAAATATTGCCACAGCCCCAGAAACCCCCAACAACTGGCTTTGAGGACTGAAGAAAGGCCTAGAATATGGAACAAAGCAACAGCTTCAACCACGCAGAGATCCAGACCACTATTTGTAGGTGAGTGTTTCTAAGCTTCAGAAAGCAGCAAAACCACTTGAAGCACTATTAAAATTCTACCTCAGCATCTGAGTTCCTAGAGCTGTAATGGACCCTGAAATCTGTCCATTTAAGCACTAGTGGCATTCTATTAATACAAGTGGTATGTGGAACGTACTCAGATCTTAGCACACTCTAGTCTTCACTGGAGCTTCAATCTCCAGAGAGGGAGAATCAGAATTATAGGCATCAAAAAAGAACTAGCCTTCCAGTTCATACGACATCTAGTTCAGCAGATTCTGTAGGAAGGAGATGGGAGACAGGTTGGAGGACCCCAGAACTTACTCATGGTGACGTGACTTAGAGGGCGGTGCAGAGGTGGGTGCAGCCCTTGGGGTCATGAGAAGTTTCCTGAAGTCTTCATTGGTGAGTTTTGATCTAGAAGGCAAAAATTTTAAAAATTAGTATCCAGTAAGAATCAAAAAAGGAGTATGTTAAAAACCATGGTTAGCTTTACTAGAAATCAAGAAAATACAAATTAAAAAAAAAAAGCCACTTTTAATGCATCAGAGTGTTGACTATTACAAAATCTGATAAATCAAGTATGTGTGAGAATTTGTAAAGTGAATATTCCACTGAGAGGCACATAAGTCAGTACAGCAAATGTGAAAGCAATTTGGCTGTATCAAAATTTAAGTGGGTATATCCTATGACCTACCAACTCCATTCACCCATATTTAGCTTTGTTAATTATTGGAATAGGAGTATAAAAAGGCGTATAAATAAAATTTCAGTTTTTGGGGTTTTTTTTAAGATTTTATTTACTTATTTGACAGAGAGGGAGCACATGCACAGAAGCAGGAAGAGCCAGCAGGTAGAGGGACGGGGAAAAGAGGCTCTCTGCTGAGCAAAGAGCCCAACATGGTGCTTGATCCCAGGACCCTGGGATCATGACCTGAGCCAAAGGCCAATGCCTAACCAACTGAGACAACCCAGGCACCGCACAATTTCAGCTTTGAAAGTAATAAAAACTTGGAAACAGCCTAAATGACCATTAACTAAAGACTAGATCATGACAGTATTTCCCACGTGTGGCAGACAGCAATGATGGTACAAGAGATAATTTTAAGTGACAAAACTTCACTCCTTGGGGCGCCTGGGTGGCTCAGTGGGTTGGAGCCTTTGCCTTCGGCTCAGGTCGTGATCCCAGGGTCCTGGGATCAGGCCCCGCATCCGGCTCTCTGCTCAACAGCCTGCTTCCTCCCCTCTCTCTCTCTCTCTCTGCCTACTTGTGATTTCTCTCTGTCAAATAAGTAAAATCTAAAAAAAAAAAAAAAAACTTCACTCCCTGACCAAAGTTTAATTGGGTCCATTTGAGCCCTCTTCTGACTTTCTTCCTTGGCCTGCTGTGCCCAGTTTTAGCAAAGAATCCTTCTAAGTGTTCCCAAGGAAGACAATGCTCAAGATTACTATAACAGGAATAAAGACTACTGCAATAGGGGAGAAGGACTGAAACTCAACTCTGAAAACAAACTGGGACAATTGGACGTTTATTAAAAAAAAAATTACTGGGGTGCCTGGGTGGCTCAGTGGGTTAAGCCTCTGCCTTCAGCTCAGGTCATGATCTCAGGGTCCTGGGATCAAGCCCCACATCGAGCTCCCTGCTCAGCAGAGAGCCTGCTTCCCCCCCTCTCTCTACCTGCTGTTCTGCCTACTTGTGATCTCTCTCTCTCTGTCAAATAAATAAACAAAATCTTTAAAAAAAAAAATTATTAAGAGAAAACTGGCTAGCCATTAAGGGTAGGGAAAAAGGAGCTTGACTTGATCTATTGGATTACTTAAGGGGACTCTCCATAAAATGGCTTAACAGCATTCTTTGCTTAAACTGAACCTAATAGGACTTGCCAAAAATGGATCCCAGAGAAGCTTGATGAAAGTCTAGTGAAAGCAGGAGTCCTTGGGGTGCCTGGGTGGTTCAGTCAGTTGAGTTTTGGCTCTTGGTTTTGGCTCAGGACAGGATCTCCAGGTCCAGAGATCAAGGTGTAGCATATCAAGCCTGCACCAGGTTCCACACTCACTGGGGAGTCTGCTTCCCCTCTCTCTCTGCTCCTCCCCACTGCTCACACACTCTTACTCTTTCTCGCTCTCTGAGATAAATGTGTTTAAAAAAAGGAGGGGAGGGAGTCTTTGTCACTTACGTGAAAATAATTTTTAAGACCATGAGTGGAGAAATTAAGCAAGTAGCAAAATGATATAATATATAATACAACGTCACTTAATTTTAATACGTCAACTTACAAAATAATAGTATATCTTCCTCAGACCTACATGTATGCATATAAATGGATTTTAAATAGAAAAAGACACATATGAAAAGGAAAAGGAACAGTGGTTACTTCCAAGAAAGGGACTGGAACTGGGGATGTTATCAAAAAGAATATTACTCTTACTTCTACTTCAATTTTCTACAAGGATGAATTCCTGTATCATATAATTAAACATTAACTTTAAAAACTCGCACCCTCCCAGCCAGAACTTCCCCTCTAATATTCTTATGCAGTCGACATTATGCAGCTAAAGTTCAGAGATAAAGGCTCATGAGGTACAATTTTTGTCACTATCCTTGTTGACAAGACATTTATAATTCCTTCACCATTTCCACACCACTCTATTCATCCCCAGCTCATATACTTAGTCCTATACTGAAATACTCACTGGTGGAAGGAGTGAGGATCATCCACATCGTGGCCATCTGGAGCCAAAGGGTTGGAGAAAGGCTCACCTTAAAATAAGTAAATAAATAAATGAACAAACAAAAAACCCTGGCGTTAATTTAATAAATCTATTTCGTGTCAGTTCCTGTGCAAAAGTTGGGACTATATTAATGAACAATACTGATGTTTTCACGTCAAACTGCTCCCATTCTAGTGAAGAAGAAAGTCAAAAGCAGCAACAGTGACCACACAAAGTAGTAGGTACCCAACTGAGAAAATACAAGGAACTCTTGGTGCAAAGGAGGGAGCCCCTAAACCGGCGCTGGAGGATCAACAAATACTTCCGGAAAATAACATCCAAGATGCTGCAATTAAGATAAACTGGCGCGACCCAAGATTAAGTGCAGGCGGTAGGGGCTACTTCACAGACAATACACACCCGTCGTCACTTGGGGCTAGGACAAAGCTGAGACAACAGTCCGGAGCTGCCCGGCTTCATTTGATACTAAAGGGCTTCGCCAGATTTCCACCACCCGCACAGTGCTTAAACTCTGAAGCGAAAACAACACTCCAAGCGTCCCAAGTCCTGTAGGTAATAAAAGGCAAATGACCCGAGCCTTACTGTCTCGCTCTGGCATTTCGTCTGCGGTGTTTCAACGCCAGCAGGAACTGAAGCTCCAAAGACAACACAACCAGGACAAGATTTTTCCCACGATGCACCTCAGGAACAATCCCACAGTGCTTTGCGCTCCGCAGCCCTTCCGCCTCCGCCCACTCGCGGAGAAAATGGAAATAAGCGGCACTCGCCTTCTGCAATGCTTTTAAGACATTGGCTAAACTTTACCCCGCCCCCTGCAAGACATCTAACTATCGCGGGAACTGGCAGGGCCGCGATTAGTCAGAGTGGAAAACTTGGCCGGAAGTCCTAGGGCGGGGAGTTAGGCACTAGGGGAGATGGCGGTTGCAGCAGCGAGTCGCGGGATTGGGGCCAAACTTGGTCTCCGTGAGATTCGCCTCCACTTGTGCCAGCGCTCACCCGGAAGCCAGGGCGTCAGGTGAGGTGCAAGATGGTATGCCGGTAGGCTTCGGGGCGCCCAGGTCATGACCTCTACCTCTCGGATGTTTGGGGAGTCCCGCGCGTAGACAAGCACGTACGGCTTTCTCTCCCCGCCCCCCAACAGGGAATTCATCGAGAAACACTATGTGGAGCTGAAGAAGGCGAACCCCGCTCTGCCCATCCTAATCCGCGAGTGTTCTGATGTGCAGCCCAAACTATGGGCCCGCTACGGTGAGCGGGGAAGCGGGCAGTTTGGGACCCCGATAGGAGAACAAGGGTTGGAAAAGAGAAGGTCATCCAGGGTCACACAGAAACCTGTAGGTATCCTGGAACTCGGACTTCGGCCTTGCTTTTGACGTTGTTTCATATAAACCTACATTCGTGGGGTTGTAGAATGCTGGTGTCTCGAGTAATACCAATATAGATGCGGGCACTGCCCTGCATAGGGACCAGGAGCTGTTGGTTTCGTAATTCGAAACGGGGTTCATATTGGGAATCGATGCTCATCAATTCCCGTCGAAGTGGGTCCTTACACATGACGTGTGGGTGTGGTCAGTGCCGTTTCAGGTAGTGTGAGAATCTCAGTAATACAAGCATATGCTCTGTTGATGTTAAGGTTAATGTTAAGCTCTGTGTTGAGTACTTCCTTGTCTAAATTTCATTTAATCTTCATTAATTATATGAGGGGGTGGATTCTTCTTTTCTTACTGTAGAGGTTAGAACGGTGAGTCAAAAATTTTACCAAACAGGGGCAGGTGCTGGTTCAGTAAGTAGAGCATAGGACTCTTGATCTCTGGTTCAGGAGTTAAGCCCCATGTTGGGCATAGAGCTTACCAAAAAAAAAAAAATTTTTTATGAAACATACCTAAGATTACATAGCTAGGATACAATAGCCTTTAACCTTTACACCTGTCCCCCCTTTCTAGGATGAACTTCTACCAGATTTTCATGGCTAGCTCATTAGAATTCATGATGTTGTTACTCAGGTCTGAAATTATTTATCACCTCCTTAATAAGGCATTCCCTAGCAAATCATATAACACTGCCCTTATCCTGTTTATCATATTCTTAAGTTTACTAATCTGGAAATTATGGTCATGTTGCTTGACACATAGTAGGCCTTCCTCTAGGAATGTCGGGGCCGGGAGAAAATAAGTCATACCTAAGGTTAACTGACTCTAACAGTGGATAACTGCAGTATATGTTAAAAATTGTTTGGAGGAAAAAGCCCATAGACTAGGGGAGGTGGATGCAAATTACTTTAGTGTTTTATACTAGGACTGGCACAGAATTGGCATCCAGCCAAGGCTAGGCCCAGGCAAAGCACTGTTGTGGCTAATAATAAATACCTTACCACGCCCCTAAAAACTGCCTTGAAACATCTTCCTTCCCATGGTGGCCACCCAGAATCAGCCAAAATTCTAGTTGGATCTGGGCTTCCTAGATGTGTTTGAGACCCCCTGGATAAACTCTAGACATCCCAAATACACCTTGGTCATATCTCTGTACTACTTTTCTCACCCTAACAAGACTGTAAGTTGAAGACAAAGACTTTTATTAATATTTTGGTAATCCCACAGTGTATACTAGATATTTAACCCCTATTCTCTCTCCCCAGCATTTGGCCAAGAGAAGAATGTCTCTTTGAACAACTTCAGTGCTGATCAGGTAACCAGAGCCGTGGAGAATGTGCTAAGTGGCAAAGCCTGAAGCCTCCACTGATTAAGAGCAACAGCCCCACAGGTTGGGCTCTGTTGGACCGAGTACAATGTGAAAAAAGTGTTCTGTTCTGTATAAAGCTTGTGCTGAAAACACCAGCTCTGCATGTTCTTACCCTCATTTTACCCTCTACCCCTTATCACACAACCACTGAGGCAAAACAGTTTACTATAAAAATAAAACTTTATTCTGTCCTGGACACAGGAGCAGAGAATATGAGATGTCATTATGGTTCTAAATCCTCAAAAGGGGATCCAGGGACAAGGAAATTGAGAGGGGTGGGGGAGGTGATGAGTTGAATGAGTGATATCGAGAAGCCAGGTCACCTGTGAAGAGCAGTCTTCTGGAGAGCATGCACACGATCCTGGAGCTGTGCCTCTTCCTGATGTTTTTCTAGGACCTGAAGCCCTGAATGCTGCACAAATGCCTCCACAGCCTGAGGGCAGGGAAAAGGATTCATCACCCGAGTTCCTGTGCCCCAATACTAGATTCCCACAGCCTTACAGGTTAGCCCACCTCTATTTGGAAGAGTGCCTTCCCAACCAGGGGCTGCAAGTTCTGAACTGGAGTCCACATAGGCTTGCCAGGCCCAGAAAAGTGGCTATAGATAGGATGGAAAGGGAAAGGGGCCATGGTGAGACTACAGGCCTCAGAACAGGGGTACCAGGGCCAAAACTCACCTCTGGCCGATAGAGGAACAGCAGATGCAGGAGCTCTAAACTCTGGCCTACTACTTCAGTGTCAGAGGAAGCCAGTGTGCCAATCAAGCAGGGGAGCAAGGGCCCTGGCCACAGATGTTGGCAATAAGCACGACCCTTCTCTGCCACGTTGCACAGAACTGTGAGCACCTACAGAGAGACATGTATACAGAGTCCCCACAAAGGATGAAAACTAAAGACTAATCATGGAGCTAAAATATATGGAGTGCTGATCATGTGGTCAGGCACCATGCCAAGCACACGCATGTTTTGTAATCCTCAGAGCTGCCTCAGGTAGCTCTGGTATTCTCAAATTACACACAGGGAAACTGAAGTTCAAGGTGGTAAGCTGATCTGCTTAAATAGCAAAACAGGTTAGGGAGGGGCACCTAGGAGGCTCAGTGGGTTAAAGCCTCTGTCTTCGGCTCAGGTCATGATCCCAGAGTCCTGTGATAGAGCCCCACGTTGGGCTCTCTGCTCAGCGGGAAGCCTGCTTCCCTTCCTCTGCCTGCCTCTCTGCCTACTTGTGATCTTTGTCTGTCAAGTAAATAAATAAAAATCTAAAAAAAAAAAAAAAAAAACCCAAAACAGGTTAGGGATTCACACCTGACTGGTTTGGCCCTGAAGCCGTCCACACCACACTACCTGCCAGTCCTCAGGTAAGGATACTTCTGAGTGCAAAGGCCTGCTCCCAGTGTTTTTACTTTGGCCATAAGATCCAGGACTTAAGTGACCCCAATACCTACCAATACGCTCACCACATTAGAAACTGGCAACAACTGCAAAAGAGGCTTGATCAGATCCATGGAGAGCAAGGAGGTACAGAAGCTAGGACTATTTGCTGGAAGGGAAAATGTCAAGGTAAAGTCCCTCAAACAGGGACCTGAACCTGCCACCCACCCCCAGTCCTACCCACCTCAGCCCAGGCAATGAGGAAGCATTCCCAGAACCTAAAGGTCTAGGCCGAGGCACATTACAGTACATACCAGTAAGGTTGTTGAGGAGCCAAAGGCACTCAGGAAGCAGGCTGGGCTGTTTCTGGACGAAGAACTGCAGAAGGATATATAAGGCCGCCACCACACGCTCATCTTCAAGCTGATTTGGCCCTCCCATAACCTCCACTGCTGCTTCTGTTAGCAAGTTGCTTAGACACCGAAGTACAGGGCATACCAGCTGCAAAGACAAGTTGGGAGTACAGTGTAAGGGGGAAGGGGTTACCTACATAGTAAGTAGCAAAACCGGAAGAAAGGTAGCCCAGATCTTGACCTGTCCTCTTCACCTACCAACTCCAGTCCTGCATCCTCAGTTCTCTGGACAGCCCCAGCCACGTCCAATAGCAGCAGCCCCAGAGTGGAGAGACCCCCATGGGAGATAAGGAGCGCATTGTTGACCTGGCTAGGCAATAAAAAGCAAGTACTCAATCAATCCCACCTTGAGGATGGCAAATGGCCTAGAGTGATGGGTTTCCTGGGGTCCAAGCAGAGAAGACCACAGGAGGAAGAAAACTCACTGCAATTCCAGAAACCAAAGTTCAAAAACCCGAGGATCTGGAAAGGAGCCCCAGGGCAAGTCTGTGGTACTTTTGCAAATGGTCTGTGTTACCTGCAGATGATGTAGTGCAGGCACCAGGCAAACTCCACAGCAACCCCAGGGTTTAGCTTTGGTCCAGGTTGCAACAATTGTAGGATATGCTGGGGGAGAGTGGAGCCCAAGACGGAACTGCCAACAGGAAAGTTTTGAGTTGGAACCACAGAAGACAAGATGCCAGTCATTCTTCCCAAACCCTAACAGCAGGTGGGAAAGTATCCAAATCCAAACCTCTTCCCAGCCAGATACAGAGCTAAAATGTGCACTGGTTTCAGAAACAAGACTGAATCTGGTGTCCGGGGGCTACATCACCAAGTAGGTCACATACGCTTCCACATCTGGAGATAAAATTTTACTTACGGGATGATCATCTCTGGAGCTTCCTTAGCTTGCAGAAGCTGGGACAAGGCATATCCAAGGGCTTCCAGCACAGTCAGATGGGGAGACTAGAAGTAGACAGGGTAGAGATCTGACTATGGAAGCTGGGTCATAAGATTTCCTATGACTTTCAATTCCTTAGCACAGGGCAGAGGCTGGAGCTGCCTAAACAAAGCAGGGGGCCATGTAGGGACAAGACAGGGGAGGACTGCCCAAGGAGGGAAAAAGCAGATAGATGCTCACCTGGATGCAGGCAGCCAAAGCAGGAACAATGCCCTGTGGCAGGAGCCGCCTTCTCACAGCCTCACTCTCCACAATCAGGTTACCCAGTGTATACAGACAGAGCTCCTGAGAGTGGGACAACAAAAGCACGGGGCATGGCCTGTCTCAGGCTAGGGTGGGGGTGGGAGAGCAGAGGATGACGTTTTCCCTTTGAAGCTCTGGGTAAAAGGGAGTGGAAGGTGATGGGCATATGTATGGCTATGGACATCAGGGGAAACAAATTTTCTTCTTCCCCCTATGTGCCAGCTCAAACCAAACCCAAAAGCACAGTATTTAAATCCAAGTCAAGAACAAGGTAGGAAGGGAGAGGGCTTACTATAAAGTCTGAGCTGTGACCGGAGAGGTAGGTGAGAAGGTAGGAAGTGGCTGGCAGGCAGGCCTCAGCCACCGCAGACTGCTCAGAATGAGAGAGCTCATGAAGGCACCGAGCGGCCTCTAGCTGCAACAGGGCTCGGTTGCTGGTCAGAAGCCCAACCAGGGTCCGCATGCTGCCCTCCAGCCTACATGAGTGAGTACCAGAGCCCTGCTCAGCCTGTGCCCCATCCCCTCCACACTCCTGTCCATCCCTCAGAGGCCCAGGCCCCACTCACCACCCATACTGACCAGATGAAGGTTTGCTGTGTCTGAGGGTGCTGCAAGCCTCGACGAAGGCTGACCAGAGCGCTCTCTCTCTGCTTTTCATCTGTCCCCCGCTGTGCTAACTGGAGGAACTGCTGGATCTGGAGTGCAGGGTAGGAAGAAGAGTGATGGAAACAAAGTTGCCAGAAAGCAAGCATGAATCCTACTCTGTCCACCTCACCTGTGAGCACTCTAATGCTGCAGCGTCCCTAGAACTTGTCATTCAGGCTAATATGGCTAATAACCATCAATCTTGCAACAGAGTAGACAAAAGGACTAATCAGAACTGGGTTTAATAATACCAGCCCTGTCACTTACTTTATAAGGAAACTAAACCTCAATTTTTCACCTGAAAAATGGGAATAATGTATTTCCTGCCTTCTTACAGAGTTATTTCAAGGATAACATTTAAATCTTTCAGTCTGGCACAACTTATCCCTCTAGCCATTCTCCCCATGCAACCTATACTCCAACAGCACCCAGCATAACATGACTTGTTTTTTAATGCTTCCAAGCTTTTGCACGATCTATTCCTTCTGCCAGGAATATCATCCCCAGGTCCTCCACTCCTTCCAGATTTCTGTTCCTCTTTCTAGCTTCCTTTCAGACTTAAGGGTTTCTATTGTGCCTCATGTTTCCTTCATGACAGATGGTAACATGCCTGTCTTCTTCACTGGGCTGCTGCAAGTACCACGAAGAAAAGGACTCTCCTCATCTTTGTGCACTTCAGTCCCCAGCACAGTGTCTTGGGATGAAGTAAGCACACAATGAACCAACAAACCAATGGTATAACCTAGACATGAATACTTTTGTAAACAACATATGTAAACCTAGACAATATAAACAAAGGGGATGCCCAATGCCTGAATGAATAAATCAGCTAAAACTAACCATTTCATTCACTTAGTCAATAAATAATTACCATCTACTATATGCCAGATACTATAGGGCATCTGAGTTTTCAATGACAACAAATAAGATAGGGTCTAGGTTCCCAAGGATTTAAAGTCTAGCTGGAGAAACAGTAAACAATTAGTATGATTAATATTCTGCAAACAGGCTGTCAAGACAATACTAAAAAGGACCCATTTAAAAAAAAAAAAAAAAAGGACCCATTTTTAGATGTAGCAAATGTAAAGGCCTTGCGACAAGAAAGATCCTAGCATATTCTTTCAAAAACTGAAAAGGGAGAATGTTGGCTAAGATGAGTAAACTGGCAAGGTTGGAGCTGGGCAACCATTCATCTAGGAAGGAAGGATTTTTAATTTTTATTTTTTTTAAGATCTTCTTTTTACGATTTTATTTATTTCAGAGAGAGCACAAGAAGGGGGAGTAGCAGTGACTGGGAAAAGCAGGCTCCCTGCTGAGCAGGGAACCAAATACAGGACTTGATCCTAGGATCATGACCCCAGTTCAATGCAGACCTCTAACCGACTAGGCCATCCAGATGCCCCAAAGATGTATTTATTTGAGAGACAAAGAGAGAAAGCCGCACAGAAGAGTGACAGAAGGAGAGGGACAGAGAACCTCAGGCAGACTCCATGCTGAGCACGGAGCCCAAGAGTGGGGCGGGGGTGGGGGGTTAATCTCACCACCAAAAGCTCATGACCTGAGCGGAACTCCAGTCGGAGACACTTAACCCACTAAGCCACCCAGGCGCCCCAAATTCTGGATTTGTGAGAGACACATCTGACTGATGTATGGAGAATGAACTTCAAGGCCGCAAGCACAGATGTAAATGATCTGTTAGAAGGCTACTGTGTGTATACAGAGAAGAAGATGGTAGTAGCTGCGATGTTGACCACCTTGAAGACGCCAGGGCTCTTTAAGAGATGAAAAACGCCAGGACTTGATGTACTGATGTGGTGATGAGGGACACAGTTCTCGAGGATGATTTCCCAGTTTCTGGTTTTGGCCCACTGGATGGATGGAGGTACTGAAGGGGCCGAGCTCAAAAGGAATTTTGGCGCCAGTGGGCGCAGAACTCACCAAGCACCCGATCCCCTCACCTCAGCTTCCCCGAGGATCATGGCCACACATTCCCCTTCGGCTTCCTCCAAGACGTCGTCTCTCAGCAGCCTCTTACTGACCAGCTGCTGCTCCCTCCGCGCCTTCCGCAATGCTGAGGGCAAAGGAGCCGGCTAAACGTAGGAGGGACATCTAGGACCCCCGTCTGCCACCCGGGGGCCTCATCTATCCCCGATTGCCATACCATCCGCCATACCACAGCACTCCTCCATAGTGGAGGAGCTACGGTACCCCCGCCGGTATCTTCCCGCCTTCCTTGCCCTCCCGCACCTGCCTCCCGCTCCCGGCGCTGGCACCGTAGCTCCTCCACTACGCAGCCCACCGGCCTGAGGCGGCCCTGCCGTCCTCTCCACATGGCTGAGCTGGAGAAAATTCGCAGGGAGCCCAGAATCAGGAAACCGGCCCCAAATCTAGAAGAAGGCACCCGACTGCGCAGCTGTAGCGCAGGGCGGAAGAGGAGGAGTGAGTGGGCGGAGCACAGTGCAAAATGGTGGCGGGCGGACCAAAGGAGAGGCGGGGCGAAGAGACAGTAGATGGGGTGGGGCAAGGGGCAGGGAGGGGCGGGGCGAGAGCTAGAGGCGGGGTAGGACTTGGGCGGTGAAGATCTTAGGCAAGACTCAGCAGCACGCGCTCCGCCTGCGGTTGGTTTTTCTCCCTCCCAGTTCTCTTTCCCAATTCCAGGAAAGAAATTCAACCTTCATCTGGACTGCAGTGCGTCACCTTCCGCTCAACAAATATAACCTCCCCAAACCTAACACACTCTAAAGATTTTTTTTTAAGATTTTATTTATCTATTTGACAGAGATCACGAGTAGGCAGAGAGGCAGTCAGAGAGAGGGGAGGAAGCAGGCTCCCCGCCGAGCAGAGTCCTATGCGGGGCTTGATCCCAGGACCCCGGGACCACGACCCAAACCGAAGGCAGACTCCCTAAACCACTGAGCCACCCAGGCGTCCAACCTAACACACTCTAGACGGACATTCAAAACTATCCTGAGTTTTAGGAATATTTCACCAAAACCTCAGCTCTCACTGATGAACACTGGATTGGCATCACCTTACTGAATGTTCTCCACGACAATTATCCCCATTATGCGCATATGAAAATGAGACAAATTATTTCACTGTTCTGCATAAAAGTGAATCACATTATTTTGGGGATAAAGTAATCCTTAAACCAGATTTGGAGCACCACTAACTACTATGTACTGGGGAAACACTGGTGAATTAAAAAACCATGTTCCGGGGCACCTGGGTGGCTCAGTGGGTTAAGCCGCTACCTTCGGCTCAGGTCATGATCCCAGGATCCTGGGATCGAGTCCCGCATCGGGCTCTCTGCTGAGCGGAGAGCCTGCTTTCCTCTCTCTCTCTCTCTCTGCCTGCCTCTCTGCCTACTTGTGATCTCTCTCTGTCAAATAAATAAATAAATAAAATCTTTAAAAAAAAAAAAAACCATGTTCCTCACCTTCGAAATCTGAATTGTGTCAAAGTAAACTTTACATGGTCTAATCACTGCATACCTCTCCAGTCTTCACTGCAGGGGCACATCGCCTAATTCATCTCTCCTGGGATCTTCTTTTTTCCCTAAAACAAGCCCTCCTCTTTTCCTCCTCCAGGCTTTTGGCCAGGCTGTTGCCCTGCCTACAGAGCCCTAACTGCCTGAACACCGCACCCTCCCTCAAACCAGCACCCTTCCCTTAATTAACACTGCCCTCAAGATCTCAATTCCAATTGTCCCCTACTCAGAACTACTGGGCCTCTGTCCCTCAAGATCTCAATTCCAATGTCCCCTACTCAGAACTACTGGACCTCTGTCCCTGTCATAAGAGCCTATAGCGCCATATACTTCATAACCATTTTTACTGTCATGAAGTTACAGTGTATTGTTTGATGTTGTCCTCCCCAAATCCCATTCACAGCTCCAAGAGAATGGAGTCCTGGTAGCAGTTAAGCATTTTTATTGGAGGGGGTGCCTGGGTGGCTCAGACCGTTAAGCATTTCTCTTCGGGTCAGGTCCTGGGATGGAGCCCCACATCAGGCTCCCTGCTATGCAACGAGCCTGCTTCTCCCTCTTCCACTCCCCCTGCTTGTGCTCTCTCTCTCTCTCAAATAAATAAAATAAAATCTTTTTTTAAAAAAGGAATTTTTGGGCGCCTGGGTGGCTCAGTGGGTTAAGCCGCTGCCTTCGGCTCAGGTCATGATCTCAGAGTCCTGGGATCGAGTCCCGCATCAGGCTCTCTGCTCAGCGGAGAGCCTGCTTCTCTCTCTCTCTCTCTGCCTGCCTCTCCATCTACTTGTGATTTCTCTCTGTCAAATAAATAAATAAAATCTTTAAAAAAAAAATAAATAAATAAATAAAAATAAAAAAGGAATTTTTATTGGAGGTCTCTAATTTTTAGAAAGCTATTATTTAGGGAAATACATGAGTAAGAACAAATCCAAGAAAGGGAACTGTTCTCAAATCAACTTCCTCTGGTAGTCTGTGGTTAGGATTTGACACTTTCAAACCAACTTTCTTTCCTAGAATTTAATTCCACCTCTTGGAGTTAATCGCTTTTAATCTGGGACTCCTGGGTGGCTCAGTCAGTTAAACATCTGCCTTCTGCTCAGGTCGTGATCCCAGGGTCCTGGAAAAGAGTCCCCACATCAGGTTCCCTGCTCAGTGGGGAGCCTGCTTCCCCCCTCTGCCTGCCACTTCTCCTGCTTGTGCTCTCTCTCTGTGTCAAATAAATATATATTTTTTAATTGTCTCTAGGAGCTCCTGGGTGGCTCAGTGGGTTAAAGCCTCTGCCTTTGGCTCAGGTCATGATCTCAGGGTCCTGGGATCAAGCCCTGCATCGAGCTCTATGCTCAGCAGGGAGCCTGCTTGCCTTCCTCTCTCTCTCTGCCAGCCTCTCTGCCTACTTGTGATCTCTGTCAAATAATTAATAAAATCTTTTAAAAAATAAAATAAAAAATTGCCTTTAATCTCTTCCACAGATCACCTAGTTAAATATCTGCAGACCATTATCCTGCCCCCACATCTCTCCAGGCCCAGCATCCATCCAGCACTGGAACAGCCATTTACTGAGCAACTGCTCAGAGCACCATGCACTGGCTGGGTATAGAGTCTGAGTCTTTTATCTCCTTTGTCATGGGACAGGCTGCTTCTAACACCTACATATTTCCCCTGATGGGGAAGGTAAGACAAGTCTCCAGGAAAAATATCTGCCCAGACAGTTACAGCTGCCCACCCAGTTTTTTTGTACTTGTCTTCCCAACATCACGATCAACCCTGTGAAAAACAGCCCCAAGTCATCTCTAATACAGAGCTAACTGTTCCTTTCTCCACAGCTCCCCCAAGTCTTTAGTTTCTCCTCTGCGAGTCCTCTTCCCTATGGACTGTAGTCTGCATCTGTGTTTGCCTCCCCCCTCCTACCAGAGTACCTGAGGGATGGTGCAATGGTCATGTGTGTGTCCCTGGGCTTTGTACCAGCCCTGACATTTGGTAGACAAATGATAGGTATTTGTTGAATCAAGGTGAGTTGGGGATCCTTGAAGAACCATTATTGCCCCCTCTTTGCTTGCAACCATCATCCAAAGTACCACCCTTAGAATGATGGGATTTGCTAAGGAGCCAGGTTTCAGTGGTCTGAGTCTTCTGAATGCAGAGGCACTGATGAAGAACATAAAAATCAGGACTATTCTTAATAGATATGGCTCTGTAGTCACAGACAAGTACTACCATTATCTCCATGTTACAAATCAGGAACCCAGAAATCTGAGGTGCAGAAATTTGCCCAAGTATTAAAACCTCAGTGGTAGAGCTGGGATTCCAAGCCTGGCTGTCTGACCACAGAGTCAGTGTATTTAACACTGAACTATAAACTCACATTCTTGGTCCTCAGGGATGTTCCAGTGACCCGGCCTGGCTGGTCTTAGGGCACAGCTCGGGGTATCAAGACATGCCCAACAAGATACACAGGGAGCAGTGAGGTCTAATGAAACCTACTTGTTTGGAATATGGACAAAGGTAAAGCCATTTATTAAAAAAATGGGAGAAGTGAGAATTCAAACATTTTTAGTATAGGTCTTGCCCCAGAATCTACAGGTGAAGAACTGTGAGGGTGGTTGTGAAAGCACAGCCCCTATTCACCCTCTGGGACACGTGGGTTTTGTGGGGTTTTTTTGTTTGTTTGTTTTTGCGAAACAGGTGATTACTAATTAATCCTCATTCAACATAGGTCCTGCCTTTCCTCCCAGGAACTGTGTTGCGGGGGAAGGGCAGTGGAGAGCTAGGCGCAAGGAGGAAATCTGGGTTTGAAATAACTGTTTCTCAGTTTCAGGGCAAGGAAATGGAAACTGCAAGAAGTGGAACTATTTGGCCAATGTGTCTCTATTAAAGACCTCTTTAAGAAAGCTATTATTTTCTGACTGAACCACCTGGGTTAAGCACCTTGTCTTCATGATCTCAGAGTCATGGGATTGAGCCCTGTGTGGGGCTCCCCACTCAGCAGAGAGTCTGCTTCTCCCTCTCCCTCTGCCCCCCACCCCAGCCCCTGCTGGAGCACTGTCTCTCTCTCTCTCTCTCTCTGTCTCTCTCTCTCTCTCTCTGTGTCTCTCTTTCTGAAATGAATACATAAATCTTAAAAAAAAGAAAGATAGATTGCAAGCTGGGGCATCTGAGTGGCTCAGCCGGCTGAGTGCCCCACTCTTCGTTTCAGCTAAGGTCATTATCTCAGGATCATGGTATCCGGACCCTCAAAACGCTGGGTGCTGAGCGAGGAGTCTGCTTGTCTCTCTCCCTCTGCTCTTCACCCCACTCTCTCTTTCTCAAATAAAGAAATAATCTTTAAAAAAAAAAAAAAACCAACGCTCTTACTTTCTTTTATTTTTTTAGATTTTTTTAAAAAAACTATTTGACAAAGAGAGACAGAGATAGCGAGAGGAGAGAGCAGGAACGGGAGGAGAGGGAGAAGCAGTCTCCGCACTGAGCAGGGAGCCCCACGTGGGGCTCAATCCCTACCCTGAGATCATGACCTAAGCCAAAGGCAGCGGCTTAACCGACTGAGCCACCCAAACGCCCCCCCACCCCCAAAATCAAAGCTCTTACCTTCTTAATAATCAAAGTTTTAAAAAAAGAAAAAGTCAACAACAACAACAAATCATAAAGGAAGGGGTTGTTCTTCAGACCAACTACCTTCCCTTGAACCTCAGTGCTATTCCTTGGAGTCAACAGAGGAAGTTTGCGATATCCTCCACAAAATATCTAGCTGCGCTCTCCACCCTCAGTCTCCGGAAGCTGTCGTGGGCAACAGCTAAACATGCGAGGGTATTCAGGGTATTGGATTTGGGTGTCGTTAATAGTAACCCAGACGAGGAAAAAGTTAAAGAAACTACCCCAGTTGATTCCTTGGGATAAAGACAGGGGGAAGTGAGAGTCCTGGCCTGAAGCACTGGGGACTTTTCTTTCCCCAAAGTTAGTAAACAAGCCTGGGGTATCTGACTCATCAGGATACTGCCTGGGGCATTGCACTCTAAATGCCCTACAAGATCCTTCCTGTTACAGTCCTGGCAACATCCTTCATTGCAAAACTTCCCAGAAGGGTACCACATGGAGTAGTTGGGTGGCAGAGAGGTGGGGAGTGACCAGGGTTCACAGAGAAAAGAACAGAGTGATATCCCACGGTTGCATAAACTCGCAGGCCGCCCAAGAGCTCAGCTAAGTGTGTGAAGCCTAGAAGAAACAGGTGGGTGCGGTTGTACAGCAAAGAAGCTCCTCCCTGAGCTCGCCAGGACACAGAGACCCGGAGCACCAATAGACCATGGTGAGTGTACGGTCTTGGGGCCCAAAGGGAACTACTCAAGGAACCCCAGGCACTGACTGGGGCAGCCCTGACCTCTGCTTTCTTCCTTAGGTGCGCGCGCCGTGCTTGCTGCTGCTGTTGCTGCCAACGCTGTGCATCTCTGAGGTCGAACTAGAGCCCTGCGAAGTGGACGACGAGGATTTCCGCTGCTTCTGCAACTTCACGGATCCGCAGCCCGAGTGGTCCAACGCCTACCAGTGTGTAAGTGCCATCGAGGTGGAGATCCATGGCGGCGGCCACAACCTGGAACAGTTTCTAAAAGGCGCAGACACAGACCCGAAGCAGTACGCTGACGTGCTGAAAGCTCTGCGCTTGCGGCGGCTCACAGTGGCCTCTGCGCAGGTTCCTGCTGTGCTCGTGGCAGCCTTCCTGCGTGCGCTGGCGTACTCCCGCATCAAGGAACTGACGCTCCAGGACCTGGAGGTAACCGGCGGGACGCCACCGCCGCTTCTGGAAGCGACTGGGCCTGCGCTCTCCACCCTCACTCTCCGGAACGTGTCGTGGACAGCGGGAGGTGCCTGGCTCACCGAACTGCAACGGTGGCTGAAGCCGGGCCTCAAGGTACTGAACATTGCGCAAGCACATTCGCTTGCTTTTTCCTGCGCACACCTCCCCACCTTCCTGGCCCTCACCACCTTAGACCTGTCCGACAATCCCCGACTGGGCGAGCACGGACTGACTGCAGCTCTCTGTCAGCACAAGTTCCCGGCCCTCCAGGCTCTAGTTTTACGGAACGCCGGGATACAGACGCCCAACGGCGTGTGCTTGGCGATGGTGCGGGCGGGTGTGCAACCTCAGCGCCTAGACCTCAGCCACAACTCGCTGCGCGCCACCGCCCCAGGCGCTCCTGTGTGTGTCTGGCCGAGGACACTGAACTCTCTCAACTTGTCCTTCGCCAGGTTGGAGCAAGTGCCTAAGGGACTACCGGCCAGGCTTAGCGAGCTTGATCTTAGTTGCAACAGGCTGAACAAAGAGCCTCGGCCAGAAGAGCTGCCCATGGTGAGTAACCTGACGCTGGATGGGAATCCCTTTCTGGACCCTGAAGACCTCTACCAAGAAGACCCGATGAAGTCTGGCGTGGTCTCAGCCTGTGCGCATTCGGCCCTGGCGGTGGGGATGTCAGGAACCTTAGCGGTGCTTCAGAGTGTGGGGGTCGTCGCCTAGGGCCCAGGAGAGAGACGAATGAATTGGCTCAGATTGTCCTGGCTCCACAGAAGCCTTATCCGGACATCTTAACCAACCAACCCTCTGCCTCATCTTCATTAAAATCTGAAACAAGGAGATAGGTGTCATTCACTCAGTGGGTGTCTGTGATCTGCTGGGCACAGTGCTGGCTGTGGAATCCATTATATTTAGCTTTCTTCATCCAAATCCCCTAGAAACCTAAGAATAGAATTTAAAGGATGGAAGAGGCAGGGAGTGTTTCCTGTCTAGAGCTGTGTGTGAGAAATGGGGGTTTCTGTGCAATCCAGCTTTCTGAGATTACTTACACCCGTGTTAAGGTTGTTTGAATGGTAAACATGCCGAGGAAGATACAGAATGTTTGCTCTCTGGTGCATTTCCCAAGAGCCAGCTGCTCCCCCTTTCAAAAGTAATAAAACTCAGAGTTACATGCTTATTCTCTCTCTCTCTCTCTCTCCCAACTCTCCATGGAGAAGGGACAGCTCTACCACCTGTCTCACATAAATTCTGAGTTTCATAATTTCAGGGTTTCTCTTCTGCTGTGTAAAGCCCCTCCGCACACACAGGTATGCTGGCTTTCACTGTGTCATCTAAAGGGGAATTTATGCATGGAGGACGGTTACAAGATACTATCATTAAACAGTCTGTCTCTGAACCAGATATCTTGTGTGTATAATTGTTTCTGGCTGGATCCTTAACTTGTAAATAGGATAATAGCTTAGACACTTCACAACATCTTAGACCTCTCACAGGGCAAGTAATGACATGTACCTTCCAAACCACATTTTCTCAGAGACCCAGGACATCAGCCAAGAGGTACTGCTCCTTCTAGGAGTCCCTTCTTTTTTTTTTCTTTTTTTTTTTTTTAAGATTTTATTTATTTATTTGACTGAAAGAGATTGCAAGTAGGCAGAGAGGCAGGCAGAGAGAGAGAGGAGGAAGCAGGCTCCCACTGAGCAGAGAGCCTGATTCGAGGCTCAATCCCAGGACCCTGGGATCATGACCTGAGCTGAAGGCAGAGGCCCAACACCCTGAGCCACCCAGGCGCCCCCTAGGAGTCCCTTCTTTACATTGAGGAGGCAGCCATATGCATCAGAGAGCTAGACACCTGCCTCACAGAGGACCTGGAAGAGGGATGGAGAATGGGGCAGATATAAGCACAGCCCTCTGGCCTGCCTGCCTCCAGTGTCCAGTGCCACACAGGTAGGAATGGAGGATGCAAAATAACATTGTTGGGAGAGTTACACGGATTACCAGACCACAGACTCAAAGAATCACGGGGACTGATAAATTGCCATCCCCAGGCAGGAAACCCCTCGGAGTATCCCCAAGAGGACTTCATCCAGCGCAGGGGAACATTTCCAGTATCAGAGAACTAACGACCTCAAGCAGCAACTTACATTTGAATAGCTTTGAGTGCTCTTCATCAAAGTTCTGGAGCCTCTGCTCAACCTCGGGCCCTGTGTTAGGACACTGATATATAAAGATGAGTCCAAAACATCCATGTCCTCAGAGAATTCTCAATCTAATAAGGGAGATGTACACAGAATAGATAGTTGTGATTCCATGAATGGGAGGGATCTACTCTATGAGCTCCTCTGGAAGACTGTACAGGAAAGGAGACATTTATTCTGGGTCTGAGAGGTGAATATCACTTCCTCAGGAAGGACGTTCCCAGGCAAAAATGGGTACTTTAAAAGGTTCAAATCTGAAAGTATATGGCCAGATCTGAGAATTATAACTGATTATGTAGGGCTGGAGATCCCAGTGATGGAAGCTGGTGACATTCATTCATTCAAGTGCTGATTATATGCCAGGGACTATGCTAAACCCTGTGGATATATCAAGAATAATACAGAAGTTCTTGTTCATATGGAATTCAGATTCTGGTTGGATAGTGGGGGTCAGGGGCAGATTCTAGTTGGATAGTGGGGGTCAGGGGCCTTATCAAACTATGATAAGGCTTGTGAAGAGAAAGAGGACAGAGTGTTGAGGATTGATATGTTATATGGGAGTGTTAGGAAGGTCTCTCTGATGGGGATATTTGAACAATCTCCTTAGCGAATTGGGAAAGTGAGCTTGAGGATATCTGCAGGAATAGCATTTCAGGCAGAGACAATGGCAAGCATAAAAATCCTGAGTGTTAAAGGAAACAATAAGGAGGCCAGTGTGGCTGAAGCAGGGTGAGCAGGGGTGGTAGGGAAGAACAGTAAGAGAAAACATGAGAGAATAGCAGGGCCAGATTACGTAGGGCCTTGTAAAGCAATGCTATTCAAAATATCATCAAAGGCAAGTGCCAGCCCACACAGTTTATTACTGCACTGTGAGGAGGTAAATGTAAAAAGTCAATAATGAGTGGTTAGAAACTCTTTTTTTTTTTAAGATTTTATTTATTTGGGGTGCCTGGGTGACTCAGTGGATTAAGCAGCTGCCTTCGGCTCAGGTCATGATCTCAGTGTCCTGGGATGGAGCCCCGCATCAGGCTCTTTGCTCAGTGGGGAGCCTGCTTCTCTCTCCCTCTCTCTACCTGACTCTCTGCCTATTTGTGATCTCTCTCTCTGTCAAATAAATAAATAAAGTCTTATATATATGTATATATATATATATACATATATATAGTATTTTATATTTATATATACATATGTGTGTGTATATATATATATATATATTTTTTTTTTTTTTTTTTATTTTAGAGGCGGCTGGGTGGCTCAGTGGCTCAGTTGGTTAAGTGGCTGCCTTCAGAAGACCAGGTCATGATTCCAGGGTCCTGGGTTGGAGCCCTGAGTAGGGCTTCCTGCTCAGCGGGGAGCCTCTTCTCCCTCTTCTGCTCCCCCTGCTTGTGCACGAGCACTCCGTCAAATAAATAAAATATCATATTTTATTATTTTTTAAGATTTTATTTATTTATTTGACAGAGAGAGAGAGAGAGCACAAACTTAAGAGCCATCTTTCCCCTCTGGGTAGAAGAGAGATTTAACTAAGAGCATGTCGTGAAGGGCCTTAAGAGATGATCTCGCAGGGTGTGAGGAGTGATTAATGAGTTTGAAGTGGACAGTTACTGGAAGCAAGTGTGTGTTTGAAAAAGCCCACAGGTGGCCACGTGGAAGATGGATTAGCAGATCCTAAAGGAGCACTGAAGAGGTTATTGAATGAGTCTAGGTGAGAAAGGGTGAAGACCTGACCAGGACAGCAGTTGCCATGGAAATGTGGAGGAAGGATGGCTCCAAGAGCTCTGAAAGAGGTAGAACCCGATGGGTCCCAGGATGCCTGAATGTGGGGAAAGACAAGATGCTTCAGGTTTCTGGTTTAGAGGATGCCAGTCTCACTCATAGGGATGGAAATGGAAAAGAAAAAAAAAAGATTAGGAGAAGGGCACTTATGAGCTTGAAGTGCTTCAAATCCAGTAGCTAGCTGGTCTTTGGAGTTTAGATCTGACAAGACAAGTTTGGGCTGCATTCCAGAACTGAGGAGCCCTCAGTGTAGAAGTGGTTGTGAAGTCATGTAGATGGGGAAGCTCCAGGGATAGAGCAAGGAGATTGCTAAAAAGGGAACCTGGAAAGCATCAGTCAGCATTTAAGGATGTGGGAAACAGGGTCCTTAAAGGACACAGAGACAAGGAGAATTGAGAACTTTTCAGGTGGGGGACACAGGGACAGAGTGGTCAGCAGTTTCCTATGCTTCCTTCCCTATCTTTGTCTCTGTCTCCTCCTCAGCATATTCTAGCTGCTCCACTCTGGCATTACTTCCATTCACACTGGCTCTTCACTCTCCTGGGAATGCTCTGGTCATTTGTTTGTTCACCAATTTTTAAACTTGCATGTATTTTTATTTAAATTCAATTAATTAACATGTAGTATATTATTAGTTTCAGAGGTAGAGCTCAGGGATTCATAGTCTTGTGTAATACCCAGTGCTCATTATATCACATGCCCTCCTTAATGCCCATCACCCATTTACCGCAACCCCCCACCTCCCACCCCCCTCCATCAACCCTCATTCCTATGATTAAGAGTCTCTATGGTTTGTCTCCCTCTCTGATTTCCTCTTGTTTTATTTTTCCCTCCTTTCCCCTTTGCTGTTTGTGCAACATTTGGTGAGTTCCTACTACACAACAAGCACTTGGAAGTGCTGAGGATACATTAGTGAACAGAGCAGCAAAAGTCCCCATTTTTTTTGCTTACATTGCAGTGGGAAGAGTAAAGTCTATAGTGCATTAGAAGATAAGTACTATGGAAAAAAAAACAGCAAAGGCAAAACAATCAGGAGTACTGAGTTAGAAGTATGTGTTAAAATTGCAATTTTATTTTTTAAATTTTTAATTTTTTTTAAGATTTTATTTATTTATTTGAGAGATAGGGACAGAGAGAGCACAAACAGGGGGAGCAGCAGAGGGAGAGGGAGAAGCAGGCTCTCTGCTGAGCAGGGAGCCAGATATGGGACTCGATCAATCCCAGGACCCTGGGATCAGGACCTGAGCTGAAGGCAGAGGCTTAACTCACAAGCCACCCAGGGTACCAAAACTCACTGGATTTTATATGTTAATTTTGTATCTTGAAACTTTCCTGAATTCATTTTTTCTTTTCTTTTTTTTTTTTTTAAGATTTTATTTATTTGACAGAGAGAGGAGACACAGCCAGAGAAGGATCACAAGCAGGGCAAGTGGGAGAGGGAGAAGGAGAAGCAGGCTCCCCACCGAGGAAGGAGCCTGATGTGAGACTCTATCCCAGGACCCTGAGATCATGACCCGAGCCGAAGACAAATGCCTAACAATTGAGCCACCTGGGCATCCCAGAATTTATTTTTTCTAACAGTTTGTGTGTGTGTGTGTGTGTGTGTGTGTGTGTGTAATTTTTATGATTTTCTTTAAAAAAAAAGATTCATTTATTTATTAGAAAGAGAGAGTGTGAACACACATGAACAAGTAGGGGGAGAGACAGGGAGAGAATCTTCAAGCAGATTCCCCTCTGAGCATGGAGCCCATTGAGGGGCTCAAATCTGGAATGCACGAAATAATGACCTGAGCTGAAACCAAGAGTTGAATGCCACTCTTTACAATTTTCTACATATAAATTATGTCATTTGTGAATAGAGATAATCTTGCTTCTTTTTCACTTTGGATACCTTTTATTTCTTTTTCTTGCCCAACTTCTTTAGCTAGAATTCCAGTGTTAAAGATTATTTATTTATTTATTTGACAGACAGAGATCACAAGCAGGCAGAGAGACAGGCAGAGAGAGAGGAGGAAGCAGGCTCTCTGCTGAGTAGAAAGCCCAATGCAGGGCTCGATCCCAGGACCCTGGAATCATGACCTGAATTGAAGGCAGATGCTTAACTGATGGAGCCACCCAGATGCCCGTTAATATTTTTTTTTGAGATTTATTTATTTTAGACAGAGAGAGAGATCACCTGCATACAATTGAGGAGAGGGGCAGAGGGAGAGGGAGAAAAAATCTCAAGCAGACTCCCCACTGAATGCAGAGCCTTACTCGGGGCTCCATCCCACAACCATGAGACCATGGTCTGAGCAGAGATGAAGAGTCGGTCCTTAGCTGACTGAGCCACCCAAGTGCCCCACGTTAATTGTTTTTTTTTTAATTTTTTAAAAAGATTTTATTTACTTACTTGACAGAGGGAGAGAAGGAATACAAGTGGGGGAGTGGGAGGGAAGAAGCAGTCTTTGGTTGAGCAGGGAGACCCCATGTGAGGCTCAATCCCAGGACCCTGGGATCATGACTTGAGCCAAGGGCAGATGCTTAATGACTGAGCCACCCAGGTTAATTGGTTCTTAAGATAAGAGAAAAAAATGTTTGTATGCAGATGGGAATAATCCAGTAGAGAGGGAAAACTTGATGATATAGGAGAAAGAAGGGAGTCTGGAGAAATGTCCTTGAATAGGTAAAAAAAGGACTGGTACCTAATTCACCAGTAAAGGGGTTGGTCTGGGGCACCTGGGTGGCTCAGGCATTAAGCGTCTGCCTTTGGCTCAGGGCATGATCCCAGGGTCCAGGGATAGAGCCGGGCATCAGTCTCCATGCTAGGCAGGAAGCCTGCCTCTTCCTCTCCCACCCAACCTGCTTGTATTCCCTTTCTTGCTTTGTCAAATAAAGAAATAAAATCTTAAAAAAGGGAGGGGTGGCCTTCAGATAAGCACACATACGTCAACTTATAGTCACCTGGCTGGAAGGCAGAGTATTTGAGTAAAGATGCTCCTGCAATAACAGGAGACAGTGGAACTTCTACCAAATTAAGCTCTAAATACTGATCTTCTTATGGCAGGCACCTCATTGTTCAGGATTCAATTCAAATATTACCTCATCTGAAGGAGCCCCTCCTGCCTCATCATCCTGATTACAACATCATACGTTATTTTCTTCAAGCATTAATCTCAATTGGAAATCATCTTCTGTATTCATACTTTTTTTGTTTGTTGAGTATTGTGTTGGAAGTACCATGACAACTGCTGAGGGCAGCAGTGGTGTCAGTGTTGTTTACTTCTGAATCTCTAGTCCCAAAGACAGTGCCTGGCACAAGGTAGGTGCTCCATTAATCTTTATTGAAAAACTGATTGAATGAATGGAAAGAGTGGGCTGAGGCTTTATAGCAGCCGTGAGTTAAGTGAGAAAAAACTGATTAGTGTTTTGCTTCATTAGGGTCAAATAAAAATATTTTTCTGAGGTTGGAGGCCATAAAACATGTGTCACATTTCCAGTCACAAGGCATGTAGCATTTTCTGATAAGACAGCATATAGCAGCACAGGAGTAGGATTCAAACATTCAAAATTGGGGGTGGGTAAAGTTTCTGTTCAAAAGGGTGATGCAGGAAGATTCTGAACCCAACTTCTCCCACTGATACACTGAATCTATAGCTATGCATCATACAGTTTCTTCTGCGGAAAAAAAAAAAAAAAACCAACAACAACCTAGAAACTGGCAGAGCAAAATTGAGGGTGGGTATACAGGGCAGCCCAACTGAGACTCAAGGATTGAGCAAGTTTTGTTGATAAGGCAGGGCCCTAGACAGGGAAGGAAGTAACAAGGAGTGAGAAATGGATTAGGAGAAGTAACAGTTCTACTTCCACATGTACAATGAATTTGGATATCTGTTGGGGTGTGATGAATTGTATATTTGTAGGACTGAGGTCATAGAACTTCCATTTCTGAGCCAAAAAGTCTCCCTGTAGCTTCCTCTTTTGTTCCTGTGCTGTCATCTGGAGCCAAATGGACGTCAATTCTTTTCCTCAGAAGTCCTTGTATCCTGAGTCAAGAGTTTCTGCTCTTTCCCAAACAGTCTTCTTTTCACCAACACCCCCCTCCCCTGCCTCTTATCATAATCAGAACTCCCTTATTCTCTAGATCAGGAGAGGCTCTTTATGAGCCACCTCAAATTACCTACAATGGAAGAAGTTTGAATACTGACCTGTATCTTTGAGGACATAAAAAAATTACCAGTGGTTTTTTTTTTAACTATAGTATTATATATGATAGGTATGATATTGTGATAATTTTTTTTCTTTTTTTAGATTTTATTTACCCATGTGAGAAAGAGAGAGAATGACGGAAAGCATGAGGAGGGAGAAGGTCAGAGGGAGAAGCAGACTCCACGTGGAGCTGGGAGCCCGATGCAGGACTTGATCCAGGGACTCTGGGATCATGACCTGAGCCGAAAGCAATTGCTTAATCAGCTGAGCCACCCAGGTGCCCAATATCATGGTAATGTTTAAGAAAGAGTGCTTGACAAATCATAAGAAAAGAAAACTACAGTCTAATATTCCTTATGAGTATGAATGAAAGAACCCCCAATAAAATACTAGAAATTGACTCCAGCAATTTATAAGAAGAATGTATAAAAAGAATTATATACCATGACCAATTTAGATTTATCCCAGGAATGGTTGGTTTAACAGCTGAAAATCAGTCAGTGTAATACACCATATCATATCAGGATAAAACATAAAAATATGATAATATAAATAAACACAGAAGCATTTGATAAAACCCAACCCCTTTCATGAAAAAAAAAATTAGGAAGAGTATCCTCAACATGATCAAGGGCATCTACAAAAAAAGTAAGTCGATATCATAGCTAATAATCAAAGACTAGGTGCTTTTGCCCTGAGATGAGCAACAAAATAAGGATATATGTCCTCACCACCTTCATTTGGCATTGTTCTAGAGATTCTGGCCATGACAATTACTCAAGAAAAAGAAACAAATGACATCCAGGTGGGAAAGAAAGAAGCACAACTATCTAAATTCATAGATTTTATGATCATGTATATTTAAAAAGTCCTGTGGAGGGGCACCTGGGTGGCTCAGTTGGTTTAACAACTGCCTTTGGCTCAGGTCATGATCCTGGAGTCCCAAGATCAAGTCCGGCATTGGGCTCCCTGTTCAGCAGGGAGTCTACTTCTCCCTCTGACCCTCCCCCTTCTCATGCTCTCTCTCTCTCTCTCATTCTCTTGCTCTCAAGTAAATAAATAAAATTTTTTTTAAATCCTGTGGATTAACTAAAATATATTAAAACCAATCAAGTTCAATAAAGTTGTAAGATACAAGCTCAACGTACAAAAATCAATTTTATATCTATACACTTGCAACAAACATAGTGAAAATGAAATTTCAAAAAAAAAAGTAATTTACAATAGCATTAAAAGAAATACAATGATTAGGAGTAAATATAACCAAAGAAGAGCAAACTTAAACTCCTAAAACTACAAAATGCTATTGAAACAAATTAAATAAGATCTAAATAAATGGAATAACATCCCATATAGATGGATCTTAATATGTTAAGATGTCAATTCCCCCCAACTGATCCGCAGATTCAACTAATGTCTTATAAGAATCTAAGCTTTTTGTATAAATTAACAAGGTGATTCTAGAGTTCATATGGAATTTCCAAAGATGCTATAGACAAACAATTTTAAAAAACAAGAACAAAGTCGGAGGACTTACAATTCCCTATTTCAAAACTTTTTGTGAAGCAATATAATGAAGACACTGTGAAACCGGCACAGGGACAAACATGAAATCAGTGAAAGAGAAGTGAGAGTCCAGAAATAAACCCATGTTTCTATGGACAGCTGATTTTGACAAGGATGTTGAGAACATTGAATGAAGAAATCTTTCAAATAAATGGCACTGGGACACCTGGATATCCAGATACAGATGAATTAATTTGTATCCTTAACTTAAGACTGTATACAAAAATTAACTCAAAATGGATCGATTACATAAATATAAGAATTAAAACTGTAAAGCTCTTGGAAGAAAACACAGAAATTAATCCTCATGACCTCTGATCTGGCAATGAATTCAGAGATATGACACCAAAAGCAAGAACAACAAAAGACAAAAAGAATAAACGGAATTTCATCAAAATTTAAAACTTTCCTGCATCAAAAAGCATTATCAAAAAAGATGAAAAAACAACCTACAAAATGGGAGAAAATATTTGCAAATTATATATCTGATAATGGTTTAGCATCCAGGATATCTACACAGCTCCAAAATGGAGCTCTACTCATCAACAAAAAAGACAATTCAAGTAAAAACTGGGGCAAAGACTTACATAACCATTTCTCCAAAGAAACTATACACATGCCTGAAAAGATGCTTAACATCATTCTTCATTAATAAACTGTACAGGACAAACAATAATTAAAACCTGAGCAAAGAACTTAAATCCATATTTCTTCAAAGAAGCTAAACAGATGGTCAAACAGGCATGTGAAAAGATTCTTAAAGTCACTGGTCATTGAGGAAAGGTAAATCAAAGCCATAATGAGGCACCACTTCACACCCACTAGTCTGGCTCTAATAAAAAGAAAGAAGAGGGGACGCCTGGATGGCTCATTCAGTTAAGCGTCTGCCTTTGCCTTTGGTCATGATCCCAGGGTTATGGGATTGAGTCCCACAAAAGGCTTCTTGCTCAGTGGGGAGCCTGCTTCTCCCTCTGCCTGCCATTCCCCCTGTTTGTGTGCTAACTCCCTCTCACTCTCTAATGACAAATAAATAAACTTGGGGTGAAAAAACCCAGAAAGAAAGAAGAAGGGCGTCTGGGTGGCTCAGCTGGTTAAGCATCTGCCTTTGGGTGGGGTCATGGTCCCAGGGTTCCATAACAGTCTTCTTGCTCTGCAGGAAGCCTGTTTCTCCCTCTCCCTCTGCTGCTCCCCCTGTGTGTGCTCACTCTTTCTCTTTCCATCAAATAAGTGAAATTTCAAAAAGAAGAAGAGAAAGAACTGTTGGTGAGAATGTGGACAGATAGGAACCCTCACATGTTGCTGGTGGGAATGTAATATGGGGCAGCCACTGTGAAAAACAGTTTAGCTGTTCCTCCAAAAGTTAAATGTATAATTACCATATCATCCAGCAATACTACTTCTAGGTATATATGCAAAAGGATTGAAAAGGGATATGTAAAACAAAATTTGTACCAAAACATTCATAGCAGTGCTGTTCAACTCAACTATATGACTAGATTAAAATGGAAGACTGCAAACCTGGGTAGCTTTGCCCTGGGGGACATTTTAATCACAAAATAGAGTGATAAACTGGACTAATAACTCTTATTTTTTTGTACCAGATCTACACAGTGAGATATAATATGCCACTGGCATTGATAAGATTATACTATTGATAGGCATGGGAAATTTAGTTAAGGCCTCCTGTGCCTATGCCACACTGATTCATTCTGGGTGGCTCAGCTCGTTAAGCATCTGCCTTTGGGTGGGGTCAAATGTTAGGCACACATAAATTTGTTACCCCCTTATTTACAGTTTAACTCTGCAGTTTCAGTTCCTCAAGCCTGTGTCACAATGCCTACATCATTCACTACTCTTCATTTCCTCACGTAGGCATTTGATCATCTCACATCCTCACAAGAAGAGGAAGGATGAGCCCAGTAAGAATAGATAAGATTCTTTTCTTTTCCTTTTTTCCTTTCTATTCGTTTAAAGATTTTATTTATTTATTTGACAGATGGCAATTACAAGTAGGCAGAGAGGCAGGCAGAGAGAGAGGGGGAAGCAGGCTCCCTGCTGAGCAGAGAGCCCGATGTGGGGCTCAATCCCAGGACTCTGAGATCATGACCTGAACAGAAGGCAGAGGCTTTAACCCACTTTAACCCACTGAGCCACCGGGCATACCTCCTTTCTCTTTTCTTTTGAGAGAGAGATCACACAAGCATGAGCAAGCAGGGGGAGGGGCAGAGGGAGAGGGTGAAAGAGGATGTTAAGCAGACACCGTGTCCATCATGGAGTCTGACGTGGGATTGGATCTCATGACCCCGAGCTGAGATCATGACCTGAGCCAAAACTAAGAGTTGGATGCTCAACTGACTGAGCCACTGAGATGCCCCAGCAATAAGATATCTTGAAAGAGAGAACATATCCACATAATTTTTATTATAGTATATATTGTTTTAACTGTTCCATTTCATTATTATTGTTGTTAATCTTTTACCTTGGCTGATTTATAAATTAAACTTTACTATAGGTATGCATAAGAAAAAGCATAGTATATATGGGGTTTGGAACAATCTGTGGTTTCAGGCATCTTATTGGTTGTCTTGAAATACACCCTCCATAAATACGGTGGGGACTACCATATTCATGTTTTCATTATTGTTCTCTTATATAAATACTTTATGAAATGTAGATAATCAAACAGGTATGACCCTTTTGCTATTAAGGGATCCTTGGTGAAAAATCATCAAGTGGTTTGTGATATAATAAAGAATATATCTGGTCTTTGTATCGAGTTGAAGGAGCAGAGCTTCAAAAACCTTTGGGATTTCTTGAATGATAGGAGTCTCTCTGCTATGTTAATGAGGTGACTTCTGGCAGGACCTCCAGATAGCTTCCGCTGAGAAGGCTGCTCATCAGAAGAAACAACCAGGACATTGCCTGGAGTTGAGTTCAGTCACATAGCCTATGATTTTATGAAACATATGCCTACATAATGAAATCTCAATTAAAAATAACTTTTGTGGCACACCTTGACTCCACAAGGACAGAAATTCCTGTGCTCAGGCCCCTTCCAGACCTTGCCCTATGTATCTCTTCATCTGATTGTTCATTTATAATAAAAAGGTTCTCATAAGTAGAGCACCTTCTTGAGTTCTGGAGTCTTCCTACTGAATTATTTTTTTTTTCCTTTTTTTTTTTTTTTTAAAGATTTTATTTATTTACTTGTCAGAGATAGAGAGAGAGAGAGCGAGTGAGCACAGGCAGACAGAGGCAGAGGGAGAAGCAGGCTCCCCGCTGAGCAAGGAGCCCGATGTGGGACTCGATCCCAGGGTGCTGGGATCATGACCTGAGCCGAAGGCAGCTGCCCAACCAACTGAGCCACCCAGGCGTCCCCTTCCTACTGAATTATTGAAGCTGAAAGGTAGCAATCGGAACCCCCAAATCTGTAGCCAAGTCAGACAGTAGTGCAAACAGCTTGGGGTTCCTAGTTGTGGCTGTTATCAGAAATACAGGCAGTTTTGTTGAGGACCTTGTGGGAACTGGTGCTAACTCCGGGCATTAGTGTCAGAATTGGATTGAAATATAGGACACCCAATCGGTGTCAGAGAATTGGTGTAAGATACAGTAAGTATAATGTGCCTTCCTCAGTTATGTAAGTCATTATAGCAAATTATGGAGCCTGCAGAATAGTGGGGTTGATGGATCTGTAATCAAAGGAACGAGACTAATACAAAGCGAAGGTCAAGCAAAGCTTTATTTCACGCTAAGCATCGAGAATCAAACCAGTCGTTCAGGGCAGCCTCTTACAGAGAGGGCGACCCTCCCAGTCTTTTCACCTCTGTCAGGAAAAATCATTCAGTCATAGAAAGGAAAGAAATCTTGATGCATGCTACCGTATGGATGAACCTTGAAAACATTATTCTGAGTGAAAGAAGCCCGTCACAAAAAGAACACATGTCATTTGTTTTATATGAATATCCAGAATAACCAAATCTATAGAGACAGAAAATAGATGAATGGTTGTTTAGTGATTGTAGTAGGGTGGGGTTAGAGAGGTGATAATAGAGGAAACAAAATTTCTTTATAAAGTGATGGGAATGTTCTAAAATGGTGTTAATAAAACCCATTGAAATACTTTGAGTGGGTAAAATGTATGATGTATGAATTAAATCTCCATAAGGCATCTTTAAATATGTTTAAATTTTGGGGTGCCTGGGTGGCTCAGTGGGTTAAAGCCTCTGCCTTCAACTCAGGTCATGATCTCAGGGTCTTGGGATTGAGCCTGGCATAGGCTCTCTGCTCAGCAGGGAGCCTGCTTCCTCCTCTCTCTCTGTCTGCCTCTCTGCCTACTTGTGATCTCACTTTCTGTCAAATAAATAAATAAAATCTTTTAAAAAAAAAAAGAAAAAATCTATTTAAATTTCAATTCAATTTAATTAACAGATAGTGTATTATTAGTTTCGGGGTAGAATTTAGGATTCATCAGTTGCATATAACACCCAGTGCTCATTACACCAAGTGTCCTCCTTAATGCTCATCACCCAGTTACCCTAGGCCCCCACCCACCTCCCCTTGAACAACCCTCAGTTTGTTTCCTATAGTTAAGTCTCTTATGGTTTGCCTGCCTCTCTGTTTTTATCTTATTTTTCCTTTCCTTCCCCTGTGTTCATCTGTTTTAAACAGTTTCTCACATTCCATGCGAGAGAAATCATATTTGTCTTTCTCTTGACTGACTTATTCCACTTAGCATAATATCCTCTAGTTCTATTCATGTCATTGCAAATGACAAAATTTCATTCTTTTTGAGAGCTGAGTAATGTTCCTCTGTGTGTGTGTGTGTGTGTGTGTGTGTGTGTGTGTGTAGAGAGAGAGAGAGAGAGAACAATGTCCAGATGTCTACTGACAGATGAATGGATCAAGAAGATGTCATATATACCCATCCATTCATCTGTCAGTAGGCATCTGGGCTCTTTCCATAGTTTGGCTATTGTGGACATTGCTGCCATAAACATTGGGGTGCACATGTCCCCTTGAATCCCTAGGTTTCTAATGTTTGGATAAATACCTAGTAGTGCAAATGCTGGATTATAAGGTAGTTCTATTTTTAACTTTTTGGGGAAACTTCATACTGTTTTCCAGAGTGGCTACACCAGTTTGCATTCTGTCCAACAGTGTAAGGGTGTTCCCTTTTCTCTTCATCCTTACCAAATTAAGCCATTGTCTTTTTTTTTTTTTTTAAGGGTGGTTATCTTCTGTAAATATGAGCTGAAATAGCAATAGAAGACACATAAGACGTTTGGGATTTGCTTCAAAAAAAATCCATAGGGGATGGGGAGGGGACCAGAAGAGATAATACTAACCATTGGTTGATAATTGCTGAAGCTGAGAGCTTGGAGGATCATCATATTATTCTCTCTACAGCTGCATATGTGAGGAAAAAAAAAGAAGAATCTGATGCAATGTTCTGACTCAGAAAAGAGGGGACTGTTGGGATACCTGGGTGTCTGACTTTGCCTCAGGTCATGATCCTCATGGTCCTGCTGGGCTCCCTGCTCAGCAGGGGGTCTGTTTGTCCCTCTCCCTCTGCCCCTCCCTGATTGGTGTTTGTGTTCCTACACTCTCTTTCTCTCTCAAATAAATAAACAAGATCTTTTAAGAAAAAGAAAGAGGGCAACCCTGTCAGGACCCCTCTCACTCCTGAGAGCTTTTTCTGCCTCCCTGCTGAATAAGCTTCTATCGCTTATATTCACTAAGATGAATGAATGAATGAATGAAGAAATAAAATTTTAGAAAGGAAAGAAAGGAAGGAAGGAATGAAAGAAGGAAGGAATGAAAGAAGGAAGGAAGGAAGGAAGGAGGGGACTGTCATCTCCTTTGATAAGTTGTTGTTTAGAGGCCCTCCCCAGAGCCCTCAGGTCAAGGAGATGAATTATTGAGGGGAATCGGAGAGGCACAGAAGCCATGGAGTGTGGAGAGGCAGCTAGCACAGGGGCTGCTTTGGGCCAGGACAGCTCAGTGTCCCCAGCCCTCATGGTCAACCCCCAGGCCAGGCTGATGGTTGTGGTGGAAATAGAGGGAGGGCAAAGAGGATCAGGTAAGAAATTCTTACACATTCATTCTTAGAGGGAGTGCAGCCTAGGGGCGCCTCTTGGGAGAGGGGAAGGATGGCGTCATTTTACTGCTTCAGCTGCTGCTGCTGTGCTGAGATGCTGTTTGAGGGAGCTCTGCCTTGCAGGGCCTCTGATCCTGTGCATGGTTCCCCAGTTAGGAAACTGAAGCCAAAATTGAGAGCAGGACCTAGGAGTGCTGGCAGTTTTCCCTCTGAGAGTTGATATCTATCCGTCTTTCTCAGGCCCTACAGTCCTTCTGGAGGGGCCCAAGAGCATCCGCTTGCTTCAGCCGGGTACTCCAGATGCCCAGGTAAAGATGGGATGGGGTGCGGGTGAGGGCTGGGGAAGACAGGACTGACAATGCTGAGCCTAGCCCTCCCCACAGGAACAATGCCTCACCTTTGACAGAGTCCTGGGCTCTGATGCCGCTCAGGTAGGGGGGTTTTAGGGAGCTGGGAGGAGCATGGGAGCCCTCAGGCTCCTAGATCCTGGAGTGCTGAATGTTTCCCAAGCCCTTTGCTCAGACAGACTGGGTCAGGGCACCTGAGATCAGGGGATGTGTTTGTGTCCCCTGTAGGAGGCTGAGCAGGAGCTGCTAGCACGAGTCCAGTCCACACTAGGCTTGGTGGCCCGAGGGTACAGTGTGGCCCTATTGCTTCGGGGTCGGGAAGCAGAGACACCCCGGCTTGTACCTCAGGTGAGTCCCAGAGGAGCCACTGGGCATAAGTCTCATGAGGCCCAGGTGTTCCTTCCTCCTGATACCTTTGAGAAACTTCCCTTCCCCTTCTTAGCTGGATCAGATTCCCCTCCTTGTGGTTCCTATAGTATACTATGGTCCATACAGAATGTTTTGCCAGGGATTTTTGCCTAGATTTTGACAATCTAGGCAGCGATTAAGAGGTAGGTCAGGGAAGGTGGGAAGCTGGGCCCCAAGGAGTAAGGGTCAGGGAGGGGTGGTTTGCAAAGATCAAAGATCCAGGGAGGTCTAATCTTCACAGTTTTTCTTAATACTGATAATAAACTTGACAGGGACGCCTGGGTGGCTCAGTTGGTTAAGCAGCTGCCTTCAGCTCAGGTCATGATCCCAGTGTCCTGGGATCGAGTCCCACATCGGGCTCCTTGCTCAGCAGGGAACTTGCTTCTCCCTCTGCCTCTGCCTGCCATTCTGTCTGCCTGTGCTCGCTCTCTCCCCCTCTCTCTCTCTGATAAATAAATAAAATCTTTAAAAAAAAAATAAATAAACTTGACAGTTTTGTTTTCAGGGCTTCATGAAAATGCCCCCGAAATCAAAATAGCTACTTCAGAAACCTGTCATAGGCCCCTGCCATAGGAAACAGCAGGTCTCACTGAAAATGTCTACTCATGTGACCGGCTCACTGTGAACCATGAGGCCTGGGGCTCTTTCTGTCCTGGAGACTGTGTCTGTAGCACCTAGTGGAGAACCAGGTGCAGACTTCACCCTCAGGAAGTGCTGAATTATGGATTCAACCTTTCTACATCCCTACTGAACCCCTTTCTCCACTTTAGCTGTTGCAGATGCTGTTTGAGGAAGCTCTGCCTCCAGGGGGCCCTGATCCTGTTCTTACTACCCTTAGCCTGGTGCAGGTGAGACCCTGCAGGGAGGGGGGCCTGGGAACCAAGGCCCCTGCTATGTGGCAGAAAGTGCCTGAGGCTTGGGAGCAGCCAGAAGAGCTTGAGCCCAGCCTCATTCTGCTGCTCGCTGGTGTGGGCTTGGCTCTCCTGAGGTCTCCTTTTTCCTGCCTGAAATGACTGAATTTTGGGGCCCTGATTGGCCCATAGGGCCCCAGTGAAAGGATCGTGTGAGCTGAAGCCTGGAAAAGGCTTTATGTGTAACCAGTGTTGTGCTTGCGTGATTCCAGCTCAGCCCCTGTGGGAAGACTCGGGACCTGCTCTCTCCAGGGACAGAGAACTTGTCAGTGCTAGATGTGTCCCCCCTGGGCTTGTGAGTATTTAGGGCCCAAGGGGATCTGAGGGTGCTTGTCTTAAAGCAGGGCTCGGGACGCCTGGGTGGCTCAGTTGGTTGGACGACTGCCTTCGGCTCAGGTCATGATCCTGGAGTTCCAGGATCGAGTCCCGCATCGGACTCCCAGCTCCATGGGGAGTCTGCTTCTCTCTCTGACCTTCTCCTCGTTCATGCTCTCTCTCACTGTCTCTCTCTCAAATAAATAAATAAAACCTTTAAAAAAAAAAAAAAAAAAAAAGCAGGGCTGAGACCCCCACACCCAGCCCTTGGAGGTTTCTCCCCACTGCCATAAACTTGGGGTCATGCTTATCACAACCCCCCTCCTCTTCCCTGCATCCCATATCCCCAACCCTCTCATTCTTCTTACCCTATCCTTCTATGTCTCTTCAGCTCGGTCCTTATCATCCTTGGACAGCTGAGCATCTCACTGAGCAGAACTTCAGTTTCTCCATCTGCAATATGGGAGAAATTCCAACTAGCCTGTTTCCCTCACTGGGCAGATAACAGGAGGAAAAAGGAGATCGTACAGATGAGAGACTTTTAGGGGATATACTGAGCTTGGAACCTTAGGGATGATTCTCACAGGCTCTTGGGATCCCATCTAGCTTCCAACACAGAGGTTCTGGGGCTGGACAGGACCCTGGTGCTTGGGAATTGAGCTCAGCCTCCCTTCCTCCAGGGTAGTGGAAAATGCCAGTGAGGTGGAGGTGTCTGACTCAAGAGTGGCCTCGGCGCTGTACTTGAAGGCTGCAGGCGATGAAGGCAGGTGAGGACAGAGGGCACCTGTCACCTTCCACCCCCGTCTCTTAGGTGTTTGGTTTGATCCTACCCTCTCCTCCATAGGGCCTGCTCTCTGCTCACTGTCACCATTTCCTGCCTGGGGCCTGATCCTCCTGAGGGGCCTGGGATTCAGGGCATGTGGCGAGGGGCCTTGAGGATCCTGCAGCTCCCCAGAGCCCTGTAAGTCTCATGGAGTCTTCTGACTACTTTGGGGAGTGGCGGTTTGTGGGGAGGCTGAAATATGGATGCAGAGACCCAGGGCAGCCCCAGAATGTGTGTGGCTTTCTAGGTTCCCTAATGTGTGTGGGAATTTTCCTTATTCCCCCCAAATCTCACTCCTCACTTTTCTTTCCTCCCAGTCTTTCCATGCATCTGTTGTTTGCTCCAACTGTTATTTTTGCTCATTCTTTCATCTTTCAATGTTTTGAGGGACTGTCCTCTAGCATAGCTGTTCTGCCCTGAGAGCATTAGAAGGTAAGTGATACAAAGCCCTTTTGGGGAAAACCTAAATAGCCAAAACAACACACACAATTCCTTGGGAACAAGATCTACTCAGCTCTCTCCAGAGCCAAGTACCCCCACCAGAAATGCAGACTGTTGTCTTCAAGACCACCTCTGTGCCGGGGAGGAGGCTGGGGGTGGGGTAAGTGATAACACCACAGAGAGCTCAACATATTTAAGTTGGCTTTCTCCCAGTGAAGCAATCCCTTGGTTGCTCTAAGCCTTGGACTTGGATTGTCCCCCCGAATTCTAGAAAGGTTGACTCTGACCATTTTTGCCAGACCGTTCTGACAAAGGACAGACTCCCAGAGTTCCCCACTCGGCCATTTTTGTGGATGTCACCTTGCTTTGCCATTTTTAATTGGGTGATTAGTCTTTTATTACTGAGTTGTAAGAGTTCTTTAAATATTCTGGATGCAATTCCCTTACCCAATAGACAAAATAAATTTTGAACTATGAGAATATATTGTGTAATTTTGAAAATAATAAAATAAAGATCTATGTAAGGTTGCCAATCTGCCTGGTGGTACACAGAAGTTACTGGAAATAGTCAATCTTTCCATCAGAATGTGATTTGGGCCAGTTTCTTTCCCTATCCATCAGAGGACATCTCTTTTCTTCCTCCTTCCCTTGGGCAGAGATTGCCCCCTGCTGCAGGTATTGGCTGGTAAGGTTATTGGTGAGGAGGTGGAGGGCTCGTTGCCCTGGATTGTCTCGCGGCTCCTGGAAGGAAACAACTACAGTGGCCTTCTTCTTCGCCTGGACCCTCAAGGTGGCCTGAAGGGAGGGTGTGGGGTTCTTGGGGAAGCTCTGGGATCTAACTTATGCCTGATCCACCCTCTCACCCAATCAGCTGCAGTCCCAACCGCAGTGCAGAGAGAGCCTGACCCTCTGGGAGGGCCAGGATTCAGAAAAGTTGCGGGATGGCTAGGTTGCCAAAGGCTGGAGAGGCAGGGCCAATAGAAAAGCAACCCCCCATCCTTCAGAGACTTTCAACAGTTTACCAAACATTTTTACACTAATGGCTTTTATTCTTACCACAACTCCATGAGACACATATAACTTAGATGAGGAAAGAGAGGGAAGCGTAATTTATAAACAAGGAAATGAAAGATCAGAGGAGGGAAAGAACTTGCCTGTTTTCACAGACTTATTAAAAATCAGGCCTCTGTGAAATGATATGATGTCAGAGACGTGGGGGAGGCCAACTGGAGGGCACAGATCAAACAAGAATGATTAAGATTTGATAATTATTGAAGCTGGGTGGTAAATAGATGGGTTTCCTGTTCTTTGTATATGTTTGAAATTTTCTATAACAAAAGTAAAAGAAGAAGAAGAAGAAGAAGAAGCAGCAGCAGCAGCAGCAGCAGCAGCAGCGGCGGCGGCAGCAGCAGCCTGACTCTCTGTCTCCCAAACTAACAAACACAAATTCATTTGATCAATATACTCCCAGACCATGCACTGTGCCAGGCCCTGTGGAGTGAGGAGGATTAATTAGGGCAGTTCATGCCTTCAAGGATAAAACAGTGAAAGAAAAAGTGTGTTTATCCACTGGCCGGTTTGGTATCATGATTAAGGGCCCAGGCCTTAAGGTCAGACAGAACTGGACTTAAGTTTCAGCTCTGCAACTCATCAGGAAATTCCTTGACTTCTCTGAGCTTCATTTGCTTCATCTGGAAAATGTGGGAGTAAGACAAATGAGAGTTGTATTGAAGCATTATGTGGATAAAAAAAGGGAATCCATGAAAAGCCTTAGCACAGTGCCACCAAGTACACATAAATGCCTGATAGGTATTAGCTCTTTTTATAAATAATTCCATTAATAAAAATTAAAAGTATTACAGGCAGTGTGCTTTGGAATCCAGAAGGAGTGATTCTCTTTGAATGTCCCCTCACTAGGTGGCTCCCTGAGCTTTCTCTGGGCTGCTCTGTTGGGGGCTGAGGGAAGGAGGATGCGGGCGAAACAGGTGAGGCCCACCCTGTGGGATGCAGTAGAAGAGGGCCGGGCCCGCCGGGCTGGCCTGAAGAGCCTGCGTTCAGGCCTCCTTGGAGACAACCTGACGGACAGTGGGCTCAGCCAGTTGGGCAGGGCATTGCGAGAATTGCAGGTAAGCAAAGTGAGGCCTGGAGGTGCCCCAGAGAGCAATGGCTGGAGCCTACCCTAAACCCCCTCTCCATAGGTAGTAAAAGCCTGGAGCCGGCGCCCAGGGAGCCAGATGCTCAAAAGGGTGAAAGCTGAGGCTGTGAGGCTCCCAGAACTACAGGTAGGTCTTCTCATTCCACCTCTTAGGAGCCCCATTGATGTCTGCCTTCACAGAGCACTATGAGGCAGCCCTTCCTTCGTTCACTATTTACTGATTTCCCAGACATTTATTGACTTCTCACTACATGTCAGGCATAGTGCTATGTAGACCCTGGGAAATCCCTGTCCTCATGGAGTTTATAATTTCTGGAAAGAAACAATTTTTAACACCATCATCAGCGCTTTGAAGGCCCTATCAACACAGGGTTCTATGGGGGCATCTAAGTTAGTTTTTTTTTTTTTTTTTTAGGCATTTTTATTTTATTTTATTTATTTATTTGTCAGAGAGAGAGGGAGAGAAGTGAGAGCGAGCACAGGCAGACAGAGTGGCAGCAGAGGCAGAGGGAGAAGCAGGCTCCCTGCCGAGCAAGGAGCCCAATGTGGGACTCGATCCCAGGACGCCGGGACCATGACCTGAGCCGAAGGCAGCCGCTTAACGAACTGAGCCACCCAGGTGTCCCTTTTTTTTTTTTTTTTTTTTAAGTTAGTTTTGACATGAGAAGGAAGGAATATTTCATGGAAGAAGTTGACCCCTGAAGGAGGTGAAGAACATTGTAGGCACAGAATATAACAGGCAAAGTCTTGAAAAAATAAGGGAGAGGTTGGTCTCTTTGGGAGACTGCAAGCGGCTCATTTTGCTGGAGAATAGTTTGGGAAGAGTCAAGAGAGAAGGATTAAGTTGTGAAGTCCAAAAAAAAGGGGTGAAGTGGGGGTCAGTTCATAAAGGGCTTTGTGAATTTATTGAGATATTTGGACTTCATCTTGAAGGTCAACAGGGAAACCATAGAATTTTTTTCAGCAGAGAAGACCAACACAGCTTACATTTTTCAGGTGAGCAAATGGGAGGCTCAGAGAAGGGATCTGAGCATCTCGGGGTCACTGATACAATCAAAGGTAGCAGAAGGGTAAACGTGCCCAAGTCTTTAGACTCAATATGGTACTTTTTTTTTCCTTTTTTATTTTATTTATTTGACAGAGATCACAAGTAGGCAGAGAGGCAGGCAGAGAGAGAGGGGGAAGCAGGCCCTGCTGAGCAGAGAGCCCAATGCGGGGCTCCATCCCAGGACTCTGGGGATCACTCTGGGATCACCCAAGGCAGAGGTCTAACCCACTGAGCCACCCAGGCACCCCTCAATATGGTACTTTTGCATCAGTTTAGAGCATGGCCTCTCCTGTGCAGCAGGGGGCACTGTCCTCCAGGATTTGACACTGTGTGCCTGGACGGCTGCTCCTGTCCATCTCCTGGTCCTTCCCTTTTCCTATTTCCTTACAACTTGTTTTTCTAGCCCCAAGCTCTGGGAATTAGGCAGGGAAGCTTCCATTTATTGAGCAGAGCCTGCCACTTGTGCTTTAGGTGCATTATCTTATTTCATGCCCTCTACAAATTTTGTCAGCTCTATTTTACATGGATTCAAAACACTAGTCACCCACCTGAGGTCACACAGCTGACGAGAGGAGGGGCTGGCACCGCAATCTGTTTGATTTTAAAGCCCTGAGCTTAATTCACACTATCCTGGGAGGAAGAGTATGGAATTCTCACTCCTACTTTATTCTCAGCAGGTCATAGATTCAACAGCAAGCCAAAGCCCAGGATTCCAGGGAGAGCCCAAAGGTGGGTTTGAATTTGGGGGTGAAGCTGGGTATCTCCTCCACCTTTACTGGGCTTAACTGCATTTTCTTCCAGTGGTAGGAATAACAGCATCTCTAGGACTTGGACTCCACCAAAATCATCTTAGGGACTCTGAGGAACAGGTAATATACTTCATGTGCCCCAGAACAGCTGAAGTTGTTGGGACAGTGGAGTTGCAGAGCCCAGTTAATGTAGCTACTGCTTCTCGGTCCCAGCATCAGGAAGGAATACAGAGCTCCTGGCAAAAGAAAGACCCAAATGCCTATGTGATTCCTAAGGGGGAGGGGGCATAGGAAGGCTATTTTCCTACTGGGTCACGTTAAGGGTATAGAATCCTTCAAGGCCTCCATGGTACCTATAGGCAGAGCCAGTAACTCTCCTTTCTCCCTCTGACCTCCAAGTCTCTGTCCAGGTTCTAGGCCCTTATAGGCCAGTAGGTCCTGGATGTAGTTTTGGGAGCAGCCCTGGTAGTGGGGTTCTGTTGAAAAGCTGGACCCTGAGCCCAAGGCTGTGAACACACATGGCTTCTAAGCCTAGACTGATGCCACCTAGGCCTGGCAGGTCCCAGATGTGGCCTTGCAGTTCTTCTTGGCCCAGGCCCGGAGGAAGAGACTGCACGAACAGCACCAAATATGGATCCAAGAGGAACTGAAGCATTTGGGACAGGAGGAGGTGGTGGCAGGTGACCAGGTCAAAGCCCTGGTAGTTGGAAAGGAGGTAAGGAGGGTCAGGTAGGGAACTTGAGGCTTCTAATTGGTCCAGGCAATATGCTGGGGGTGGAATCCAGCCTCAATCACAATAGACTGGGCCATACCCTCTCTCATGGTCTTCACAGCTTTGTGGGGGACAGATGAAGTGATTTTCAGTGCTAAGTACTGTGATGCAGGGAGCTAAGGGCTTATGGGAACAAAGAGGTGTGCCTGACCCAGGCTGGAGTGGATCATAAAAGATGGCATTTACCTGAGACAAAAAAACAGATCGGCCAGAGGAATTTACTAGACTGAGCTCCACTTGGGCAGTCTGTACCATCACATAGAGGCACTGAGTAAATATAACTTGTTCGAGCAAAATCAGAAACAAAACTTGTGTCTATGGAAGTGGTGCAGATATGTTCTGAGGACAATACTGTATGAGCAAAAGTCCAGAGGGAAGCAGTGGCAAAGTACAGTCTGGGTAGAGCAAACTGTCCATCTGGCGGGTCCTGGCAGGTGCAGGGTCAGAGGTGAGGCTAAAGAGACCAGTGTGTGCCATGCCTCTGAATTTGGACTTCACCCCAAGAGTGACAGCAAACCACTGAAAGGCATGTGTCATCTCAGTTCTGTCTCTTGCTAGCCATATGAATTTGTGCAGGTTAGGTCACTTCTCTGATCCATGGTTTCCAAATCTATGTACCGGATTTGGAAAACTAAAATGGCAACTACCCCATATGTTTTTTTCACTGAAGAAAGTGAAATAATACACATGAAGTGTTTAGAAAAGAGCCTGGCACACAGGTAGCACTGAACAAAGAATATGTATTATCACTGAAGGCCTCCAAGGAGAGGCAGAGATGGCCCCGGGAGCAGACGATGCTGAGACTGCGGCTGGAGGCCCTTCAAGCAGAGCAGGACACTGCGGAGCAGGACCTTGCAGCCCTCTATGACCTGCACGTGCAGGCTGCCCGAGCTCAGACACGCCACATGCTGCAGGTCAGTGAGGTCAGAAGGCAGGCCTTGAAATGGTTCCAAGGCTGACTGGCTGACAAGCATCTCTGAATCTGGGCACAGGTATTCCGAGCCTGGCGAAGGTTGTGGGAGGAGCAGACCATGACCACAGAGCATCACCACCGCAGCCTACTGGCTGGTGTCCTACAAGACAACATCAACCTGGCCAAGCAGAACCAGGAGCTCCAAGCCCAGAACCAGCAGCTTCAGCAGGGAGTAGATTAGGCTGAGGCCAGTCATTGGCAGATTGCTGCCCTGGGGAGGGATCTGATGATCAGTAATCCTGCAACAGCAGCTTCCTTTCTCTTCATTCTTAAGGGGCTTAGAAGGGAGAGGGAGGGGGGACACAACCACCAAGTTAACCTTCATATGGATAATTAACAATACCACTAACCAGGTCTCACTGTGCCATTCCCTGTTAGGCGCCTAATACCCACGACTTCACTTTAGCCTTTCCTGCTACCCTATATAGTGGTAGGTACCATTTGACCCCCATTTCAGAGGTAAAACAACTAAGGCTTGGAGAGGTTAATTGCCCAAGGACAGTCAGCTATTAAGTGACAGAGCCAGAATTCGAATTCAAGCCAGGCTGACCATAGTTCTACACTGCAGACAGTGGTTCACAAGATGCAGTGTGTATTGGAATCATTTAGAGAGTTTATTAAAGAACAAGAAAAATTTAAAAAAAAAAAAAAGATTCCCAGACCCTACCCTACTTCCTAAGATCTCCAATAGGTCTCACTTATTTTTTCCTTTCTTTCTTTCTTTCTTTCTTTTTTTAAATTTAAGTTTAGTAGGTATTCTCCCACAGGAGCAGGGATAATGTTCCTCTGGCCATGAGGAGAGATGACACAAAGGAGTATCAATGACAGAACCAGAGGAAATAAAAATTAAAACCATACTGAACCCATGAGTTCTCTATCCTAAAATCTAGTTTGTCTTGCCAGGACCAGTACCTTCTAGTCCCAAGAATCCCTCCAAATTCCCCACCACCCTAGTTTTATGCTTCAGAGAAATTTGTAAAGTTCTATGACAGAGAATAGTCTCTACTCCATGGAGCCCTGAAGGAAATAATGCTCCTGGCAACAACCAGGAGAAAATAGTATTTTCTCCTAGTCTGTAAGCATTAAGCATTCTCCTAGTCTGTCCAGCATTAAGACATTCAAGGTCCAAGATGAACAAAATTATGTTTGAGTGAAGCTACACGGCACAGAAGGCACAAGACTATCATAGCCAACTGCAGGAACCACCTGCATCCCAGAACACTTTATTAAGACTTTATTGCTTACATAGTTAAGACACACTGATTGAGCGACACCAAATTTCCCTGTGCCTGGTTCCAGGTCACTCTGTGTAGAGCTTCCCTAAACTGTTGAGAGCTGGGACACTGCCAGGCAGGGGCAGGACCCAGAGTGCGAAGAATGGTACCTCCTAGGAGCTGTAGAAGGGGCAGTGGGCTTTGAAAGGGCCCTTGGGGTGAGCAGAGAGGTCAGGAGTGTAGCCTTAAGCCAGGGCCCAGGGGCAACATTCCCTGAGATGAGTCAAGCTCCAGCTCTCTCTGGGGTTTCCAGAACAAAGGCTGGGTGGGTGTGGAGAGCAGCACGTTGGAGGGAGCATGGGGCACTGTCTCCAGGTGTTGCTGGAGCTAGGGTAGCTTGGAAGGGTGGCCTGGGTGATTGGAATAAAAGGGGTGGCAATCGGGTTTTCCTGCATTACAGTGAGGGATGAATGTCTCTAATGAGGGAGTCATGTACCAAAGCTGGGCTGGAGTAGCCCGTACCAGGCCTGGGAGCAATGGGTCTGCTGGGGTGACCACTGGTGGCAAGGAAAGCCAACTGTTGCCCATGCCCCACTTCAAACAACTGCATTCATGCAGGATGAGGCAGGGAGCCTCCTCCATTGGGGGTGGAGTCATTTCTAAGGCCTAGGTATTGATGTTCCCCCAATCCTTAGCGTGGATGAACTTCTGAGATCTTTCTTTACTCAAACCCAGTCTTTAAGTCTCCTGAAGTAACCCTTCGTTCACCCACCTCCAGGGACTAACCTGGCTGCTCTCACCTCCCCAGCTTTTGTCACAAGGCACTTGTTACAGGGCTAGCTTCTGAGGAAGGGTCGGGAGGCAGCTCTGACGACGGTGCCCTACCCAGAAGTCTGGGTGGAGGGGGTCAGAGGCTAGTGACTGCCATAATAGAGGCGCACAGCCAGACCAATGAGCAGCGTGGCCAGGAAGAAGGCAGCCGTGAGCTGCAGCCGCAATAGGGCTGCTGAGAGCACGGCATTGACCACCAGGGAGCAGGACACAACGAACAGGCGTGTGATGCTGCTGCCGTGCTTCATGACAGCTGACATGAGCAGTCCATTCAGTGCCTGGCTCAGCACCACCAGCGCTGCCCATCCGGAGAAGCCCTCCAGGAGGCCCGGGCCGGGGCCACCACCTGCATGCAGACCTAGGTTCAGGAGCACACCGAAAGTGTAGAGGAAGAGGTTCTGAAGGGCGAGGGGCAGCCGCTGTCGCTTCATAAGCAGTTCTGTGTACACGGACGACAGGCCTGAGATGAGGCAGTATAAGATGAGAAGCAGCAGTCCCAGTGGAGTGACATGTAGGGGCATGGGGCCAGCAGCAGCTGCTGAAGGCGGTCCAGGAAGTGTGTTCCCAGGGTCCTGGAGGCCACCTGCTGCATAGCAGGCCCCCGCTGCCATCAGCAGCAGCAGTGCTAAGCCCTGGCGGGCAGAGAGGCGGTGCCGGAGACAGAGGCAGTAGAACAGGGCCGTGCTTCCGATCTTGAGATTGCTCAGCACCTGGTAGGTGCTGGGGTCCATGTAACGTTGAAGATAGATCACCAGGTTGTTGTTAGCGCCGTAGAGTAGGGCTGATAGTGCAAAGGGGGCAGCCTGGCGCCATGGTGGGGCCCCTTGGGGCCATGCTTGCCAGCCCACCAAGAGGGAGAAGGCGCACAATAGTAGCTTCGTCAGCTCGGTCAGCAGCACAGCCGAGGAGGGCCGAAAGGGCACTCTGCCGTTTACATGGCACAGTGCCAGTAATGGGGCATGAGCACCGTACATGGCAGTGGACAGGAGTAGCATCAGGGTCCAGCGGGCCTGCCTGGGACGGCCCAGGCCTGGTGTACCCCCATCCTCTACACTCATGCCCAAACCAGACCCTGGCTGGCCTGGGTAGCTAGCAAGGGGGCAGCAGGAATTGGAACACATTTGGGTAAAATCAGTAGGGAGCCAGCGCCTAGGAGGGAGGAGTTGTGGGACATCGCTAGACAGAATACTGAGAGTCAGAGTCAGCTGCAAACTCCACAGTCAGGGCTGGAAGAGGAAGTGGCTGGTGGCCCTAAAAGCCACAGTCTTGGGGCCAGTCCCATGAGGTTAAGGAGGGGCGTCCAAACTGTTGGCTGATAAGCCACTCTACCCTCTGCAGGAAGGAAAGCAAGGATGAAGGCTGTGGGCAAGTTGGAGATGGCAAAAGGGTGACAAGTGGGGAAGCCAAATATGGTGTCCGTGGTTGAAAGACCTCTACCTGCAGGCCCGAGGTGCTCATCCTTCCTCCCCCATGGGATCCAGAGCTAGTCAGGCCCCTTTCGCAATGATCGAAGATAGTCCCTCAATGTCTTCTCCACATTGGGCACGGCATATGCCTGAGCTGCGTAGATGCCAGTGCAGGTACCCACAGCAAAGCCCAATACTGCGGATGCCCTCAGTTTGGCCACGACATAGCCGGCTAAGAAGCCCTTGAGGAATGGGGAGGACATGAGTGAGCCATCCTGTGGAGTAAAATGAAGGAAGAAACTCAGCCAGGGTCTCCCTTCTCTATCCAGGATCTACTCAAGCTGGCCCTAGAGCATCCCACCACTAGCTCCTCTTTACTCTAAAAAGCTGCAGTATTGTCTCCAAAGATTTTCTCGAGGTTCTGGAGGCAGAAAAAGAACCTAGAAGTCCTCATCACACAATCTCAGAACACCATGGTTAGAAGACTCCAACGACAGAATCCTAACCCCACAAACCTATAGAGATGTCCCTGAGGAATCAGACCCATCTGCTTCTCCAGCCTCACTTCCTCACTTTATCATGCTCTGCATTACTGCAGCCAAAGTTAAACTATTTTTACTCCCCATGTTCATCATGCTACCTCCAACCATGAGAGCTTGGCATATATGGTTTCATCTGCCTGAAATGTTCTCTCCTCTCCTCTTTACCTAGTTAACTTCTACTTAGGATGCCAGTTCAAGTGTCATTTTCTGTTTTTTTTTTTTTTCCATCATTTTCTTAGGGAAATTTTCCTTGGGGTCACAGAGAACCCACCTCAATAACCATTTGCTAAATAAATCTTTAGTACCCATTCAAAAGTGTATAGGGCAATGCATCCCAAGGGTGGTGGGATGGGGAGTCAGGTGGGGGGGTGGGGGAGTGGTAGGCAGGTGCAACTTTACCTGGCTCACACCACTGCTGACTTCGTCTTCTACACGCTGCTGCAGGCGTTCCAGCTGGTTCTTTAGAAATGCCAGGTCCTTAAGCTTGGGCAGAGAATCCTAGAACAAAAAAGAAGCATTCTTTCCAGCAGGTTAACGCAGCTCCATTCTCTGCTCAGGTCTACCAGAGGCTGGGTGGATGGGGCTGTGAGCATGAGAAATCTCATCTTCTAAAAACTTCCTGAGGGGCGCCTGGGTGGCTCAGTGGGTTGGGCCTCTGCCTTCTGCTCAGTTCATGATCTCAGTGTCCTGGGATTGAGCCCTGCATCCCGCTTTCTACTCAGTGGGGAGCCTGCTTCCCACCCGCCTGCCTACTTGTGATCTCTGTCAAATAAATAAAATCTTAAAAAATAAAAAGTAAAAACTTCCTGAGATGATAGTGGTAACAAAGAAAAGACATTCAAAAGTGAATTCCCAAGGGGACCACAGAGGGCGTGATAGCCGTGATCTGCGTCTGTGAAAACCATTACAGAATTTTATAGAACAAGAAGTGTGTAGGGAGGCAAGAGGAACAGCTAGGGCACTTTCAATTAGATTTATCAGGCTGACTGCCTCGATTATAGGCTGCCTGAAAGTTGCAACCAGCCCGTCTTGCCTACTGGATCCCCAAGCCCAACACAAAGAAGACTGGTAAGTACTTAGTAAATATGCGGATGGTGCTGAACTTCAGACTGAGAGTGAATAAAGGCGTGAGGCAGTTTCCTGGACGCCCTGGGGGTAAATCTGATTTCTGCCCGGAATTCCCAAACTGTGACTGGATGCGCTAGCTGGGGTGAGGGTGGGGTGGCTGTCTGCAGAAGTGCGGGTGAATGAACTGAGTGGCTCTGATCATCTCGAAGTATGAAATTCAGTGTAAGCGCAAGAGAGTTTGAATGAGAATGTGCGTGTCCTTGTGGCTTGGAAACATCGTGTTTCTAGACATGAAATTTCGTGGGACTGGGGAACGCAAAAGAGTGAGGATGCGTCAGGGTGAGTGTGTCTTAGTGTGTACCAGTAATTAAGGACTGTGAGGGTCTCAAGAGAGGACACCTGGGAGATGTCCGGCTCTGCTTGCCTCGCTACTCCACTCCCCAGTGTTGAGCCAGTCGCAAGAGTATAAACCCGACAAGAGTAAAAGCCCCATAAAGGGCACCTCTACGCGAGAGGCTCCAGTGTCGCCTCTCCCAAGGACCAGAACGGTGTGAAAACCACCCCACATTGCAGATAACCCCCACATTCACTCACCTTGTCATCCGCCATCTTCCCCGCCGAACTTGTGGCGCAGGCGCAGCCCCGCCTCCCACTTGCCAAGTGCTACGGCCATCTTTACTGAGGGCGGAGGCACTTCCGGGGCATTTTTGGAAAGGGTGCCGGTGCTCTCCCCTCGGCGGAGCCCCTGTGGTCTCATTCTTTCACGTTCTCTCACGTGACCAGTCCGGCGCGACACAATTTGTGTGTCCGCGCTCACACGACCCGGACGCGATGAGCTCACTGATACGCATGGGCGCCCTGCGCACGTTCGTCTTTCTGGTCGTCCGTCCCTTGATGAGCTCACAGTTGCGCCGTGATGTCAGCGGGGGCGTTGGCGTCGGTGCGTCTTTCCCGGAGCCACGCTCGGAAACACGGACCCCGTTGGCGATCCAGAGGCCTGTTTACACGCGCCACCCCTTGGCGGGCGGTGCTCCTTAGGCTTGTCCTCTCCCGCCCCTGAGATCCGGCTCTTACCCAAGCCCGTTGGCCTGGCCAGCGCAGAGAGGCTGGGCTTGTGGGCGCAGCAGCTCCAGAGGTCGAGCTGGGCTGAGATTGCGGGCCGGCAGAAGCCGGCGGGGACGCGGTCGGGGCTATGCTGGGCAAGGATTACATGCTGGCCATCATTCTGGTCAACTGCGATGGTGTGCACGGAGGGACCCGATGGGAGGATGGGTGTTGAGGGGGAATGAGGGAGTTGACGGGGTGTATCTCAGGATGAGGACCAGGGGATAAATGAACCCTGGATCTTTGCACTCTAAAGGACCTCCTGGCCCTCCATCCTAAGGATTGTCCCGTTTGGGATGGAGGGAGGGTTCTTTTATTTTTTAATTTTAATTTATTAATCTGAGAGAGAAAGCACAAGCAGAGAGGAAAGGGAAAAGCAGGCTTCCTGCTAAGCTGGAAGCCCCACGTGGGGCTGATTCCAGGACACTGAGATCATGACCTGAGCCGAAGGCTGCAGCTTAACGGATTGAGCCATCTGGGAGCCCCGGAGGGAGGCTTCTGTCAGGGTTATTCTGAACCCACCAATATGCCTTTCCTCTACAATCCTGTGATTCCTTTCCCCATCCCATGTTCCTGTAGATGACTTGTGGGGGGACCAGAGTCTTGAGGGGGAGCCAGGACTGCCCCCTGGCTGGAGGAAGATACGCGATGCTGCGGGTACTTACTATTGGCATGTACCCAGTGGCAGCACCCAGTGGCAGCGCCCAACCTGGGAAACAGGAGATGGAGAGGACCCAGGCACGGTAGGTGGAGTGCAAGGAGGGAGGCTGAGCCCCCACGTGGATCTAGGCCTGCTGCTGCCACTCTGACTTAGTTCCCTCTTTACAGAGGACAGAGGGGATTTGGGGACTTCGGCCCCCCAAGGGGAGATCCTTCTCCAGTCTGGAGAGCTCACTGGACCGCAGGTAACAGGGATAGGCCAGGCCAAATGAAAGACTTGGGGTTCCATGGCATTTAGGGATGCAACTGGACTCTCATTCTGCCTTTAAGCCCAGGTTCTTGGTTCTGTCTCATTTCTTGAGTTAAGACTCTGTGTTGCTGTATGTTTTGTTATGTGTTCTTTCCTATTCTGGGTACTGGTAAATTGTGTTCTAGATCTTGGCCACTGTACTAAGCTCATTCCATGGGAGTGCCTGCCCTGTGTTTTAGAGAGTCTTGTCTCAATTTGGGGTTCTGGTCCATGTTTTGGATCCTGTTCCCCGTTTGCAACTTTTATTCTATGTTCTAAGTTTTGAATTTTTGTTTGAATTTAAACCACTCTCCGTATTACATTTATTTAATATGTCGTGGGCCCTCTCCCACTCTGGTTTTGTATTTGGGGTACTGTGTTCTGGGTCTTATCCCACATTTCATGCCCATTGCTTAGCCAGGGCTTCCCCACTGTCCCTTGTGTAGGAAAAGTGGTCACTTTACAAGCTCTGCTCTCTTCCAGGAACTCTCTGTCCTGGTATGGTGAGGAATCCTACATCCAGAGCATGGAGCCAGGGGCTAAGGTAGTGTCTTGGGCCTGAGGGCCCAAGAAATGGTTTTGGAGGTGGTGGATTGTTCTGGATTGTTCCAAGGGAGAGGTTAGGGGTGGGACTGGGCTGAGAAGAGGTGATGAAGGGTGAAAGGAGTGGGTACCAGAAGGTTTATGTGTGTGGAACCCATGACATCTGCCATCCTACCCTTATCTCCTGTTCCACTTCCACATCTGCCTCCACTCTCTCATCTCCTGTCCTTTCCCCTAACCCATCAGTGCTTTGCAGTCCACTCCCTGGGTTGGGTAGAGGTACCCGAAGAGGATCTGGTACCAGGAAAGAGCAGTATTGCAGTCAATAACTGCATCCAGCAACTGGCCCAGACTCGCAGCCGTAGCCGCAGCCAGCCCCCAGATGGTGCCTGGGGCGAGGTGAGCTGGCTGGCCCTTCAAGGGATTCAGCCCAGGGCCTAGCGGAGAGAGTCATTGCTGAATTGCCTGTTCTTGGTGGCAGCTGCCTTCATCTGAGTTCTGGACTGACCTTTCCTTTGCAGGGCCAGAACATGCTGATGATCCTAAAGAAGGATGCCATGAGCCTGGTGAATCCTCTGGACCATAGTCTGATCCACTGCCAACCTCTGGTGCACATCCGTGTGTGGGGTGTGGGCAGCTCCAAGGGCCGGTGAGGACCCCTTCATCCCCCCAAGTGAGAGTTGCTCCTCCCTCCCTCCTGCAGGCTGTGATCCCCACTGATGCTGATCCTCTGTACTTGAACCCCTGGACACAGATCCTCTGACATGGACCCAAGCTCTGCCTCCCCTGCCTGGTCCAGCTCTGGTTGGGGAGGGTGGGCCCAGCTCAGCAGGGACGGATGGGGGAGAGCCTGAGAGGCTGGGCTGATTCTCTCCTGTGCTCCCACATGCTTCCGGAACAGTGACAGGTGAGTGACAGCCTAGTGCCTTGAACCCCAGCCCTGACCTCCCGATTCTATCCCCACCATGTTCCTTGCCTGACTTTCCAGTCTCCTGCAGACACTACAGGTCCCTTTTCCTACCAGCCTCTACCCTACCCCAGTCTCTGCTCCTGCCCCAGCCCCATCTCTGACCCTGCCAGGGACTTCGCTTTTGTGGCGGGTGACAAAGACAGCTGTATGCTCAAGTGCCATGTGTTTCGCTGTGATGTCCCTGCCAAGGCCATTGCCAGTGCCCTGCATGGGCTCTGTGCCCAGGTAAGAGCCAAGAGTGGGGCAGGGAATGAGGGTATGGAGCTGGCGTGAAGCTTCCAAGGTGGTTGGGTCAGGGAAGTATTGGCTGCCTTAACCTCAGTTCCCCTCTCCCTTAATCTCCTGCTGGTTGCTTTGTGTTTCAGATCTTGTCAGAGCGAGTGGGTGTCAATGGTGATTCCCCTTGCTCCTCCCTAGACCCCATCTCCCCTGAAGACCTACCACGGCAAGGTATGGGGAGGAAGGTCCTCCATTATAGTAAGGGGCTACTTCCATGAAAGTCTGGGTTGCTTAATTGTTGTTTAGTCCTTCCCTGGAGATGCGGGACTTCTGATGTGTACTGGTTCCAGGGATCCCAAACTCTGAATTGGAGGAGCATCCATGGCCTTCTTTCTTCTGTCTCCAGTTCTCAGAAGGGTGGGTGAGGGCATCATTGAGAGAGTGCCCAGGCCAACTTGCTGTGTGTGTGTTTCAGTGGAGCTGCTGGATGCAGTGAGTCAGGCTGCTCAGAAGTATGAGGCACTGTACATGGGGACCTTGCCAGTCAACAAAGCCATGGGTGAGGACTGAGCTGGCTGAGGAGGTGGGCTACATGAGGTTGGGGAAGGTGGGTATGGTAGGATCTACCATCATTTCTCAGAGTGCTCTCATGGCCCTGTCTGGTCTAGAATGTGCCATCCTTCCCAACTCAGGATTCTAAACCCAGCCCCACCCTTCCCTTGCCATCTCTGAATCCCAAGTCAGTGAGAGGGGCCTAGACACTCCCTGCAGATCCCTTCTTTCTTTATGCCTGGGAGACATTATGGTGGGCATGTCCCCCCCCCAGGCATGGACGTGCTGAATGAGGCCATTGGTACCCTCACCACCCGGGGAGATCAGGATTCCTGGGTCCCTGCCATGCTCAGTGTGTCTGACTCTCTAATGACTGCACATCGCATTCAGGTACCAGAAGAAGGTGAAGTTGGGGGCTGTGGAGGGGGTGGGAGGGATGCTGAGGGGCTCATTGCATGCTATTGGAAGAGCTCACTGGGTCCAGCCAGTCCCCGGTCCTCTAGTGACCAGGCCTGGTATGGGCAGGCAGAAGCTGGCGCAGAGGAGGAACCACTATGGCAGTGCCCCGTGCGCCTCGTGACCTTCATTGGCGTTGGCCGTGACCCTCACACCTTTGGCCTCATTGCTGACCTGGGCCGTCAGAGCTTCCAGTGTGCAGCCTTCTGGTGCCAGCCCCACGCAGGGGGACTCTCTGAAGCTGTGCAGGCGGCTTGCATGGTGAGTTTTGGGTGGGAATGGGTAGGTGGGTTTGCCCTGCAGCTGCTCTGTACTGGTGACTGGGGCTTAGGATTGGCAACCTCCAGAAATCACAAACGAGTAATCCCAGGGCTGATTGTAGTAAACTGCTCTTTTATTTGGCCCTCATGCTGTTTTTAATAAGTTCGAGTTCGTTTAGAGCTAGAACATTTCATGTCTTAATTGCTATTCCTATTTCTCTTAAAATAGCAGAACCTCTGATACTGGGTCAGCACATACAAATTTTAACATTCAGCTCAATTGTGTAGGGGCTGTTCGCAGTAGGGTGGGCACTATTTCTCCTGTTTGTCTCAGGTTATTTCCTGACATCTGTGGGCATTGGAATGTGGGATGCTTGCAGTCTGAATTCATCTTACTCTTTCCTTAACAAACGTGAGTGCCTGCAGGGTACCAGGCACCATACTTGATCCCTCACAGAACACTCAGGTTAGATCAGAGACAGACCAGAAAGCAGTTGTACTCCATAGGAAGATGGAGGAGACCGCCCATTCCTGAAGGCCACCTGGAAGAGTTGATAGCTGAGAGTTGAAGGTCTGAGGAAGAAGTTAGGTAAAGGGGATTGGGACAGAAGGTGTGCCAAATACAAGGACGCCCAGTTGTGAAGATTCTTCTAAAAGAATCTAGTGTATCTGGAGGAACAGATGAAGTGAGAGATGGGGGCAGAGAAAAACATCCAGTCATGGAAGAACTTAGAGATTGTGGTCATGAGTTGTTTACTTGTCCCAAGTCACTCTGAGCCATTGAAAGGTTTTGAGCAGTGAATTTAAGTTTGTGGATCAGGAAGATAACTTAAGGTATATTATAGGTAAGTTTGAATTCCAGTTCTATCATTTTTTTGCCTAGGTGACCTTGGGCAAGTCATGTATAATCTCTGAACCAAAATTTCCCCATTTGCAAAATGGTGAGAACACCTCATAAATAACTTTGGATTAAGTTAGGTTATGTGAAGCATGTAGCACAGTGTCCACCTCTCCTTAAATGCTCAGTAAATGTCAAATTTTCTGTTTCTGTTATTGAGCTCCCTGGGAATGCTGTAGGGGCTCCAGTTGGGGCCGACTACCAGCTTTATTCGACTACCAGACTGAAGCCATGGCCAGTTGCCTGTTCTGCAGAAGCTTTCAGGGAGTCCAGGGGCAGAAAGGAGCTGGATCCTCACATTCCCCTTTTCCCTAGGTTCAGTACCAGAAGTGTCTTGTGGCCTCTGCAGCTCGAGGCAAGGCCTGGGGTGCCCAGGCCCGTGCCCGCCTGCGGCTCAAGCGGACCAGCTCCGTGGATTCCCCAGGAGGTCCCCTGCCACTCCCCCTGCTCAAAGGAGGGGTTGGGGGTGCAGGGGCAGCCCCTCGAAAGCGGGGTGTCTTCTCTTTTCTTGATGCCTTTCGCCTGAAGCCCTCTCTGCTCCATATGCCCTAAATTAATCCAGGACTGGGTAAGGAGGCTCTGGGTCCATACCCAACTCTGTACCCCTTCATTCTCCAGGGGCCTGTAGCCTCTCACTCCTTGAAGCCTTCTCTGCCTGCTCCTCTGGCTCTTGCCTACCCTCTGTTTATTGCCCAGTTTATTAAATGTTTATAGGGATGACTGAGAGGCCCTGCACCACAACCCAGGCCCCTGGCTGTCCTCTCCCTGGGTCCCTGTGTTCCTTGCTCCTGTTTGGCCCTGGACAGTTGGCTCTACCTCAGCAACACTTTATAGCAAAATCAGTACAAATAAAAATCCCTCAGTGACCTCACAGGGTGTGAGTATATTGGGCCTGGGACAGGGTTGGGGGTTAACACCTGTGTGAGGTGAGTGTCTGTGTCTCTGCTTGGTGTTGGTGGCTGCCTGTAGTCACATGAGGACTTGGTGTGGTGAAATCTGATTTCATTCTTTTAACAAATGTATTTTCTGAGGTCTGTGTGCTAGACAGTGTGGATATAAAATACAGGTTCCACCTTCAGAAGGGGAGATGAACAAGCATTAAATGAGGTAGAAGATAATAGGTAGTACAACTAGGCAATCTCAGGGTTGTGGAGGCTCCAGTGAGATTCTTAACCTGACCTAAGTACTGAAAGGAAATCAACACTAGTTACTGAGCCTAGAGAGTATAAATGTGCAGGGCCGTAGACAGAGGTGAGTTTCTAGAGTTCCACCTGGCTAGATCACACAGGGACATTTGTGGGGCAGGAGTTTCTGGTGGTTAAAATTTACTCCTGAGAACAACTGTGACAGTTTGAACCTGCAGGGGATTAGGACTCCTAGACCGCCGCCTTTTGGAAAACAGCCTCTTTCGGTGCCTTGTGATCAGGGCCCCGATGCCTCATTAGCTGGAGATTTCGAGTACTTTAGGGAGCTGCGGCAGCGTTCCCACAGCGGCTCCTCCCAGGATTTCTGAACAGCCATACGACGAATCGGGCTCCTGGCAACCAGCTGGCCCGGGGGTGGCACCCGCTCGGGTGAACGGCCGCCCCGGAAGTGACGCGCTGTGCCGCTGGCCTTGCGGAAGTGGAGATGGCGGAGCTGTACGTGAAGCCGGGTGAGCACGGCTGGTGGCCTGGGGTCGCTGGGTCGTCCCCCTACCCATGCTGAGGGCAATTATTGCACGGGGGGTGGAGCCTTCGTCTCTCCAGGGCTCGCTTCACATGTCCCCTCACTCCCGCAGGCAACAAGGAGCGTGGCTGGAATGATCCCCCGCAGTTCTCCTACGGGCTGCAGACCCTGGCTGGTGGACCCAAGCGCACGCCGCTCACCAAGAGGGTCGCCGCTCCCCAGGATGGCTCCCCCAGAGGTGCGTGGGGCCCCTGTGTGCGGACACCCGCCGAGAGGGCGGTGCCAGGGATAAACTTGGCCCGAGGGCCCTTTTTGCTCCTCTGAGGTCTCTGAAAGGAGCTCCATAAAGGGGCACAGGGCAGGCCCTTTTCCCGGCTCCTTCTCTGCTGCCTCTGTCAATAAATGGTTAAGTTTCAGTAGAATCTCTCTGCTTTCTATGTAGGTGAACTCATCCAGACCCATGGTTTTTTAATAGTTTTTATTCCCAAATTGTTTCCATATTTTATTTCTAACCTGGATAGCATAGCTATATATTCATTTATCTTGTGCTACCTCTTCATTTGGTTGTCTGTTAAGATCCAGACTTAATGTGTTCATTCATTCATCCAGTCAGTGTTATCCACTGAGCATCTCTGAGCCAGGCACTGCTTGAGGGCAAACTAGACAGCAGTGAACAAGACAAAAAGGTTTCTATTTTCATGTCTGTCTCCAAAGCTAGGCTATACTCTAGCTTTGGAAATAGACAGATTAAGTAGTGGTAAGGGCTCTGCAGAGAAAACAAGGTAATGCAAGAGTGACTCTGTAACTAAGGTGGCTGAGGAGCTGACATTTAAGCTAAATGGTTAAAACCTAGCCCAGCAAAGATCAGGTGCAAGAGCATCCCATATGCAGTAAACAGTGCAAAGGCGCTGAGAATAAGTTTGGCAAATTCAGAGATTGAAGGAATACCTAATGGCCAGAGGACAGTGGGTTAGGTAGAGAAGTTACAATCTGAGGATAGGCAGGGGCCAGATCATAGCAGATTTTATAAAGCATGATAAGGAAGTTTGTATTTTAATCTGGGTAAAGTTGGAAGCCATTGAAAAGTTTAAAGTAGAGGGATATCTTTATTTCTGAGCATGTCCTGCGTGAACAACTGAAGCCATGGCCCCCCAAAAGGGGCTCGGATTTAGCTTTTTCAGCACCCCTCTGTTATCAGTACTCACACCGCAGAGGAAGTGAGATTCCCAAGCAGGCTGCATGCCTAGAACAGAGCCTGATATGGGGGTTAAATCTTATGACCCTGAGAGATCATGACCTGAACCGAAATCAAGATTTGGATGCTTAACTGAGCCACACAGATGCCCCACAAACCAGGGTCTCATAATCTTGGCATGACTGACATTTTGGGCCAGATAATTCTTTGTGGTGAGGAACTGTCCTGTACCTTGTAGGATATTTGTAGCACTCCTGGTTTCTACCCACGAGATGCCAGTAGCATTCACCCAGTTGTGGCAGCCAAAAGCACCTCTGGACATTTGCCCCTGGGGGCAAGAATCTCCCCAGCCTGAGAAACAGTGACTGATGTACATCTTAAAAAAGATCATTGTGGGGGCGCCTGGGTGGTTCAGTGGGTTAAAGCCTCTGCCTTCGGCTCAGGTCATGATCCTAGGGTCCTGGGATTGAGCCCCACATTGGGCTCTCTGCTCAGCAGGGAGCCTGCTTCCTCCTCTCTCTCTGCCTGCCTCTCTGCCTACTTGTGATCTCTTTCAAAAAAAAAAAAAAAAAAAAAAAAGATCACTGTGCCTGCTATATGAAAAAACAGATTTTAGTGAAAATGTGAAAAGGCAAGTTAAGAGGCTATTTCAGGGGTGCCTGGGTGGCTCAGTGGGTTGAGCCTCTGCCTTAGGCTCAGGTCATGATCTCCGGGTCCTGGGATCGAGCCCCGCATTGGGCTTTCTGCTCAGCAGGGAGCCTGCTTCCTCTCCCCTCTCTCTCTGTGCCTGCCTCTCTGCCTACTTGTGACCTCTGTCTGTCAAATAAATGAATAAAATCTTTAAAAAAAAAAAAGAGGCTATTTCAGTAACATGAGCAAGATTTAACAATGATTTGGACAAAAGGGGGAGTATAGAGGTAGTAGAAATTGGGTGGATGTGGCATATGTTACTGAGGCAGTCAGTAGGAACAGATACAGGTGAGAGAAAGAATCAATATAACAGACTTTTCGCTTGAGGTACTGGCTGGTATTGTTCATAGATATGGGAAACGAGGGAATGGGGGGGCAATATAAGTTTGAGGGGAGGGTAAAAGCAAGTTTTGTCTTGGACATGTTAAAATTTGGGCTGCTACTGTGGGGGAGGAGAGGTCTAGGCCAGAATTACAGAAATGAGTCTTGACTGTATGGATTATGTTTGATGTTGTGGGCTTGAATAAGGGTACTTAAGAATGTGTGGATAGAGGCCTAAAGGGGGTTCAAGATGGAGCCCTAAGGCTCCCTAGCAGAAAAGGAATTACTAAAGGGGCTTGACAAATTGCTAAAGTAGCAAGAAAAGTGAAATTTACTCAGTAAAATTTTGACTCAACCAACCATGATGGATGATGCTGAGAGGTCAGGATAGATAGAGAAAAGGGACCTTGGCTTTGCTGAACTAAATTGTGATAATGTGGTAACCAGCGTGGTTACCACAGAAGCAGTCTATGGAGTAATGAGAGTAGAAACGCAGCTGGATGGGCGGAGAAGAGAATGTAAAAAGAAGTAGAGAGACTATACACTATATAGCTCATTGAAGAAATCCTGCTGTGAGACAGAAATGAGGCTATGCCTAAGGATGAAATGGGAGGTAAGGGAGGATTTTTGTTTTTAAGATGGTAAACACTAGAGCATGTCTGTATGTTGATGGGATGATTCTCTAGTGGGAGAACTGGTGGGACAGGAAAACAGGGTAGCTGCAGGAGAGAAGCCTAGAGAAGAGGCTGGCATTAGTATAGCTGGAAAGATGGTCTCTGATAGGAGCAAGAATCTTTCATCCATTAGAGGAAGGAACGTGGCCCCAGGTACAAGCAGATTAGTAGAACTGTTGGTGAGGAGATGAGAGTTCCTGTTTAATTACCTCCCTTTTCTCAGTGAAATAGCGTTGGATGTAGAATCCAGGGAAAGGAAAAGTAGGGGAAGAAGTAAAAAATTCAGAGAGAAAATGTGAGAAGAGTTCTGAAGAATGGAAAAATGAGGCAAAGGATCAGAATTCCAGGCAGTGGCGGATACCTTTTAGTATCTGTACCCAAGAATTTAAAGTGTGACTCAATAGCATGGTTCTGTCTTTCCTTCTAACAAGTGTGGGCAAGTTGGGTTTACCAGGGAAGTGGGACGAGGGGAGGGGATAAAGTGAGGTAAGAGTGTCTATGAGGGAGTGATTTTAATGCATGAAAAACTGATTGATTGGGCTGGAAGGACAGAGGTTTTGGAGATGGTACAGTGTTAAGAACAAGGCAGAGAGGAGTGAAAGGTTGAGGAAAGGTGGGAAAAATCATCATTGAAGGTGTGGAGCTTAAACTTGAGAGGCCAAACAAGAAGATGAAATAGTCATCCGTGTGAATGTTGATGCCTAGAATCAAATGACTTTTCTTTTTTCATAGTGCTTTCCACCATCCCATTACTATAGGCAAAAACCAAGAGTCATCCTTGACTCCTCTCTCCCTCACTCGCAATCCATAAAGTCCGGTTGCTTCCTCCTCCTAAATAAATCTCAGACCACTCCGTTTCACTTCATCTGCTTTCTCTATAGTCCATTCCAGGGTTCTCTTTCCCAGACTACTCCATTAACTTCCCAACTACTGTCCATGCCTACCATTCTTGACCTGTTCTCATCTATTTTTCACAGACCCTAGAGAGTAAATGTCTTAAAAAAACAAGTCTAGTCACATCATCCCCTGCTTTTATAAGCCTACAGTGGCTTCCCATTACCATTAGGCTCAAGACCAAACGCCTCCAAAGCCCTATACGGCCTGGACTCCTGCTTGCTTCTCCAGAGATAACTAATACTGCTTTCTGCAGTGTTAATAATTTCCAGCCAGACAGGGCTGGTCTGTGTAACTTGAACAAGTCAGGACTTACCCTGGTTCTTAGGCACTGCTCTTACCTCTGCCCAGTACATGATTCTTTGTGGCTGCATCTGCCTCATCCACTAGCTATTAACTTTGTGAACTGAACATTTTGCTATACAGTAATCTGGCAGTTGCACCTATATTCTTAGTCATCACTGCAATATTGTGACGTAAGTGCTCCTACCATGAGATCCCCATTTTATAGAAAAGGAGCCCAAGCCCGGAGGTTAACCTGCCAAATGCCACATAGTGGGTGAGCAAGGATAAATGTATTAGTCAACCTCAGAAGGCCTTTCTTGAACACACAGTCTAGGTGGTTCCCTGTACTATATCCCCTTCTCAAAGATTTTATTTATTTTGAGAGAGAGTGTGTGCTAGAATTGCATGAGTCGTGGAGGGACAGAGGGAGAGGAAGAGAGAATCCCAAGCAAGCTGACTCCATGCTGAGTGTGGAGCCTGGCTTGGGGCTCCCTCTCACAACCGTGAAATCGTGACCTAAGCCAAAATCAAGATTCCATGGCTTAACTGACTGAGCCACCCAGGTGCCTTACTATTTCTCTTTATTACATCATATTTTCTTTGTAGCATGCAACATAACTTGGTAATTTTCGTGTGTGTGTGTGTGTTTTCTTTCCCTAGAATTTCTGTTCCAAGGTCAGGAACGTAATCCATCTGGTTTACTACTCTGTCTCTGCTGCCTTTCACATTGTCTGGCACACGGTAGAGACTTCATAAATATGTATTTTTGAGTGAATGAGTTGTCCCAGAGAATAGTCCTCTAGAAGGGATGAAGTTAGAATTGAGCTTTTTACCTGTTTCAGCCTTATTTGCTTGATTCTGCTTTACCTTTTCAGTCTCCACCTCACAGACTTCTCCCGGGCCTCCTCCAATGGGACCTCCACCTCCTTCCATTAAGGCTCTTGGGCCTCCACCCACCAGGAACTGTCCTGCCTCCAGTGCGGAACCAACAAATTTCCCAGTCATCGAAGCTGAAACTTTGCTGGAAGATGTGCTCAAACCTTTGGAAGAGGCACTGGAGGACTGCCGTGGCCACACAAAAGTAATCCATCTTGGCATGCCAATGGGGGATAAAAGGACTATGGTTCTTTGTTTTCTTGTAAAGTAGCACTACAGAATGAATTTCTGAGGGTCTGAGAAATGCGGAGATTTAAAATTCTAGCCATATATACGCTTTTCTTGGGAGGAGAGCTGTAAGTTTTCTCAGTGGGGCCTCTTTACTAATTAACATATTAATTCTTAATGTGTTTCTCTGGGCCAGAGAAGGTGGGTCTACTTCCTGTTTGGTGCTGCCTTTCTCCTCCCCTGTTGGGCTAGCAGGGCTGACTTGGAGGGGCTTCTGTCTCTTAGAAGCAAGTATGTGATGACATCAGCCGACGCCTGGCTCTGCTGCGGGAACAGTGGGTTGGAGGGAAGCTGTCAGTGCCTGTGAAGAAGAGGATGGCTCTGCTGGTGCAAGGTATGGGTAGGTCTTTCCATATAGCCTAGCTCCCTCACCTTGTCGTGGATGGCTGAGCTGGAAGAGATGGTTGGGATGAGAGGACTGAGAGCTAGGTCTTTTGCCCCAAGCTGCTGGTTTACCTCCTCTCTTTCCTCAGAGCTTTCAAGTCACCAGTGGGATACAGCAGATGACATTCACCGCTCACTCATGGTTGACCATGTAACTGAGGTCAGCCAGTGGATGGTGGGAGTTAAAAGATTAATTGCAGAAAAGAGGAATCTGTCTTCAGAGGAAGAGGCCAATGAAGAGAAATCTACAGCCACAGCTGAGGAGAACCAGACAATACCAGGTGTCCAAGAGGCTCCATAATCCTGGATCCTGACTCACCTCACACCATTTCCTATGCCTTGGCACAGAGGCCTTCTCTCACCTGGCTCCCTCTTACCATTTGGGAGACTGTCTGCCTCCTTGTGATCCTTGGCCTCATCCACCCATCTCTGGGGGAAGAGGTGTCAGCCACCTGGGCCACAGGGAAGTCACCTGTTACCCATAACATATGCATTTCAATAAAAACATCTTAATAGTGGGCCCTGGGTAGGAGAGAGAAGCCCTTCTTGTGCCAAACAAGTTGCTTGTTATGTCTTTGACTGCCTTGCTCCCTGTTTACCCTAAAAACCTCTCTCCTTCCATTCAGCATTAATGGCTTTGCTAAGAAGCATGACCAGTTACTGTGTGCCACCTCCCCCCTCAAATAGACAGAAACACACATTACTTGCTGGGCTGAGTATCTCTATTTTTGGATAATTTCATTTCAGCGTAAGAACAGAGGCTCAAATAGCAGGGGAGATTTTTTCCCTCAAGGAAAGGAGACTGTCCTGTTTGTACTGTCACCTTTGAGATGTACAGTGCTACAGAGATTAGAATATAGTGGTATAAATTGAAGGAGAAAAAGACTAGATTGCCGACATATGGGATTGTGCATTTTTTTGGGCTGGGGGAAGGTCAGGGGTAGGGGCATAACTCTGTCTGACTCACCAAATGAGCTACCTCATTTTGGGCCCTAACGTCTCTTCTAACCCTCTGAGGACAAGAGAGCCAGATGGAAGGGACCAGAGGTTCAAATCAGGCTGAGAAGGGAGAATACAGGCTTTCAGTGTTGGAATAGGGGACAATACTTACAGGTGGGATGCAGAAAAGGCATGGGGGGAGAGACTGGAGAAGGTTAAACTCTAGGGCAGTGCCTCTTTTTTCCTGCTTTGGAATAGATAGGGAGGGGCTCCTGGAGAGGCCCAATTCCAGGAAGGCTGCTTCCTGGAAAGGCTGGAACAGCCCTTGGCAGGGGTTAGGGTATTGCTGTTTGTGGTTTGGCGGCTGCTCTAGCCTGCCCCCATAGCCTGCCTTAGGCTCTAATTGCCGTTGGAGGTGGGCCCAATGACAGCTTGGAAGGGACCTGGGACCTGTGATCCTAACTAGGTCTCCTGGGCCCCTTGGCTGTGTGGCTGAGATAGGAAGGGCAGTGTTGAGGAGAACACCGGAGTCAAAGCATTTCTTTGAACTTTTACTAAGCAATCAGTGACATACTCCATCCCTCAGTCCCAGCCTCAGCCCTTGAATGGAGGGCTGGGGGTTGGGAGGAGTACCTACAGACCGAAGGGAAAGTAGAGCTAAGGGCTTGGCGAGTTGCCCACTCCTATCCCTGGTCTAGCTGCCTCAGAACTAAGGGAGGCCCGAAACCAACAAGTCCCTCCCTTCCAGATTATATGAGGCCACCTGGTGTTTGGAATACACCAGGAAGAGGTGATGGCAGCAGCGGTATGAGGGATTCCTCTAATTCCACACAGGATCATCTGCACTGGATTAGATGTCCATTTCAAATTGTGCGTCATCTGGAGAAAGAGAAAGGAGGAGGACTGGTTGCTGGGCTGGGCTACAAACTCAGCCAGCTTAGCATCAGTGCAGAAACCCGTCTCAGCATTAAACCCCCACTGTACTTAACAGGGGCATTTGGATCCAAAGCATTTAATTTTAGGCCCTGCTTTCCTTACCGGGTATCTCTTCCTCTGTCTCCTTCTGCTCCTTCAGCAACTCCAGCTTGGAGGGTGGGGCTGTTGGAGGTGTTGTGACCCCGGGAATCTGGGGGAGACAGCAGGGGGGCGTCCGAGCAATGGGTGAGTTCTTGCACTCCAGCAGGAACTTTCGGTCGTAGATGATCCTCGTGCCTGTCAAGGGGTAGGGACTAGTTAAGAGGCTGGAGATTGGGCACAGAGCTGTATGGAGTTGTCACAAACAGGACTTTTAGGGACTTGGGACTCATTTCCCCATGTATTAAAGGGCTGCAAGCTGGGATCTCAGGTGACTAGCATTCCGGGCTCTTAAAATTAAAAAACTACCATGTCTAACCAAGATGTGGCTACGTGCCACGAAGCAAGTGGGGCATCCCAGCTGGTCCAGACAGGGGCTTTTGGTTTAGGGAAGCTTGCAGTCTCAGTTCTAGGAGGAGCACAAAACTTGGGAGAACTCAGGTACTTCCACTGTTCCTGTCTGGCTCTGCTGGCTCTGGGCCTTCCCTACTTTGGTTGGGGGTTGGGGACGTTAGTCCTTCAGGCAGTTACCTCAGGAAGCCAAACAGCAGATGTAAGAAGGAGTTTCACCCCTTCTGCCACCTGGATTCTGAGACCCTGGAGGAAGAAGCTGTGTTCCTCCGGACAGCTGCTTTTCTCATGAAACACAGGGACAGTCTGTTCTTATCCTGACCCCTCCCAAGTCCTATCAGGCTCAGCCCCAGCCTACAAAAACTTGGCCCCAGTTCTGTCCTCAAAGGGCCCTACCCTGTTCTTGCCTCTCCCCTCTGCCTCCACGTGGCAGGAAACCCTGGGTCGGGAGCCCAGCAGCTCAAGATCCCAGGCAATCAAGCCCAACCAAACAGCCGCCCGCCCGCCAGCTGGCCGGCCAGCCGCAGATACCCAAAGCTCCTGGCCCCAACTGCCCGAGTCCTGCTCAAGCCGCTTTGTAAAGCCTGGTGCTTTCTGCCGATGCCACGCTCGGCTGGGGTTTCGGCTCCTAATTCCAGGCGGCAAAGTCGAGAGGGGCGGGTAAGCAAGGCCCCCAGAACCCAGGCCATAGTGAGGATTTCATTCCACAGTCACGCGGAAGCCAGGCTTTAAGCCACAGTGCATTACTATGAGGTTTCAGGGAACTGGGCTTCGGTTCCAAACATTCCCCACCCACCCCCGGCAAAACCTACAGCGGACAGAACCCAAAGCCGGCACCTCCCCACTCCCGCCCCGCGGCAGGACGCACGCGCCGGCCTGCCCAATGCCCGCGGACCCCCAGCCCGGCCCGCTGACCTCCCGGGGTAGTGGCGTATAGCGTGCCCCCCGGCGTGGTGCTGTAGCAGTCGGGCAGTCGGTCCCTGCCCCCGGGAATTGGGCAGCTCGTGGAGGTGGACATAGCGAGCGGGACGAGCAGGAAGGCAATCGGCTGGCGCCGAGGACGCGGAGCGCAGCTAACACTGAAGCAGACTCGGTAGACCACGTGCGACCGCAGCAACAACACCAGGACGACGTCACGCCCGGGGCGGGCCACGAGCCGTCACTCAATTCGACGGTCCCGCCTTACTCACGAGGGGGCAAGCCCGACTAGGGGAGAGTTGAAAGCAGTCCCGCACAGGCCTTCCGTTCCTCCAGGCTTAATAGAGGCCAGTCCGACTCTGAGAGCTGGAGCCACTCAGCTATTTACTATTTACTGTTTGGACAGGGCGCCTGGGACCAGGGAGGTATTAACACGTTACTGTCATGTGTTAATTCACCCATTTCTCTTAACAGTTTTGGACAGTAAAGTACTATTATTAGCCACATTGTACAGGTGAGGAAAGGAAAGAGAGGTTAAAAACTGGTTCAAAGTCGTATCTTGCAGGAGGGGGAACTGGGATTCAGACCTGAATGTATCTGATTCCAAAGCCTGTGCTCTTTAGCACAGTTGGGGACTGCCTCCCATTAATTAATTACAGGACAGGGTAAAAAGTGGCGGATGGTCTGGTGCACAGCAGGAAGGGGAAGGTCAGGGAGAGGGGGTGGCCTCTTTGGAAGAAGTAATACCTGGACAGAATAATGAATAGATGTTGTGGGACAGAGGCTTGCTCTTTGATCTTGCTGCCACAGCTAACCTCGGGAAACTAAGGAACGGCAGAGGGCTGGTGAGGAGGACTTGGTCTTTAGGCCCCTGGGATGGAAGATCAGAGTCTGGCCTTTGGGGATATTTTGATGTAGACACTGATATGAAAGGAGGCAGGAGAGGGGTGGTGGAAAAGAAAGTATTAAGCCTAGTACGTACATATACTAAAAATCTTGATTTGATCAAGTAGTCTTCGGATTTCCTCAAAATCAGTATTACCACCCCTCCCCCCACTAAGTGCAGACCACCAGGTATCATGCATTTAACAGTATTAATGTTACTTCAGTTCTGACTTCATCAGATTTTCCTGTAGCTCTGATTTCTCCACTCATTAAAAAAAAAAAAAACCAAAAACTATTTTATAACTCAGTGCTTCTCAAATTTTAATGTGCACATAAATTACCTGGAGAGCTTATAAATGAGAATTTTGATATGTTAAGTTGAGGGTGGGACCTGAGAGTGTAAGTTTTTAGCAAGATTCCAGATGATGCAGTCCCTTAGGTCTGCAGGTCCCTAGAGTAGCACTTCAGGGAGCAAGGATATTTATATTTTATTGTTCCAAAATGTTTCTGAGCCTCTTACAAAGTGGCGTATACCAAGAAGGGTCTTGATAGTGCTGGAAGGTAAGGCTGGGGAGCAGATTGTGGGGGGACATCTAATACAGCTCAGTTTTTGAGGTAAATCTGGTTGGAGCAGTGAGGAATAGGATGGAGGGACGGTGAGAATGAAGGTGAAGATTCTAGCCTAGTGAAACAGGGTGGACCGAAGGGCAGTGCCTATGAGGATGGAGAGAAGTGGTCAGGATTGCCATACACAGAAGGGGGAAAGAGAAGGTGATTGATTAAGGGTGGAGTGAGAGAGAGGGAGCTAAGCTAGGATAATTTCCAGTCTTCTGACTTGAAAGTCTTGGTAGAAAAAAAAAAAAAAAGAAAAATTCTTGGTAGTAGTAGTACCCCCTAATATAACAGAGAAAATAAGAAAAGCATTATCTTACATTGGGGAATGTACAGTATGTGTGGAATGCTGAGATGAGACAGCACAGCAGCTAGATATATGGGTCTGAAGCTAAGGGGGAGAAATCTGGGCTAGTGATTTGGATCTAGGTGGAATGCAATCCAAGAGTATCGGATGAGATCACCTGGACAGAAGATATAGCTTAAGAAGAGCCCTGAGTACATCAACATTTATTTAAGAGGTGGTGGAAGAGGATTCACCACAAGAGACAGAGAAGTGTCAAAAGTTTTCAAGAAGGATCACTGTTGAAGTGAGGTCACCCTTCTGTTAAAACTGACAGCAGTAGTTACTACAACTATAATACTGTTGCTACATGCTTACTTTTGAGGTGCTGTGCGCTGTAAGGGCTGGGGAACTAGAGATAGGTCATTAGCCTTAGGGAGAAAGCCACATACATCATGCATGCAATCTGTATGAAAGACTGAGAGTTTAAATCAGAGGCTCAACACTGATTACCCATTAGGGAGCTTAAAACAGACAAGTGCACAAGAAAGGAAAAAAAAAAAGGAAGAAAAGAAAAAGACCTATGCCCAGGCTCCAACTGTAGAGATCTGATTAAGCCTATAAGGGAATATCAGGTTTTTGCTACCAGAAAAACTACTTTGGACTTATACCAATACCATGAAGATAAAACAGGAGGTAAAAGATAAAACAGGCTGGCAGTCTGGAGGCGAGATTCATGATCCTGTTGTTCAGATCAGGTCTTAGATTGGAAGTGGTCTTAATAAACATTAAGTTCTGGATACTTAAAACCATCTTTCTCTCCCTCATTTGCTACAGAATAAAGAAGAGGTAAAGAATCTGCCTGATGGCAAATGGTGACAAATCTTTAAGGGCAAATAGAAAATAGAGTATTATCACAGCCCCTCACCCCAGGACAGGGTCCACTGGGAAGACGTCATAACCAGCAGTACTTCTTGGTAGAAGAGATCTAGGGCTGGAGAACAAGATGTTCAGAAGCTGTTTTGCTACAGGCTTATTTGCCACTTCTGGGTTTACAATGGAGTCCAAAGTTCTCAAACAGTGGGCCAGAATCAAGTATACTAACCACTCCTTTTTGTTTGGCTTGAAACTATAATATGATTAGCCTTTCCCCTTCTACAAGACACCTCAAACTGAGGATGGTTCCCTCCTGGGCTAACTTTGAGGATGGGAGGAGGATTTGGCTGGAACCTACAAGAGATGAAAATTGTAGTTTCAAGTCCTGAGACTTCTTACCTCTGATTAGGAGAGGCCACCATTGGCTGTCCAACTCTCTTCTTCGGTCTGGTTAGCTGAGGTGATGGGATTTCCCCTTTGAGAGCAGGGACTGAAGGAAGCAGACTGGCCTATAAAAGGGCAAGTCAGCACACTGTAGCCACAATAGGTTTAAAGGGTCTTAAAACATCAATAATTTTATTGGTGGTGGAATTTTATTACACTACTACTAGAAATAAGTGGGTCCAGAAACCTCTATGATATATTTTTATTCCTTGAAAGAGCTGTTATTCTCATGTGGTTTGATCTATGCCTCAATAGGATGTTTCTTAATGATGTCAGGTCTTACTATGAATGTGCAAGGTTTTCTTCTGCCTCTATTAAAATTTCAAAATCAGTACTGTCCCACACAAGAGCAGGCTTCTGATTCCAGGTGAGAACCAATGGTAGGGACTCTCAAATCTCAGAAATGTAAACATTCTACTGGCTTCCAGTATTCCCATCCCATATATTCTCATTCACAAGAAAAAGGAGAAAATCTGTGTTAGCACTAGGTGGCTCTTTTGAGTTCATTTACATTCAATTTTATTTTCAGATGAGGAAAGTGAAGCCCAGAAATGAAAAATGACTTGCCTAAGGTCATAGAGCTTCAAGTGTCAGAAATGAAAACAGAATTTAGGCTTATTTCACTATACCCATGCTGCCTCCCCCCAGATCCCTCATATATTTTTAAAGTAATTAAGTTCTTACCTGAGCTAGGTTTAATCCAAGGTTCAGGTTGGTAAAAGAGCAGTAAAATAATGCCAGGAAGAGGCAAGACAGAGGAAGAAGAGATTATAGCAAACAAAATGGATTGGGGAGGAGGGATCCAAACAGAAAGAAAAGAAGGCAGTGCCAGTAAGAGGGCAAGGAGGAGGGTATCCTGAGTAACTACTACTGACTACACAACTCCTCTTTCTTCCTAATCCTCCTAGGGGTTCTTCTAATTGTCCCCTCTTCTCATGGATTCTAGTTCTTGACCTGAGATAAAATTTCTCATTCTGTTATCCTCAAGGTGCAAAAGACAGGGTTAAGAGCTCTTCCAGATAATTTTAATGTATTGTAGACTCTTAACACAGGAAAATCATTTTTGTCCCACTGAATAATTTTCTTAATATTATGTCTCACTAGTGCATGTTTCAATCAAGAGTAGTTTCATTCATTTCACTAATATTAGGTGATTTTTGTTGTTGTTGTTGTTAGTGGTAAACAGAAACAGCAAGATATATAGGGGATCCCAGGGTTCTTTTGAGAATACTTGATGTGGTTATCAAGTACTAAAAAAAGCAGTAACTTCAACACCTGTGAATCCATTCAAATCCATTCAAAATAGGAAACAAGAAATGACATTAAAGAAGCTCTCATAGTTGTGATATGGAATACAAAAGACCCAGGCATGTCTAACACAGAACTTGGGGTGTCTCACTTAGGAGTGGCTTTAGGAGCCAGGCAGAGAAGCTTAAGAACTTTTGGTGGCATGAGAATTGAAAAGTGCTGCTGGTATGGCTCTGCTGCCAGTTACTGTTTTTTGTATGTTCTTTTTTCCTTGATATGTGTTTTGACTTCTCTATCAGCCTGAAGCATTTTCTTGTTTTCTCTTCTAGAGTGCATATACATAAAACCAGGAAGTTCCAATGTATTAAACATGAAAAGTTTAATGACTGTTCTTTTCAGAGGGTTGTTTTTCCTTCTCTATTGCATCAGGTTCTTGGCATAGCCTATAGTTTGGCCAAGGCAATCCGCTCTAGTGTTCCTCTGTTTAGCTTGTTAAACACATTGGCTCTTCATACTTAGGGCTGTGGAACTAAGCCCAGAATTAGTCACACATTTATAATGATTACTCTGCTGATTCAACAATACCACAGTATTACGGGAGGCACTCCCATCCACTCCTGTGTCCCAACCCAAATAAAAACATAAAACACTGTAACCAAATAAGTCTTCAGATAAAAGCCAGGAAGCACAAAAGAATGTGAAGTTGAGAATTTGGGTGTCCCTAGGTTTGTTCAGTGTCATCTGATTGCAATCCTATGGTCTTTATTGATACTTATGATCTTTAAGGAGGTAACCCCAGCAAAGGCCTATCTACTAAAGTCACATAAGACACATTGCAGGGGCTTGAAACTTAGTCCTACTTATAAAATGATACAGAAGAGAACAAGGAAATAAGGACTGTTTAACACAAAATAGGTAGATAACTAGTCTTCAAAACGCTTTTTCAAAGCAGTCTAAAAAAGATCTCTAAGGTGTAACATGTGAGACGCCTATTAGAAATATAGTATTAACAAACTGGTTCAATAGGACTGTGGATTGGGTAATAGCTGCATGACCACTGAAAGGATCACACCCCACTTCTAAACACTGTTCATCTTTTTATTGAATATTCTGGTAAATATTTCACATTAATACAGGCTACATTAAGTAGAGCCACTATATGACAAGAAATTTACTCAACTTTTTCCTTTTAAGTATGTAAACAATTGTACATGTATTTACCACCCTAAAAGGTTGAAACATGTAATCATCTAATTCTCTTCTGCATACAAGTAGCATTCAGTATGTTTAGCCAAAAGCACTAAGTTCAAAATGGCTAAACTAACCAGAGAACATAATCAGGTGGATAGGAAATCACTTCGTTCTTATACAATGGGCAAATCAAATCTCCATTGCTAACGCCTCAGAGAAATTTTCTTAGTTAGGCACATTAAAAAAAAAAAAAAAAAAAAAAAAAAAAATCCCCAGGTTCTTCCAAGGTTTCTCAAACAAGGCTAAAGAATAAGACCTTCTAACTTAGTTGACATATTTGAGATGCATGTTTCCAATATGAGGAGCCCACGTGCCAGGCCAAATCTGAAAAGGGGGAGGAAAAATTGGAATTTCTAATTAGGAATCTTTAGACAGTTACAAAATGAATATATAAATGCAATGGCAATTCACTGTTTCTGCCTAGGAAGAATGCACATACATGAGATAAAATGTTCAGAAGCATCACACTGTTACTGAAAAACTTAGTTCAGATGAAGGTGGTCAGATGTCATGACTTGATATTCAGAATTTGCATTACCCAAAGAATTAAAAGAGTGACATGACAAAATAAGAGAGCACTAAGTCTATTTTACCTGCTGGGCATCAGTGCATTCAGTAGAATTTTGAATAACTTTTATCATAGGGTTCCAAGCAGGATCTGGGTTGTGAAGTCCATTAAACAGAGGTCCACCTGGAACATCAGCAAGCTGAGGATGGGAGGGTATTATGGTGCCTCCATACATGGAAATTGGCAGACCCTATGAAAGAAAGCAAAAAGCTTAATCCTGAAGGTAAACGTTAGCTCTCTCCAATTTCCTTTCATCCACAAAACTCCCGCGGATCCTTTAAAAATACAGAATCATGCAGTGTTGAAAAACCAAAAGTGGTTTACCTGCATTAGTAACACTTTTCAACAAGAAGAAAATCCCCCCAACTAAATCCAGTATCATCAGGAAATTTCTCAACTTTGACGAACACACAGAATACCCTCAACTTTTCTGTATTTTAGTTTCATCAGTAAGTTTGTGCTAAGAAGAAAAGGGAAACTCTACGAAAAGACCTGGCCAAGTCATGGAAACAAGCTTGTTACACCAAAAGAGAGAATTATTTCAATACAAACTATTCCTTAACATTGGCTGGCAAAGTGTTAAACAAGTTACAGTGATGTTTGTTGACTCACTTTAGAAAAATCCAGAAAACTGCTTGCCATAGGTTGATGAAAAATGTTAGAGGGGGCTACCATTCCAGAATCATCTCTCTCCATTGGTTGATGCTGGGAGAATGTGCTTGGGTCTGATAATTGTTGATGCATTGGATGGTTCCCTATCACAGACTGTGACCAACCTGATAAGCCTTCTGGAAAGAAGAATTGAGGACAGGGTTTGATATTTATTGGAGTAAAATAGCAAAATATTACTACTTGAACTTTTTTCATACTGAATTTTATCACACTCACTCCTCTGAAAAGTTCAGTGCATGTTGATGACAATCTTTGCAAAGTGAAACAAATCAGTTCCTAGAAAACTGAGTGAAGTCCTTTGAATACCCCAAATATTCTACCTAATCCTTTGAAAGAGAGCACTTATGCTCTCTGAAAGAATATAAATGATTATCCCATTACTGGAAAGCTTAAAAGGGAAGGGAAGTACACTTTGAATCTTCTACTTCTAATCTATACTTATTTTTATAACATGTATTACAGATATTATTATGTATAAACCAAACCAACATTCCAAACTCTGAATATGACTGAATTCTTCGAAAGTATAAACACCCATACTGACTGTTAAGTGTAGGAACTAAGCCATTTGGTTTTAAGGAACTAAGTTTCATTTATTTATTTATTTATTTATTTATTAAATATTTTATTTGTTTATTTGACAAGAGATCACAAGTAGGCAGAGAGGCAGACAGAAAGGGGAAGGGAAGCAGGCTCCCTGCCAAGCAGAGAGCCCGATGCGGGGCTCCATCCCAGGACCCTAGGATCATGACCTGAGCCGAAGGAAGAGGCTTTAACCCACTAAGCCACCCAGGCGCCCAAGGAACTAAGCCTTAATGGCAAAATCCCACAACTTACTGGAGATATCCTTCCAAAAAGAAGACAAGGCAACTATACCTGACATAGCGTTGACTCCAAATGACCAGATCCCACTGTGTCCAACAGGAGCAACAAAACTGGTCCCCACAGGGGCTTGTGCGACAGATCCTCCTTGCCGAATCCGGGCTAGCCTCTCTGTTCCAATGGGGGGAGGTATCTTTCGATCCTGACTGGCACTGCCTCCTTTTGGTTGGCCCAAAGTTGGTGGGGCAGAGGTGGCTGAAAGAGGTGAAGATGATCCCGAAGAAACAGATGGAATAGGAGAGTCACCTGGTGGCAAAATATTTCTCTATTGTTTTATTACATTAAAAACTAATTATAAGAATATGAGAAACCTTGTTGGAAAGACCTATTTCACAACACAGGTTCTGTAAGAAAAATTTCATTTTATAAGATCTTTCAAGTGAAAGCACATAAGTTCTATGAATATTATCCTACACTACTTCCGTACATACGAAGTATAAGCAAATACTCTAAAAATTGTTTTCCAGATTGCTGAACAAAGCTAAAAAGGATGAAAGCCATATTAATTTTTATTCTAGCTCTAAACAGTCTTCTCAAAACATAACCTGTCAGATTTTAAATTAACTTAAATGTGGCAATGTTTGTACAATAATTAGCATATTGTTTGGAAAAGAGCTGGTGGCCTTCTCTCTTTAGCTGTTCTCTTTTTTTCTCTTCCTATGGCCCTTTTTTCCATAACGAAGAAAGGTTATATGTTAGCAAATATCTTGGATTCAATTCATGGTTTTGTTTCCTAATGGGACTCTCAGGTAATGTTGGTAGTTTTCCCTGTCAAAAGGGCCAATATTAATTGACTGCCTCACGAAGCTCATTTTAAAAAATCAAATCCTGTTCAAGTACTGTGAGAACTTCATCTGTTCTAAATATTGAGAAAAATAAGAAGAACAAAGGCATATGTTCACTTATAAGTGGTAATAATTCGGTTTCCTATTTTTAGTATATGTGCTGCCGAAGCGAGCACATAATTTGGTTTCCTAAAATGTAAAAATAAGCTAAGAATCATACCAAAATGACTAGATACATAAATCTACTTTTCAAAAAAAAAAAAAAATCTACTTTTCGGACTTAAGAAATTATATTGCAATACTATCCCCAAAGGGTCCTTTTTATAAAACTAAGTGTAGTACCTCTTTTCTTGATCCAACTCCCTGTGTAAACATTTCTGGCTTGGAAAGACAGCTTGACCCCTCTCAAGTTTTCTATCCTATAAATGACTGACAATTTTTGACAGGCCTCCAATTCAAACCTTAGGTATCAGAATACCATCATACCATTAACTTTAGTTTACTAAACTTTTACTAGAGTTACTATGCAGTGTTTCCTGAAACAAATGGTTTAATAGCTTATTCAAGACTCTTTGGGAAGAGTTCCTCCAGGATTCCTACATGAGTTTGAGGCGCTTGTCCAAGGATGGGGGGAAAAATGTTGCCTGTTGAAACTTGGAGTCCCAACAGGAGCTGGCCCTTGCAGGAAAACCCGTGTTCCTGGGATGCCGGAAAAACTTGTCAGAGGAGCAGAAGAGGAAGATGGGGAGCTGCCTGATGGATCAATGGATGGTAAGCCTGAAAGAAAACAGGTCCGAGACATCCAATTAGCCAAGGTTTTAAAACTGAAAGTCCAAAGTTTACTTAATTCCTTTTTAAAAGAGAAGAAAGCATGCAGTTTATTTTTGTAGATCACAGCAAAAATAACCCACGTATGTGGCCCTATATTATGGCCCAAACGAATTTTACTCTTGAAGTCCTGATGAATCATCACCAAACAGCACTAGATACAGAGGAGTGAGCCCAACGTTTAAGAACGGCAGTCACCTGGAATGATGTTCTGGATAAATCTCAAAGCTTTCATTGGAGGGGCTGAAATGTGAGCATGTTGTGACTAAATGGTACCAATTAATCACTTCTGCTTCGTCTTCTGGGGAAAATCTCAAAGTACAGCTATTCATCAATATAAAATAGTTATTTCCTATGGGAGATGAATAACATGATCTACCAATGTTTCCTTCCTAATGAGGAAGAGTACCCTATTAAAGATAATTTCAGGGGCGCCTGGGTGGCTCAGTGGTTTGGGCTGCTGCCTTCGGCTTGGGTCATGATCTCAGGGTCCTGGGATCGAGCCCCGCATCGGGCTCTCTGCTCCGCAGGAAGCCTGCTTCCTCCTCTCTCTCTCTCTCTCTCTCTCTGCCTGCCTCTCTGCCTACTTGTGATCTCTGTCTGTCAAATAAATAAATAAAATCTTTAAAAAAAAAAAAAAAAAAAGATAATTTCAGTATTCCATCTGATAAAAAAAAAATCAACAGTTGCATATGAAAGTTTTTATCTAGTTTGTGTATTTGTCAAAAGACTGAATTTAGCAGTCTTTTCAAATGCCACTGCTTTCTTTGGAGAATGTATTAGAGAAAGGGAACAAGTGTCTGGAAAAGGATTATAGATACTTGTCTCAGGAAAAGATAATTGATATCAACATAAAAAACTGTCAACTTCTCTCAAGCAGGTCTTCATCCATTTAAAGTATGTAATTCAAAGGCTTTTAGCATATTCACAGAGCTGTGCAACCATCACCATAATCAATCTTAGAACATTTTTATCTTTCCTAAAAGATACTCTGTACCCATTACTTATAACTTTCCACCCTCCAAACAACCAATTATAAACTTTCTGTCTCTACAGATTGGTCTATTCTGGAAATTTCATATAAATGCAATTATATAGTATGTGATTTTTTTGTGACTGGTTCTTTCACTGGGCATGGTATTTTCAAGGTTCCGCCATCCTGTCATGTGCATCAGTACTTCTCTCCTTTTTACTGTTGAGTAGTAATCCCATTATAGCAATACACATTTTATTTATGCATTTATCAGTTGTGGGGCAGTGGGTTGTTTCCACTTTTGAGTTATTATGCTGCCATGAACATCTGTGTACTCATTTTTTGTGTAGACATGTTTCTCTTCCACCTAGGAGTGGAATTACTGGATCATACGGTAACTACGTATAACTCTCTTCTCAAGTTGCTTTGAATTTCCACTGACAGCATTTGAGGTTTCCAATTTCTCCACGTCCTTCTCTTACTGTCTTCAGTATTACTATTTCTTACCTGTGAATCAGTAGAATTAAACTATATCCATGAAAGAAGAGGATCAACAAAAGAAACCAGACAGGCAGTTACGGTAAAAGGCCAAGCCTACCAATCCTGGACCTCAGAGGGAAGGTCCAGGATTAATGCTTGCTTTCTAAAAAATGGTTACTTTTGACTAGCAGTAGATAATTTTGATGGTATAGATCTAAGTACTTAAGGTCCCCCAATCTCATTTTCTACCAAACCAGATGGATGATTTCCTTTCCTTTTCTTCTTTTTTCTAGAAATTCATAATCCGTACACCTTCTGGGAGGCAGTATGTGGAGTGCAAAGAGTTTAATACTGGAATATGAGAGATCTGAGGTCAAATTGGCTAAGGTACTGGGAAGTCACATGTTAGTGCCAGCCATTTCAAAGATTAATGCCTTCCACACAGATTGCCTGAGCATTGGCAATACATTCTTCTTTCACCCTGTGGCCTCTGAAAACCTCAAATGAAAAGTTTCCCCAAAATGAAAAGTTAAAATACATACTGATTTATGAGAAAAAAATGGAAAATGGAAGAAAAAAATCCCAGAGAATATTTTGGACCATAGATGCTTTTATGCAAGCTTATATATTTCCTTGAATATGATGAAACAGCTATGTTTTCCTGAAAAGACGAGTGAATGAAAACATCTGAAATGAAAGCTAAGGCTACACCATATAAACTCCCAAATTTTCAACACACAGATCAGCTTATAATTAGCAAAATGGAAGGATGGGCTACAAAAGACAGTTTTCCAAGGGGAAGAAAAGAGCTTCTTACCCCCACTCCACGTTAGCTGCGATTTCTCATTTGTTTTTCACAATAGTGTAGAATAGACTGAAATTTGGCTCCTAGATTCTAGAAAACAGATTCTGGTCTTCTAAATATCTTCAAACCAACATTAGACTCTTATATATCTATATCTTCTTTATAACGCCTCAGCAGCTAATTTGTAATTTCAAGAAACTGAAGTGCTGAATCTAAATTGGCCTTTTTAGAGTAAGAGCCCACAAATGATTGGATCTCTTTAGTCAACCCCATCTAATGTCAATAATAAAGAACACTATCAAACAACCCTTAACATTCAGTCTGAGGACCCAAGTCTGAGAATATAGAATAATGTAGATTAGGGACTAGTCCCTAACACCTTTGTAACACAAACTTTTTAAATATGAGAAATGCGTATACTCACTATGATTTTAAAAATGTCTACATGGGGCACCTGGGTGGCTCAGTGGGTTAAGCCTCTGCCCTTGGCTCAGGTCATGATCTCAGGGTCCTGGGACCAGCCTGGGCTCTCTGCTCAGCGGGGAGCCTGCTTCCCCCTCCCTCTCTGCCTACTTGTGATCTCTCTCTGTCAAATAAATAAATAAAAAAGAAAAAGAAAACTCACTTAAAAAAAAGTCCACAAATGTGGAATCCTTGAAACATCCCAAGTCCCTTTTTAGTAATACCAACACACCAGTTCTTAGAAAATGGACTGACGCAAGGTAAAACCTCCTTGCCATGAGGGACAGAAACATCATCAAGCCAACAGAAAGCAGCTCAATGTATGTAAGTGATTTACCTGCATGTAGATTTCTGCCCACTCCATCAGCAATCATTAATGGGTATTTATGACATACTCTCATTTCTTTAATATTATAGACTATTATGTATAAAAGAACGGCTTTCTTATTATCATGGAGGATTCGGTTATGCCGATAGAGCCCCACACTGAGCTGCAGTAATAGTCATCATAACTTACCAACGGGACTAGTAGAAACTCGCTGGGAAGGTGGTCTGAAGCCAGGTGCCTTGGAGTTGTCGGGGTGCACATTTTCCAAGTGTCCAAGTACAGAGTTACCCAGGAACGCTGACTGAACAGTGAAAGAGGCATCTGCAGCAACTCGTGAGGACAGTGGACCATCTCCCCAACCCTGATTAGCTGGCACCTGACCGCTATCAAAAAGACTACTGAAGTGATTGAAAAGTGTGGCCGGGCCAAATGTAGGTGGCAAAGATTTATTTGCTGGGTTAATGTGCATCTGAGAACCATTCATAATGTTCATGGCTGAAGAAAGCTGCACTGCAGCTGGTGGGCCTTGAGGTGGTGTTAGAGGAACTGGATTTGTAACAAAAATAGACTGGGGATCCTGGTGTATAGTTGCATTTGGTACCACTGAGTAAAAAGAACCTCTGGGCTGCATTCGATGAGAAACTCGAGGTGCTGGTACAGCTAACTGAGGTAAATTACTGGTGTCCTGATTATCGGCAGCAACCAATCTGGGTGACGCCAGAGTCAATGGAGCGGGTTCTGCGTTAGATGCAAAAGGCATTGCCATGGGACTTAAATCAGAGACACTGGACGGCTGTGTCTCGTCCTGCGTACTGCCAGAGGGAGGAGCAGGACTACTGGCCGGGTGTGCTTCTGGAGCTCCCGGGGTGTTGCTGGCAGAGCTACTGCAGCTATTGGCCGTTGAAGAAGGGGTGCACAGGTTCGCCAGGGCCTGCTCCTGTGTGGACACTTTCTCTTTGGGGGGTAGCATGGCAGAGAAAGATTCCATCTTTTGTGAAGAAAGCTGTGCTTGAGGAGTACTCGCGGGCAGAAACGTGGTGGGAACTTGCCCGCTAGGGAGAGGTGCAGAGGAAACAGAAGGCAGGGAACTACAAGTGCTTGTCACAGAAGAAATCACTGTCACTGGAGGACTCGTCTTAGGCACACAGGCAAACAACTGCTTTCTGACTGATGGAGTCCGGGTGTTAGTCACACATAGCTGCTGACTGGCAGCAACTACGGAAGAGACAGTGATAGGACAATTGGCAGTAGCTAGTCCAGCAGACTCGGAGGGTAAGACAGTCCCGTTCTGGTTAGGTAGACGGCCTGCGTTATTATGCTTTGGAGAGCTACTTGTGTTGCCAGGATTCACAGGTCTCACTGGGAATGGTCCCCAAGTGTTAGGAGAAGGTGAAAAGGTTCCTCCAAACTGAGCCATGGGCAAGCGAGGATGCCGAATCTGTTGCATAGTCTGAGCAGCCAGCAGGGCAAAATGAGGGTGGGGGTAAGCCAAGGGTAGAGAAACTGGGAAGGAAGAACGTACATTTGCTGGAACGTTCTTGTTAAGTTTATTAGTTGGCTGGAACGTTGATAATGTTGTCGCTTGTGATGTTACGAGAGCTGGAGCACCCAAAGGAAATGCATTTTTACTGGAAGCTGCTGTGGTGCCAACTCCAGATGAGAAGTTTGCATGGATGGATTTGGTGCTGGCAGGTGTTCTGATATGATTTTTAGGAATCAAGTCTTCCAGTTCCTTAGCAGGATCTTGAATAAGTGCATTGATAAGTTGAACTGCATATCTTGTTGATTCGGTACCACCCCTGGGGAGAAAACAAACAAAACACGAAAATATGATCAAAAACTTAAAAAAAGGTCATCTTAACATTAAATAAAATTCTTGATTGTACCACAACCTAACAAAAGTTAGCTTCTAAAAAACATTTAATTTCTACACAGAATGAGTAATACACATTTTTCACAATTACCTTATGGTGATCATTCTCTCGCCGTTCTTGTCTTTTTGTTTATCCACATCAATATGCGCACCCGTAACGTCTTGTATAGCAGTGATGTTGCACCCTCCCCTTCCCATTATCCTGGAAACCACGGAAGCTGGAACGGACAACTTCTTTGACCTAGAAAATGAAGACCACACATGAGCTTATGAAAGCAAAGATCTTTTTTATTTTTTTAAGATTTTTATTTATTTATTTGACAGACAGAGATCACAAGTAGGCAGAGCAGCAGGCAGAGAAAGAGGGGGAAGCAGGCTCCCTGCTGAGCAGAGAGACCAATGCAGGGCTGGATCCCAGGACCCTGAGATCATGACCTGAGCCAAAGGCAGAGGCTTAACCCACTGAACCAACCAGGCACCCCAAGCAAATGTCTTTATTTAAAAAGATCATTTGGTGAGAATGTTCAGACACCTGTAGAATAGTATTTCTTAAACCTTAAAGGGGCAAGTATTACAAGGTTTTGTTTTAGGAACTGACCTCTTCTCATACTGAATTTAATTTAGTGAAAGTAAAAATTCCTTTGTCATTTCAAACAAGATTATATTTTAAAGAACCTGTGATCTAAGCATTTAAATCTACCTCTAACATCGCACGTCAACTAAACTGCAATAACTCTAGGTATATACCCTTCCTAAATTTGAATAATGCAGGGTGCCTGGGTGGCTTAGTGGGTTAAGCCTCTGCTTTCCGCTCAGGTCATGATCTCAGAGTCCTGGGATCAAGTCCTTCACTAGGCTCTCTACACAGTGGGGAGCCTGCTTCCCCACCTCTCTCTGCCTGCCTCTCTGCCTACTTGTGATTTCTCTCTGTGTGTGTCCAATAAATAAATAAAATCTTTAAAAAAAAGTAAATAATGCGTAACATACTGTTAAACTTCATACCGAATAGTAGAGGCTAGCTTTCAATATCAATAATTTACACTTAGCAATAAAACCCCAAAGCCTCAGATATGAACTACATAAAAAGGAAGTCACACATGGAACCTGGGACTTGCACTTATATGTGAGCTGAGCAGAGCTGGAGAGAAGACCAGAGGCTGATCTTGGGATCTGATAAGATGGCCTGGCTGTCCCTAAGGACTATTAAAGAAACCCAGTGTTTGCAGGCAGCAGCAGTTCTTAAGCATTAAAGCAGAACCAGATGAGAGCAACACCTACTATTTTCAAGTTCTCAGTGTTGGGCCCCAGGATTCCCCATGTCAGAGAGGGACCTTCACAAAACTGAATTATTCTGTCTAGAAGAATATCAATGGCAGCACTTGAGGTACTTTTCATGATCAAAATTTATCACACCTTAATTCTGGGACGGATATATTCAGATATTTTGAGAGCTAAAGCACAGACTTAAGCTCACAGACTAAAGCATAGGCCATGAGCAATACTTAAATCGATCTTATCATCAAGTGTACATCACTTCTCCTATTCTGCCAAGACTTCTTTTTGTTTCCATTTAATGGACACGATCTTCAGGAACAGTACTGAATAAAAGCCCAGACATTTTAGTCCTTTGGAGATTTAATACACATTAGCAAAAATGTCTGGTCCTGCTTCCCTGTTGCAAAGCATGAACAGAGGCTAAAAGTATCATCTGGACTGTACAAAACATTTGAAAGCAGTAGCCCTTCTGCTTTCATTCATTTCCCTGCTCATGGTTTAAGTATAAAGCATCGTGATGGGGTGTCTGGGTGGCGCAGTAGTTGGGCATCTGCCGTCGGCTCAGGTCATGATCCCAGGGTCACAAGATCGAGCCCTGTGTTAGGCTCCCTGCTCTGCGGGAAGCCTGCTTCTCCCTCTCCCACTCTCCCTGCTTGTGTTCCTTCTCTGGCTGTCTCTCCTAAAAAATAAATAAATAAATAAATAAATAAATAAAACACTGTGATTAAAGGTCCTCTTCTTTCCTCTTTTTTGAGGGTGAAGGTAGTTTTATTTTAATTTTACGGTGCCTTTCCCCTTGTAGCAATTGCATTGGTTAATAGCGGCTAACCAGTTTTTTAGAACATACTCTCCAGCAAAGCCTAACTTAATTTAAACACTGTAAATGGACCAAGTTGATTGTTTTTGCCATTTGGGACCATTAAACAAACATCACAGCCCTCACTAATAACACTGTGACTTTGCTGCAGAATAGTCAGTATAAAATCTTCACTTTTTTTTTTTTAAGATTTTATTTATTTATTTGACAGACAGAGATCACAAGTAGGCAGAGAGGCAGGCAGAGAGAGAGGGGGAAGCAGGCTCCCCGCTGAGCAGAGAGCCCAACATGGGGCTTGATCCCAGGACCCTGAGATCATGACCTGAGCCGAAGGCAGAGGTTTAATCCACTGAGTCACCCAGGTGCCCCAAATCTTCACTTTTATTTTTTTATTTTTATTTTTTTAAAGATTTTATTTATTTATCTGACAGACAGAAATCACAGGTAAGCAGAGAGGCAGGCAGAGAGAAAGGAGGAAGCAGGCTCCCTGCTGAGCAGAGAGCCCGATGCAGGGCTCGATCCCAGGACTCTGGGATCACGACCCAACCCGAAGGCAGAGGCTTTTAACCCTCTGAGCCACCCAGGTGCCTCCCCCAAATCTTCACTTTTAAAAGAAGTTTATGACCATGTTGTATGGTTTGTCTGGAAATGTCTGCAATTATTTTGTTATTGTAAAGCCAACATATGTCGTGTCATATAAAACATGCTGCAAAATTTACATACTGCTTCTCATTTTACTTAAGCCAACTCTGGATTGAGTATGGCACAAATAATAACCACATTCTAATTATTCATTAATTACCTGGTCACCACCTCATTAGATAAGAATCTATGCGTGGTCTATGACAGTTAAAAAGATAAGACTAATACTACTTACCTTCGTACAACTTCTTTCCACCCTTCTTCTCTTTTCTGTCCCCTTTTGGGGCTAGTTAGATTCAGCTTTATGTTTGGAGAACTTAATGGCAATGGCACTGACTTAAAGCTTGTTGATAAGGAATTAGAATTCGTTTCACCTTCAAGTCTGAGAAGAAAGAATTAATCAAGTCCAATAAAACAAATTTTAATATAGAAACTCAAGAGACCATTTATTGTCAAAGTTATGCTGAATGTTTGAATTAAAATTTGGCACATCAGTTCAGAAAAGCAGAAAAACAGGGCAAAAAGTTCATCATCTACGTCAGTATGAAAACAGATTCAGAAGCCAGAAGCTGGACTATAATCAATAAAAATGACACAGTGAAAATAAAAATCAAAATATGCTAGTATTTTCAACTTCAAAATTTAATCATAAAAATTTCTAATCATCTCACTTAAAAAATGGCACACGATTAGGACATTAGTGAATTTCGGTTCTGAATACTGAAAGACAGATAATGTGGTAGACCTAAATTGTTTAACACAATTTGTGCTAAAAAAATGTACTCAAATTTTTGTGCCAGTCATGAAAAAGGACAGGTGGATGCAGAGTTAACAAATCAGAAAAATTTACCGTGTTTGAGTTTTGGAAGTAGCAGTACTTGTCTTTTCTTCTTGGGAATGGAGTAGCAGTGACGGGTATCTCCTATCATTAGAGGAATTCACATCCATAGTGAAATTTAACTCTTGGCTTTTACCACCACTGCTACTCTCACTGTTGCAGTCTGTGCTGTCCAAGTTATCCGAGTCACTATTCCCACCTGTACCACCACCTCTGGGTTCTCCATTTATTTTATTTTTATCAGCTTTTTGCTGTGCTAAGGATATATGTTGTTCTGGTAATATTAAATGTGCAGTGGGAGGGGTCTCCTTTGTTTTGTTCTTCTTATTTTTCCGATTGGTGCTAGGAGTTGTCACCACATTGGCCCTTTTTTTCCCAAACACATTTGTGAATGTTGCAGATGTTGCAGAAATTCCGATTGTGGTGGTGGTTGTTGCACTAGGAGGTTCTATGGGAACTTCTTGCTCCACTGAAATTATCAAAAGGATAAAAGTCACACTGACAGCCACAGAGCTCAAAACAAACTATGACAAGATATACATAATAATTCCAGCCTTTAAGTCATCTTTTCCTTTCACCAGTATTCACTAGCAAATAAAGAAATCGTCATTGTTAGAACAAATGTACTATATCCAATTTTGATGTCTAACTCAGTATAAAAACATTCACAGCATAACACTCTTAACATCTGAGGTGCTAGTATCATGAAATAACCAAAAATCACAATATAGTTTAAATTCAGGGAAATTTTCATAATTTGGCTATTGTTGATAAGATATAAATTTTGGGGTGCATGTTTCCCTTTGATTTAGTAGCTAGAAAGTTATTAGGCACTAAGCAAAACAGGTCAGTCAGAGAAATACAAAACCATATGATTTCATTTGTATGTGGAATTTAAGAAACGAAACAAATGAACAAAGGGGAAAAAAGGAGAGAGAATGACAAACCAAGGAACACCCTTAACTGTAGAGAATAAACTGATGGTTACCAGAATGGAGGTGGGTGGGGGGGATGGGTGAAATGGGTGATAAGGATTAAGTAGTGCACTTGTGATGAGTGCTGGGTGTTGTATGCAAGTGCTGAGTCACTAAATTACACACCTAAAACTAATATTACACTATGTTAATGAACTGGAATTTAAATAATTTTTAAAAAAAATTCCAGGGAATTCTCAGATAGTATTTTATTTTTTTTTAAGATTTTATTTATTTATTTTTTAAAGATTTACTTATTTATTTGACAGACAGAGGTCACAAGTAGGCAGAGAAGCAGACAGAGAGAGAGAGAAAGAGGAGGAAGCAGCCTTCCCGCTGAGCAGAGAACCGATGCGGGGCTCGATCCCAGGACCCTGAGACCATGACCTGAGCCAAAGGCAGAGGCCTAACCCACTGAGCCACCCAGGTGCCCCAAGATTTTATTTATTTATTTGACAGAGATCACAAGTATGCAAAGAGGCAGGCAGAGAGAGAGGAGGAAATAGGCTTCCTATGGAGCAGAGAGCCCGATGCAGGATTCGATCCCAGGATCCTGGGATCATGACCTGAACTGAAGGCAGAGGCTTTAAACAACTGAGCCACCCAAGCACCCCTCAGATAGTATTTTAGAATTAGAATTCAAATAGAGAACAATTACTTGACTACTACAAGCATTACTAGAATGTACAAAAAACAATCTGTGAATAATAAACCCCAGCCCTCTGTAGCTTTGAGCCTGAACCTTAGCTCAAAACTTATTGAGGCACTGGACCTCTTCCCAGTTTCCAAATGGAGGAGGAAAGGGTAGGACAGAACCTGAAGAGAAGCTGGAAAATCTCTTTACTGTATCACATTTAGGACATACAAGATGTTTTACAGGGTGATTTAAATTAAAACTGAACTTCAAATTACATGCTTGCCTTCCTCCCACTTTCTGTTTCTCTGTATCACTTTACAATGTAAAGTATTTAAAAATATCTACTATAAAAGCCAACTGTCAATTTCAGATTAAAGTATCGAATATCTATCCAGAATTAGAGTAAGAAGTACTCAAAATGAAGTTGACAAACACAATTTTAACACTAATTTGGAAAGGTCGTTTCTTACCATCTTCATCATTCTCCTCTTCATCTTCATCCTCCGGTAGTTCTGAATTCTCCTTAGGTTTGTTTTCCTCATCTTCTTCCTGCTTCCTTTTCTGCTCCTCCTTTTTCTTTTTTCTCTTTTCTTTTCTTTTCTCTCTTTTAGCTGCAAGAGCCTGCTTTCTGCTCTCCTCTCTTGACTGCAAATTAAGAAGGCATATCATTTAGCCAATAATGCAATCATTTAAAATAAATAATGAATATTTTTGTTTATGATAGGTGGGGCTTCCCAGGGATGCCAGTCTCAAAACACGTTTATAAAAGCACACACACACACACACACACACCAAAAAAAAGATAAACTGGACATCATCAAAATTAAGTTTTTGTATTTCAATGGAACCATCAACAAAGTAAAAAGGCAACATATAAAATGGGGAAAAAAATTTGCAAATCCTACATCTGGTAAGGGATTTGTATCAAATGTATAAAGAAGTCCCATGACTCAATAATAGAGACAAATAACTCAATTTAAAAATATACAAAGGACCTGAACAGGCATTTCCTCAAAGACAATATATGAATAGCCAAAACATATGAAGACAGATGCTCAATAACTACTAGACATCAAGGAAAAGCAAATCAAAATTACAAGATAACCACTCCCTATCTGCTAGATAGCTATAAGAAAGACAGACAATAGCAAATACTGGTGAGGATGAGGAAAAACTAAAACCTTCAAACACTGCTGGTAGGAATGTAAAATGGTAGAGCTGCTTTGGAAAACAATCTGACATTCCTCAAATGGTTAAACAAAGAATTACCATATGATCTAGCAATTCCCTTCTTAGATGCATTATATATATATACATATATATATGTATATATATATGTATAGGCATATCTACATCTATATACAGATGGTATATATATGGTATATATACATACCCAGAGAAATTAAAACACATTCATACAAAAACTTGTACCCGGTGTTCACTTTGGCAGCACATATACTAAAAAATCTCTAACAATACAGAAGATCAGCATGGTACCTCCACAAGGATAAGAGGCAAATTCGTAAAGCACTCCATATTAAAAAATATGTATATTGTATATGTATAAAGTAGAAATAACCTGAATGTCCATCAACTAATGAACAGATAAGGATAAATAAATATGTGTGTATATAATGGGATATTATTTAGCAATACAAAGAAATTAAGTATTGATACATGTGACAACATGACTGAACCCTGAACACAGTATGAAGTGAAATAAGCTAGTCACGGAACAAATATTGTATGATTCCATTTATAGGAAATGTCCAGAATAGGCAAATCCATAAAGACAAAATACAGTTTAGTGGTTACCTAGGATGGAGGGACTGAAGGGGGTGACGCTTAAAGGGTGTAGGGTTTCTTTTTAGGATTGTGAAAATATTCTAAAATTGACTGGTGATAAATGCAGAACTCTATGAATGTACTGAAAGCCACAGAATTATATGCTTTATTTGTTTGAAAATATATGTATATTTTAAGAGTGTATTTACTTGAGAAAGAAACAGAGAGCACAAGCAGGGGGAGGAGAAGAAGGAGAGACACAAGGAGACTCTCTGCTGAGCTGGGGGCCTCCCACAAGGCTCCACCCCAGGACCCTGAGATCACAACCTGAACTGAAGTCAGATGCTTAACTGACTGAGCCAGTCAGTCACCCCTGAACTGTAGGCTTTAAATGGGTGAACTGTATGATATGTGAATTAAATCCTAGTATTGCTGTTAAAAAAATACATTTATGTAGCATCTGTTTATTGCTATATAGTCAGCTATATGATAGCTGACTAAAATGCAACTATCATGATCTTATAAACTATTAAAAATTTTCACTGTAAAAAATACTGAACAGAGACTATTATAAAAATTGTTTTCCTACTTTATAGAATTTTTTAAAGCCACACACATAATTCTGATCACTTTTAGGTTTTGCTGTGGCTAGTATCAGAAAATGTCTTTTTTTTTTTTCCAGAAAGGGGAATGTAGTAAGTTGCTAGCATCATGATGAAAGTTTGAAACAAGTAGAAAACACATCAAGTGATTTATCCTTCTAGGGTAATTAAGTAAAGCATTTTCCTCAGAATTAAAATTTATCATTTTGAGACATAAACTGATTATTCTTTGAAATTTTTATTTATCCGAATCAGAAGTTGGCAAACTGTGACCTGAATGCCAAGTCCAGTCTACCATCTGTGTTTCTATGGCTTGAAAGCTAAGACTGGCTTTGACATTTTTAAATGGTTGAAAGAAATAAAATGAGTATTTTGTGACACTTGAAAATTATACGAAATTCAAATTCCAGTGTTCAAAAACAAAATTCTATTGGAACACTGTAATGCTCATTCACTTAGGTATTGCCTATAGTTGCTTTTGTGCTATACCAACAGAGCTGAGGACTCATGACAGAGCTGAGGACTCATGGCCTACAAAGCCGAAAATATTTACTATTTAGAATTTTATAGAAAAAGTTGGCAATTCACTACGTAAATGAGAAAGGACTGAGAGAAGAGATTGCGTATTTAGCTAAAAACTGAATTTCATCACTCTGTTGGCATAAGAACAAATCGGCTAGCCAGTTAGGGAATTGCTGACCATATCCCAGGGTAGTTACACAAAAATCAAAATTATACATGAAAGGTACCTTAACAGTCATCTAACTATGAACTCTGCTTTATTTTAAAATGAATATAACCTTTTTTCCCCTTCTGACTTTTAACTGTAATCTTAAGGTTTGTACTTTTACCCCTAATATAAGCAATGAATGTCCTTTTATGTTCAGATCTTTTGAGCATTTGTCTAATTATTCACCTTAGGCTAAGTTTCTATAAGTGGAATGATGGGTGGGAGTATGGGTATCCACCTTTTTATTTTGGAAAGCACTTCCATTAATAGCTATAGTGATTTACACCATATATCAAAATTCATTCACTAGAGTGCTAATCCTTCCTCATCCTTGCCATCAATGGCTATTATCTAATCTTTAAATTTTAACTTTGCCAATGTGGTTAAAAAAAAAATTATTGAACATTTGTATTTCTTTTTCTGTGAACTGCCCATTCATGTTGGATCATTTTTTATTCTGGCAAGTTGTGTTTTTCTCATTGATTTGTAAGCAGCCTTTCCTTCTGTTCTTAACTTACATGTTTTTTGGATTTTTTGTTTGTTTTTAGAGAGAGAGGTGCAGGGAAAGGCAGAGGGAGAGGGAGAAAGAGAATCTTAAGTAGACTCCATGCCCAGTATAGAGTCCAATGCAGGGCTTGATCTCACAACCCTGAGATCATGACCTGAGTCAAAATCAAGAGTTAGACATTTAACTGACTGGCCACCAGGTACTCCTTTTTTTTTTTTTTTTTTTTTAAGATTTTATTTATTTATTTGACAGAGAGAAAGACCGCAAGAGAGGGAACACAAGCAGGAGGAGTGGGAGAGGGAGAAGCAAGGGGAATGAGAGAGGGAGAAGCAGGTTTCATGCAGAGTGGGGAGCCTGATGTGGGGCTCGATCCCAGGATCCTGGGATGATGACCTGAGCCAAAGGCAGACACATAACAACTGAGCCACCCAGGTGCCCCAAGGCACCCCATGTTTTATTCTTTTTCTTTTTTAACTAAGGGATTCAAGAGTTTAGTATCTCTCAAAATAATCAATTTTTTTTCTTCTTTTAATCATCAACAAAATAATCATGTTAAGCTAGCTCTTGCATTCCTAAAATAACTCTACTTGATCATAGTCTTTGCTCTTTTAATACAACTTGTGGATTGAACAGTAACACCCTCATTTTCCAGGTAACCAGACTGACCCTCAGAAAAGCAATTTTTTTTTAAAGTTTTTCCATTATATCACACAACCTAGGATATTAGACACTTACTCTTTAAGTGAAGATCTAATAAACCACTAACAGCATACATCTTGTACTTAACAAAAGATTTTCAATGTTTAAAAAATTTTTTCTCAAAGTAATGTTAAAACCACTAAGGTAGAGGCACCTGAGTGGCTCAGTTGGCTAAGCATCTGCCTTCGGCTTAGGTCATGATTTTGGGGTCCTGGGATGGAGCCCCATGTAGGGCTCCCTGCTCAGCAGGGAGTATGCTTCTCCCTCTCCCCCTCCACCCCATTCATTCTCTCTCCCTCTCTCAAACAAATAAATAAATAATCTAAAAAAAAAACCATTTAGGTAGTAATATCATTTGGTAAACTATGATCTGCTTGAAAACTAGTCTCTTACTTATATGATTCAAAATATTTTTAAGAACAAGAGGTCACAATAAAAAAGTTGATGGTGATTTGACAATCCATTAATCATCAAAATCTTGGAAAGAGATTTTGTTAAAGTTGTTGGTCATAAGGATAGTAAACTTATTCCTATAAATTTCCAACAATTCTTTTTAAAAACTTCTGGAATTTATTTAATAAGTAAGTAATTTCTACTACAACCCATGTGGGACTCAAACTAACCACATGCTTTCCAACTGAGACAGCCAGGTGCCCCAATTTTCAACAATTTCTAAAAAGAAAAATTATTTTTTTTTTACCTTTTCCAGATCAAGTTCCTTCAAAAGAATACTTGCATTCTTATTTGCTTCTGCAGCCTGCTGGTCTTTAGCCTTCACAATTGTCTCAACACATTGGTGACATTTTTTCAAGAGTTCCTACAGTGGAAAATGGAATTATATAAATATAGGAACACATAAAATCTACAGGCCTTATAAATAAAACTTGAGCTGATAAGCAGAGTGAAGTCCAAGACTTAAAGCCCAAACAAATGAAAATTCACTAAGCCAAAGATAAGCTATCCTTTGAGCCTAGTCATAAATTAATTCTCACCAAAAAAGGGCATTATTTCCTAAAAAGTTTGTGTTCTTAGGCAACTTTCTAATCAGGCTAATAGTCTAGCAATAACTTTTAGCCACACTCACTGTGATTATAGCTCATAACAGGAAGGAAATCTCAAAATAATCTGTTAATATTACAATATCCATTCTCCATGGAGAAACTAAAACCCAGATGGAATAGGTGATCAGTTTCACAGAAGACAAAAGGAAGCTTGCTAACTGCACACTTTGGCATATAATTCCACAAAGAATAAAAATGTGCTTCAACAGTTTATTAAACCTACCTTATCTGTAATTGTTGCTATGTATCTCATGCATTCTATATCAGAAGGGAACTGATTGACTTCCTTCACCAAATATTGAACAACTTTTACATGACCCTGTAAGAACAACAACAACAAAAAATGCACAAAAGAATTCCTTGAAAATTTGCCCATATGCTTAATAACTTAAGAGTAAAAAGTATGGTGATACTTCCAGATAGTTCACTAAACTGAAAATTGAAATTGTGAAAATAACACACTCACTTATCTTTCCTAAATTTAATCTAGCATTTCCTCACTGAAAACAGAAAAACTTTTGTAGAAAACAAGTGTTTCCCAGAGTAAATCTATTAATAAAAACTGGTGGTATGAAATGAACCTTTATATAAAAGGGAAATTGGTACTAAAACAGAAAGATGTTCGAGATTTCAAAGCATTACTTTGGGTCCATCTTACAAAACAAGGTAGACTCTCACATTTATTTGGGGCTCATGACTTGAATCTAGGTAAAATGCTTTCTAAATGCTATGATCAGAGGCGGATGATATAATTAATTCTAAGTACCATGTATTTTAACATGACCAAATTTACATAGTTTTCCTCCTACCAAGTTCTTAAACATCTTCAAGTATTAGTCTGATGGTGACAAGTTCAGAGACGTCAAAAAGTCATTGCCTCCAGGGCAGGGAACTGAGAATAGGCATGACGAAATTTTCTAGGATTACAGAAGCATTTTATATGTGTAAGGGATGTGGGTTGCATAGGTATATGTATTTATCAAAACTCATTAAACTATGCACCTTAGGTTTGTGTATTTCCTATATGTAAATGATCCTTCAATTAAAAGGAAAGGAAGAATTGAAAAAAGAATTAAGTCCAGAAAAAATGTTAAGTTCTTTTTTTAAGATACAAAACTTACACTATTCTCTTTCAGTAACTATTTAGTGACTACCTAGTACGTATTGGGCACCATGCTAAATAAACAATGTGAATAAGTAAGGATATTCGTGCTTGGTCTTCCTGGATCCAACAGTCTACTTGGGGAGATAAGCATTAAATAAGTAAATACATGTTTGAATGTATAATTACAATTTGGGATAAAGAAAATAATAGGGTACTGTAAAAAAGAACAAGAGGACCTTTTTCAGATGGGTATTAGGGAAGGACTCCCTAATTTAACATGGGAGCTAAATGATGAACAGCAGGGAGCCCATGAAGAGCAAGGGGAAAGAAAACCAGTGTGCAAAGTCCCTCTGGAAGTTAAAAATTTAATGCATTCTAGACCAGTAGCAGAAGTGTAGTGAGCAAGGGTGAAGGGTAGCAAAAATTGCTGGCTGTGGGGAGGCTGGCATGAGCCATATCATGTAGGGCTTTGTAAGCCATGTTCAGTAGTTTATAGTTGATTGTAATTATAACGGTAAGCCTTTTAAAAATACAGCAGACAAGCAATATATATATATATAGGAGGTATAATGCATTTTTATGAAAGAGTCCACTCCTTTTTGTTCCTTCTTAGGTAGAGAAGACATCATCCACATAAAAATCTCGGGTTTTATGTTCAACATAACAAAACTAGTTGGGACACAACCGATTTAACAACGCAGTTGCTTATAGTGAACTACAGTGTAACTCTGAGATTTGGCCACAAAAGAGGGTGGAAGGATAGCAGTGATTTATGTTTGGAAATTCAGTCTATTCCCCAGGAGCAATTCATTTTTCCCACATGGTTTCAACTTAGAATTAGTTAAAAATGGTTACATTTTACCTTCTTCCCTCCACATCAAATTACCTTGCGAAATGCTGACATAAGAGGTGTGATTTTCCGGTTATCCACTGCATCCACATCAGCACCCGCTTGTACTAGCAACTGCACCACATCAAAATGACCACCACTGGATGCCAACCAGAGTGGCGTGTTTCCCTTCTTGTTCCGAACATCAATATGGGCTCCCCTATAAAAATCAAAGAATGTAAAAAATAAATAAATAAAAAAATAAATAATCAAAAAACGTTACTATAGTTACTATAGTCTCCTACAAGGTGCTGACTTTCTATTTCCTGTCTTTTATCTTCTATTAAATAGCATGCAAATAATATGTTCTTCATTTTTTTCAATAATCTGCTCTTTAAAATGTCAATAAAGAAAAATAATCTGAGTAGCTGTAAAGGTGCTGAAAAGTGAAAAGGAGGACAAGAACTTCTATATATAAATCAAAAATTTACCCACCTATTAATCAGGAGCTCACAGAATTTGTAGTGACCTTTGTCAGCTGCTATTGTTAAAGCAGTATCTCTTGAGGAAGGCACAGGGGGGGCATTGACATCTGCTCCTTTATCAAGGAGAACTCTTCCAACCTCTGCATATCCTCCAGAAGCAGCTTCCATCAAGGGGGTAAGACCAGTCTGTTTAAACAAAAAATTTATGCAAGTACATTAGTAAAATTTTGTTAACAGTCTAAAACATTTGATTTACCAATGGATTCTATTTCTGATTTTCTCTCCTAAAAGAGCTAAGCAATATTTAATCTTCAATTTTACAAAACAACAAATGAAAATTGTTAGAGTGAATCAGACATGCTAGAATGAATTAATTTATCATAACATACTGTCTCATATCAAAAAAACCAATTTCACAAGTTCTACACTGTTATAAATTTACACACGAGACAATGACTTGTCTACCCAATGAGCAGCTATGAAAGATAAAAAGAAAATTAAAGTATATTGTTCAATGGAAAAACTTTGTTTAAAAATTAAAAAAAATTTTTTTGATTAACATACAATGTATTATTTGCTTCAAGGGTACAGGTCTGTGAATCATCAGTCTTACACAATTCACAGTGCTCACCATACCACATACCTTCCCCGATGTCTATAACCCTCCCACTGCCACCCTGTTTAAAATTTTTATCTGAGAATGTAGTTTGCTAAATAACTCAGGATAAATTCCTTCTATCCTGTTCAAACTTGGGAAAAATAGGTTAAAATATCACTCCATAAATTTTATACATATGTGTCTTTTGCTCATTAATCTCTAAAACTTTTGCCAAGAGACATTTCATACTGGTATCATTTCTAAAGAAATATAGATTTTTATAGGACTTCTTTTTTTTTTAAAGATTTTTAAAATTTATTTATCAGAGAGAGAGAGGGGGAGAGAGCGAGCACAGGCAGACAGAATGGCAGGCAGAGGCAGAGTGAGAAGCAGGCTCCCCGCTGAGCAAGGAGCCCGATGTGGGACTCGATCCCAGGACGCTGGGATCACGACCTGAGCCGAAGGCAGCTGCTTAACCAACTGAGCCACCCAGGCGTCCCAAGACTTCTAACACTGAATATGTGTAATCCATTTCCTGGATAGCAGGAAAGATTCATTTTTCTTTGTGCTATGAAAAAAAAAATGTTTTGTCTGTGTGCTATGAAAAATTTGAGGAAAACTATACTTCCTAATTTTGTAGATTACAAAAATGTAAATATTGCATTAAATTTTAAGAAATAGGGGCGCCTGGGTGGCTCAGTGGGTTAAAGCCTCTGCCTTCGGCTTGGGTCATGATCCCAGGGGTCTGGGATTGAGCCCTGCATTGGGCTCTCTGCTCAGTGGAGAGACTGCTTCCCTCTCTCTCTGCCTGCCTCACTGCCTACTTGTGATCTCTGTCTGTCAAATTAATAAATAAGTAAAATCTTTAAAAAAAAAAAAGAAAAAAAAACTAGAAAGATCACCCTCTCATTAAAAAAAAAACACCAAAAAAAACCTTTCAAATCTGAAATGACTACAAGATTGGCTGCTGTCTGACTATAAAGAATTCCACATAAGCTACATTTCTAGGGTTGTAAGTACCTAATAGTTCTAAACACAGAAATTCAAAACACTGATATACTCCCTTCCTTCTAAATGCCAAACAGTCGTGAATTTGTCAGAATCTGTTACAATCAGACTAAATTTTAGCTATCTAAATTTTATAATCTATGCAGTAGTTTTTCTGATTGGATTTTTTACCAATAATAAGCATATGCTTCTTTGAAGGAGTTCTTTAAAAATCTACATTAAAGGACCCTACGGGACACTTGGCTTAGTCGGTAGAACATGTGATTCTTGATCTCAGGGTTTTGAGTTCAAGCCCCATGTTGGGCATAGAGCTTACATAAAAAACAACAGCAACAACAACAACAAAAAACAAACAGAAACCTCGACTATCTTACTACAAAGATAGCTTATTATATTCAAAGACTGCAAACTGGAGGATTAATAGCTACTCAAGGCTAAGGGTGGAAAACATACAGATTCTACTTTCTTCATTGTTCTTAATAAAAGACATGAATGATGATAGTATGTCATTGGCCACAATTCCCAGATCTTGTCTTGGGATGTCATTTTTAACTTAAGACAGTTTAAAACAGCACATTCAATTTGAGTTGAAATGCCATGCTAATTTTTTTTTAGATTTTATTTTTAAGTAATCTCTACATCCAACGTGGGGCTCAAACTCACAGCTCCAAAATCAAGAGACACACACTCTACTGATTGAATCAGTCAGATGCCCTTTCATAACTATATATATTTAACTCTACTCCTGATGTGGGGCTTAAACTCACAATCCCAAGATTAAGAGCTGGATAACTTACTGACTGATCCAGGAAGGAATCTGAAACACCACACTCTTTATACTAGAAATACACCCTAAGTAGTTGAAAAGTTATAAAATGCTTACCTTTGCCCTATGTTCAACATTGGCTTTTCGATCCAGAAGCAAACTCACGACTTCTGCTCGGCCTTGGAAACAGGCCAAAGTGAGAGCCGTGTTCCGATTGGTCTCGATTTGGGCATTAATGTCTGAACCCATATCAAGCAGCAGTTTCACTGCAGGAACATGTCCATTCATGGCAGCCAACATCAAGGGAGAAATACCTAGTTTACTCCCAGTCCTAAGGGGAGAAATTTGCTTAGAAAATTAAGATAATATGTTGCCTACTGTTTTTTTAAAAAACAGAGAATATAAAAGATGAAAATGCTTCAGAGTAAAAAGGTCTCTAACACCAATGAATAAATTTTATTCGTGTAGACTACTAACTAGGAATAGGAAAATCTCACAATTTACAACATAATCCCTATTTAGAGGTTAAAAATTTCCAATCATACACAACGAAGTGCTTCCTGAAATGAGGTATCTTTAAAAATCGCTATTTTAGCTGAAATAAGCTATGATTACTTATAAGCACCTCATAGGAAAAACTGTTGGTCTTGTACTTTAGAACTATCTCTAAAAAAGTTTCTAATTTTTAGTTACAAGTACAGTTGACTTTAGTATTATCTTAATTAAAATTGATATCCGTACAAATATTTAGAGGAAGACGCTTAACCCCAAGGTAGTAATTGACCAGTCATGAATAAAATGAAGATAGATACCTTGAATTAATCTCTGCTCCAGCATTAAGCAGAATCTTAATGATATTAACATATCCTCCAGATGCAGCTAGACTCAATGGTGTATAATCAGACACATTCCTATGTTCTTTATTTGCACCTCGAGCCAGAAGCAAGTCTACCACCTATGAAGTAAAATACAGAGAAACCAGTTTAAACCAAGGGTTCAACTTATAATGAAGGAAGCACAAAGAAATGGAACCTATACATTACTCATCTGAATATCTGACATTTTAATTATGCCCTAAATATTCAAACATCAGCACTAGAGAAATGGATTCAATTTCATACCAAGGAATTTGGAGCTTTGAAATCCCAATTATATTGAAATAACAAAATATTACTCATTCTACTCATTATCTGTTGAGTGATGAACCTGCCATTTCGTATGTGTTAGGACTGTGGCTTATTCAGCCTCAATAAATGTAAGGATAAACAGAGTTGGTTTTTTTGTTTGTTTTTTGGCTAAAGCACAAGAAACAGATTCCATAAAAGCCGATTTAGTACTCCCAGCAAATTTAGTATATGGAACATGTCACACCACATGTAAGTTTTATTCATGTAGCTAAATTACTAAGCATATGCATATTTAATATATAAGCATAATGTCTACAAAATGAAAATTAACATTAACACACCTCCTGACGTCCACCAGAACATGCTAACGAAAGTGGAGTATCCTTAGTGCGTTCTGATTGTGCTTCTATATCTCCACCTTTATCCAAAAGGATTTCAACAACTCCAACATGCCCTGCTGTTGCTGCCAGGATCAGTGGTGTGAAACCTAAAGCAGAAAATAAAAATCTCAAATTTGTGTTTTTTTACTTATTGAGCCATTGCTTTTAATTCTCTATCACTTCAAAAGAAGAAGCTCTTTAGGGCAGACACTTACAACCATTTAACATAAAACTGCTCTAATCACTTATTTATTAGTGACAAAACGCCAAAAACACATGATAAAAAGGAAATGCTAAGTCAAACAAAACTACCAAAGTTTATACTCATAATGAACACTGTCTGATATCTCTGTAAGCTCTACTTTTGGATTAAAGAGAAAGGCAACGACAACTTGCTATACCTCACTGGATATTCCTTATTGAAATATGCGTATCCCTTTTTTCACTGAGGTAGTCTAGGGACTATTTATAGATAATCAAAAACATAACTGTTTTCTTAAAAAAAAAAAAAAGAAAAAACTGTTTTCTCATGTAACTACTCTCAGGCTTTACTTCTGACTGACATTTCTTACCTTTTTTGTCTCTGTGCTCAATTTTAGCATCTCGCGCAATGAGTACGGACACAAGTTCTTCGTGACCACCAGCACAAGCTAATGTTAACGCTGTGTCATGATTGCTCTCAGTCTAGAGGGGAGAAAAAGTTAGTTTTTGTTTACAATGGTGTTATCATTTGAAGAGCAAATAATACTTATTTTCACAATGAATGTATAATGATGATTTTCTTTTCCAAACAAAGAAACTCAGAATTTGCAAAAGAAGTTAAATAAAGGGGCACCTGTGTAGCTCAGTCAGTTAAGTGTCCAACTCTTGATTTCTACTCAGGTCATGATCTCAAGCCCTGCATTGGGCTCCAAGCTCAGCATGGAGTCTGCTGGAGATTCTCTCTCTCCTTCTGCCCCTCCCCCCAACTTATACATTCTATCTCTCTCTAAAGTAAATAAATAAAATCCTTTAAATAAATAAATAAAGCAAGCAAGGAAGCAAGCAAGCAATCTACTTACATGTGCATCAATGTCAACTGAAGGATACACAGGGGGAATAGACTGGGAAGCCACATTGCTTGGAGACTGTGAACAGGGTTCAGGTGTAAGACATTCTGTGGTCTGAGAGGAACTGTTTGAACCACTGGGCACTCTGCTACTCACAGCTGAAAAACAATATTCATATTGCTGAATTCTACTTAAAAGAGTAAAGTCACTTATATACATAAAAACACAGAAAAAATTTTATAGCAGGAATATAATGTGGTAGTTATAACACAAGCTTTGGAATCAGATGGGCCTATGTTTGAATCCCAGTTCCACACTTTCTGATCTCAGGCAAGTAATTTAACCTCTTAGAGCCTCAATTTTCCTCATATGTAAGATGGGGATGATAACAGTAGTACCTGCTTTGAAAGACTATTGGAAACACCACTTGAGATAATGCAGGTGAAATACTTATTAGCATGGTGCTTAATGTTCAGTGCATACACAATGTTATCAATAGGGAAAAAAGTTTACAATAAAGAATAAATTTTGTATCTTAGTTTGTAAAAATTAATTAGATAAAAATGTCCTGAGGACAATGCACAAAATAGGGGAGAGGAGAACAAGTTAAAATATTTCTCACATAAATAGCAGACAGTGTATGTTTTTAAAATTGAGTATTTATCTTGAAAATTTGCTAAAATGAATTAACTCTAAAAATAAAGCTATTTTTAAAATCCACATTGGAACTTTTATTAGGGATCTCAATCTGGTGTTTGAGACTGCTGTCAGAAAGCTGAGTTAATTGACGTTATATCTTTATGTCTCTACATATTTCTTATGTTTCATAAGAGGCAGAGTTTGCCCCACAGTGGGAGAAATAGGTAAGTAAGGTACAAAAAGCATTTAAAATACACAGTGTTAAAAAAATAAAAAATAAAATACACAGTGTTTAGTACATGTGAAGGGCTCATTAGATGTAATTACCAGATATTTTATAGGACTTTCAGTACTATTGCTCACTGTATTGAAAAATAAAAACATGACTCACTCAAGAAAAAACTCAGAAAAAAGCCTACAATCATTCATATAAAAAAAGACAAAGCTTCAGTGATGGCAATAACCTCTCATCAAGACTAAAAGTAAATAAAAAACACATAGGTCTCAAAGGAAAATGTAAGCATTTCAAGAGTTAGAGAACGTTTAGTCTCTAGAATTTGGGTATGACTGGATCCCAATCAAGGATACTGTTCACAAGTGTAAACAACTAAGTTTAGTTTAACTTCACAAATTTTAATATGTTCAGATATGTTTCTACATGAACTGTCCCATCCTCTTCCCCACTAATATATATAAAACCATATTGACTATATGAATTTCTGTAGCTTCTTCCATGGTTACAAATAGGAATTATTATTTTATGTATTTGTTCCACCTACAAGAACATGCACAAAATGAAAACAAAGCTTTAAAAATCTTTATCATTCAGCAAATTAAAAACAGTATTTATTCTGTTATACCTCCTCAAAACAGCTGGTATATTTGGAAAACAACTCTAGAAAATAAAACACTAAAGACCGACTTGTAGCTCCTCTGTAATAGTAAGATTTTTAACAGTGGTCTCATAATGATTAAAAATACCTTGCTGAAGAACTACTTTTATCATTATTAATGTTGTTTATCTATGTTATATTTTTGTTATCATGAAAAACAGATACTTAAAAATTTTTTAATTGATTAGAGTACTATGTCAGATGTGAAACTATAAGACTTCTTTACAGAGATGGCTTTAAAAAAAAAATTCTGTGCATTTAACAACTCTATTACCAAAAATGTGTTGTTACATCAACTATTGTACATTTTTGTACATTATCCTAGAAACATTTTTCCCTCCTTCCAATAACAACAATCAGAAACATTCCAAAAAGTGACTTTAACAGCATTAATTGCACATAAAAAGTAATAAAGATAAGACTAGAAAGTAGCAAGATTTAAAAGGTACATGTGGAATAAAGGTTTTATTAATATAAAATTACACCAGGACTACTACATTTTCATAAATCTTAAAATGTTTCCTACCTCTGAATGAAATGTCTCTGATAACGAGAGATCACTACCCCAAAAGTCACTATATAATTCAAATTAAATGTATGTACTATCCTAAAATGGGGTGATACTGAACTGCAATATTCTACTTAATTCTCTATGAAATTTAAGATGGTTTTATAGGCAATATGGAAGATAATAATAAACCTTACCATATAAAAATCTCAGATAGTAGGTGTATACAAATTATGCTGTGAGATTTTTGGAAGTTAAATCACCATAATCTGTTTTATATAATAGTAGCTTTATTAAATATAAATAAATAAAAATCTATAAGTAAAATATTAACATGTATTTGAAGAAATTATTTAAAAAGATACTTTATTACAAATTCCCTCAAAAATAAGAGGGTTTCCTAATTATCTTTTTATTCTTAAGCTTACATTGACTGTTAAAGGATTTCTTAAAGCAAGATACTTTTGAATTGGAATTTGTTTTTAGAGAACCTATTAAGATGCCAACAACAGTACAATGTGCTAGCCACAAAATTATATTACCTTACACATATACTACATCTTAACATAAAATTAAAGGAAATTGTTCATCTTTTTTAGTAGTCTAAGAAAATAACAAATATCTTTAAGATAAATTCAGAACTTAAACATGAATCAGATACATGCATATTACATTTAAGGTTCTTAGACATGGCTGAACTGAGTTTGAGGTGACACTAGTAACAACTTCCATACAAAAGTATGGAAAAGGACCATACTTTTCCATACTTTTCCAAGTATGGAAAAGGGAAAAGGACCTATTTTCTTGGATTATTATAAATAAGTCACGAGATAATGTATATAAAATATTAAGCACAGAGCTCAGTATATGGTAAATAATCAATAAATGTGAATATATTGATGTTAAGTTGATTTTTAATCAATCTTCTTTATATATTAATAATAAAATTTTTACTAGATGCTTCTGGAACTGCTTAGTGGTCAAAGCTATTTTGTATTTTTTTAGATTTCCAAACCTTAGGTCTAGACATCTGAACTGAGAATCACTTGTTATTATGATACCTTCTAAAAGCCCAGCACTTAAATTCACAAGAAAAGGACCTGAAGAACCATGCCCCAATTGAGAGTTTACATACATTCTGTCTGGGATTTATCAAATGTAACATATATTAGACTATATACTAAAATATTCAGTCAGCTAATCAAGTGATGACCTTAATAAATTATTTATCTAACTAACCCAATTACATGAAAATATTTTGATATAAGAGCAATAAAGAAAAAATACTCCTATAAAGAGTGAAATTTATTACTATTATGTATGAATATTCTATAAAATAAAACTGTAAGATATACAGTATTCTCTCCTTTATTAAATATGAGTGATGAGAACTAAATTTGGGTAAAATTGATCACATACATGTCTGATGTAATCTATAATCATACTGATATATTAATACATCACGTAATTACAGAATTGGGGATTCACCTACTCCATCCTTGTCTAATTTCTTTCACCTTTGATAAAGAAAATTAAGAGAAACTGGGTCTTAATAGAATAACACTTTTTAACTTTAAGTGTGATAGTTCACCATCTTGAACAAAGAAAATCTAATTATTGCTATATATTTTTAAACAGATAACCAAAATGGAAATTTTTATATGAAGATAATTTGTTTAGTTATTGGCTGATTTATATGTAAAAGTTTATTAATAAAAGAATATTATACAAAATGATAGGCCAACTATCACTAGATATTAATGTCTAATAGAAATGATCTTAGTTTATATTAATATAATACATAATTAAACGATGTTTCTAAACAAATTTTTTGAACTTTATAAAGTCCATATCAACATAACAAATAGTTTGATGAAATAAATTTTGTCTCCCCTAGAAGAATCATCCATAAGTACTACCATAAAGTTAATATCTACAAGTTCTTTTTAGAGAGGTTTCTAAATAATTAAAAAAAAAAAAAAGACAAGTTCTAAGTTACAACAAAACTAGTTTGAGCAGTAATGTGGCTGCAAACTGAGTATTCAATTAGGAACATTATAAAATCATTTATGTAATCTAAGTCTTAAAAATGTTATTCCTGTATTATTGGTTTCATTATTATTATTCATAACCATACTTGATGCTCAAATACCTGCTTTTACCCAGATTAGAAATTAGGAATATAAATGAACTCTAAGAGTTTATTCATAATTTATAACAACTCTCAACACCAATGACACAAAGTTAATTTGAGTTAAGTGGCTATGGGCTGAAGATATAAAAACCCAAATTAAAGAATAAAGAATCTAACTCCTTAAAACATTTCCCAGCATTTTTATTTTCTGTACGGGAAACTAAGTATTCCTCCTCTGGACAGTGTTATTTATTACATATCAGAGGAGGCTCATAGGCAGAATCACAATTCTATAACCATTGCAAATCATACAAATGCTCAATAAAATTCCTGATTTAAGTAAGCTTATTCCACATTTTTAAAGATTCAGTAAAGATTAGGAAGGCTAAAAGCTCACAAAAGAAGAAAGGAAACTGGGATAGCATAATTGGGATGGGAAGAGGGGAGGAGAATATGACAAGAGGAAACAGACAACAGTAAGGAAAAAAAATGTTGCAATCAAGAGACAGAGGACTGGCCTGCCTTTGAATATCACTCCAGCTACATCTTAGTTCTTGGTCTTCATCCACTGTCAACAGCCATTCTGGCTGCATTTCTGAACTGGGCTCTCATGGAGGTGATACATTCACCAGCCATCTTTAGGAAGGTAAATGATTAATTGCACTGTTTTCCCACTGCTGCAAGGACAATGAAAGGGAAAGTAAACTTGTGCACCTCATTTCATATCTAGTTGTAATTTTCCACACAACAATAAACAGAAACATATACTTTAAGGTTATCAGGCCTTTCTTTTTTTCTTTTCCTATGTGTATGTGTGTTGTGTCTGTCTGTGTGCTTTCATCAAGATAGTTAATATAAAAAATCCTAATCTCCAAATCATAATCCAGTTGATAATAATTTCAATCTTCTAGCCACAAATATAAGAACATGGAATACTCATAGTTTTCTCTAAACATCCCTTTTAATTAAAAATACTTAAGTTGATCTAATAAAATTATAAATTAATTCAGAATTATGATTTTCAGATATGAAAATCACTACCAGGAAAATTTAATGTATAATCTTGTGTGAATATCTCTAAAGCCTATAAACAAATTTTACTTTGAGATGTCCTACTCAGGATACAACACAGGGTGATGTTTTGTTTTTTCGTTTGTTTCTTTTTATTTTTAAGTAATCTCTATACCCAGTGTGGGGCTCAAAGTCATGACCTGGACAGCAACAGTTGCATGCTCTACCAACTGAGCACCCCAGGCACCCCAAAGGGTGGTTTGGATACCAAAGTTCTAAAATAAAAGCTCATGGCAACTTTACTTTTTGCCTTTGCAAATAACAAGAAAGAAAAGGGGAAAACACATTTTCATGTGTTAGTGGTATACAGCTTAGTTAAATTCACTTCCAAAACACCTTAAGGAATAAATAATTTTACAAAGATAGTTCTAAAATGGAAAAGTACTAAGTTGGTGTTTTTGGAGGGTCGTGTAAAGAAGTTGAGCACACAGATTAAAGAGAAATTATTACAGATATATTATTTCTTAACCCACCTGCTATCAGGTCATCAAGAGTGTCGGTAAGCGTCTGGGCTGGAGTTGCAACCATTAGTCCATCTGGTTCTTGAACTAAGAGCCCCTGATCATGTCCAGTAATAGCAATCTGAGGCTGTCCTATAATCTGATGATTACCTGATACTTTCTGAAGTTCAAGAGAATTTGTCCCATTAGAACCTAAGTCACTGGAAAAGTTACACTGTGGAGAAGATAAAGGCTGGACTGGGACAAAATCAATTTGTTCTGCCGATGGTGGAGACTGTTGCTCATCATCAACATCATTATCTTTAAATAAGATTGTGTCAACCTGAGGTAACTCTGAAAAGTGATCCTCTGGGAGACTAATATCTCCTTCCCCTTCTGGGAAGACTCCTCTATGAGAGCACTGTTGGTGTAGAGATACTGTGTCTTTCTGACCTTTGGTTTCCAAGTATTCTTTGGTAAATTGCTGCTGTGTTTTCATCTGCAACTGCCTTTCCACTTTCTGTAGTTCTTTCAGTATTTTCTTCTTCTTCTGGACTTGCTCTTCTCTGTTCTTTTTAAGTTCTTCTATCTTATCTTTGTTCAGAGGTTCACCTTGAATTAACTCCAGTGACTTAAGCTGTGCTTTTTCAATAGCACTAATTCTTTGTCCCAGTTCATTCAGCTTGCCTTCAGTCTCCTCTACTATGCACTCCAAAGGCTGGTATGGGTGAAAAGGTGGCAGTACGTCCTGATCTGCTACCTGCAGGGAACTGGACTTCTGCTTGGATGTACCTAAGCACATGAAAAATGTTTGAAAAAGTGCCATGCTAAAAAAAAAAAAAAAAAAAAATCAGCTCCCCCTCCCACACACACGGACCTCCCTCCCCAAACCCTTATAACTAATGCTGTAGAATGAATGTTCAAAGATTCACAACAGTGGAAGGTAGATTAAACTGTACTCATCTATTTCAAAACAGCACACTCAGGATGTTAATTTGAAAAATGTGACTTTTTTTAAATTAAAAAAATCGAAATTTTAGGTTAGGAGAATTTTGGAAGTTAAGATGGGACAAGGAGAAAGGAGATCAAAGAGGAAAGAATCTCACAATTTTGCATATTAGGTTTGACTTTTAAAGAACATTAAATCTAAAATAGTGACAAGATAGTGTTGAGGATATCATTAAAGATATCCCAATTGTTTCTTCACATTATTAGCTGTGCAAGTAAAGGTCACTACAGGAAACTATAACTTGTAAATCAACGTAATGAAAATTGTTTTTTAAATGGCCAAAACCTATGTCTTATTATATTAAAATATAACATGAAATCAGTTTTTTCCAGACCTATCCTTCTAAAATTTTCCATTAAGTAAATCTTTAACATTTCTTTACCTGAAAATGACATTAAACTTAAATCACAGAGGACAATTATTCTGAGTTTAAAAATAAAGTTTTCATGTAAAAGTCTATGAGAAAAACAATGTGTGTTACCTAGGAGAAAATCAGACTTCTCATACAGGATTTCTCATATTGATGGTATATGTTAAAAATGAAGTAAATGTATGTTATTTTAAGATTTTAGATCACAATTAAAGTAAGATACTCCTCATGACAAATTAATTATCATTATTAACAATCTTACCATCTGGACATAAAATGGAGGGAACTATTAAGTAACTACTTTGAGGCAAACTTAAGGCTCACTCTTCTGTTTAGGAAGAACTGGGGCTATTCAACAATGAAAAGGAACAACTGATATGTTCTACAAGGTGGGCAAACCTTGAAAACATTACACTAAGTGAAAGAGGCCAGACACAAAAGATGACATACCGTGCAATACCATTTATATCAAATCTATAGAGAAAGGCAAATCTATAGAGACAGAAAGGAAAGTAGTTTGCCTGGGGTTATGGTATTGAGAATGAACACTGATTATGAACTAGCATGAGAGATATTTTCAGAGTAACAGAGATGTTTAAAACTAGATGGTAATGATGGTTTCATAATTCGGTAAAGTTACTAAAACTCACTGCACTGTACACTTAAAATGAAGGAACTTTGCGGAATGTGAAATTAAACAACAGTAAATTTGCTTTTAAAGAAGATCTGGGTAAGAAATAGTTGTTTACTCTTCTGAATTGCAATCAACATATATGAGTAACATAGGTAACTTAAGATTTTTAAAAATAAGATCATCCAATGCATTCAACATGATTCTTGAGTCCAAAGAAAAATGTCATCACCCATTTGATGTTAATACTCTGAGTTACAAAAGGGTAATAAAACCAATAGAGGAAAAAAAAATCAGGGATTCAACTGTTTTTGTTTTGTTTTGTTTTTGCTAGATTAGGAAATCTCAAAAATGCAGGTACCTCAAACATCTTCAACATGTTATTAATGAAAAAGTACAATGGTTCTCCCCCAGATACTGATTTTAAAGGTTCAGGATACCACAGTTTCAAAACTACTGCAATCATTCTAAGAGACTTAATTATTCCTTAAAAGCAACCTTCAGCAAAATTTATTACCCACAGTCAATTTCAAATTTATATCTGAGCAAAGGGACGGGTCAAGACCTTATCCTTCCAGAGCAAAAGCCATTATATTTGTGAGATAAATGTTTTCAAAGATTTTATTTATTTATTTATTTATTTGAGAGAGGGAGGGAGAGAAACCCTAGCAAGAGAGAACACCCTAGCAAGAGGAGGGGTGGCCGGGTGGAGCCGACTTTCCAGTGAGCAGGAAGCTCCACACAGGGATTGCACACGGAGCTCAATCCCAGGACTCTAGGATCATGATCTGAGCCAAAGGCAGACACTCAACAGACTGGGCCACCCAGGTACCCTTGTGAGATAAAATAATAACTTCTTTAAGATCTTACAGGAATCCATGGTTTGATTTATTTGTTCCAAGTACCTATTAACAATCAACAGGTAAGAAAAGGGTAAAGATTTACTGCCACAAATAGCAATGTAGATATCTGCTAGTCCAGCAAAGAAATTTTCAATCATGCAATAAATTCAATAACAATTTAAGTTCTGCAAAGACTGAATGAATGTTGCTTTAAATGTTCATTAATTTTCAAACATACTAGTGTACTTACTATTTAATTTGTATTTAAGATTAAGGAAAACTAGGTAAGAGGTCAACACCAATCAGACTGGTAATTATGACCACCCTGGACAATCTCAGATCTAAAATCTTATAAACAGTACGACCCAAAGTAAGATTGGAATTTTGAGGACAGTAATGGATAGGAATAAGCCCTATCTTGTTAACAAATAAAATATAATAAGCTTAGAGCACAAGGTTTATTAAAATTAACTTATTTAACTTAAAATAAAAACTTTAAGGCCAGTGAAAATAATGGACAAAAACCAGTTCTTCCCAAAATAGCTAATGGCTGAGTATCTATAATCATGGTATTAGTGGGATTGCCCAGATACACATTAAAGCATTAATAAAAGATATAAGTCTGAAAGAAAACAAGTTGGTAAAAACAAATAATGTCACCTAATTACTCCTAGAAGCTTAAGCAACACCTCAGTGTTTGGGAAAAGTACTAAATGTGACAAGCATCCTCGTAGCAACAAAATTTTTAGCAGGTAGAATAAGAATCCAGAACATAAGAGTTCTAACTTTTAAAACATCTCCTGTCAGAAACAAGTCACTATCAGAAACAAGTAATTTGAATCTATTCACTAGTAGCATTGAGTGACATCATAAAGTACTGTTTAGGAATATAGGTAAAGCCAGTATCTTACTCTTAAGTCTGGTGTTTTCCTACTTTCCCTTTTCCTCCATTAATAAAACAAACAAAAAAAAGTTTATAACAGGAAACCATGATATACAGATAGTTTATAATACAGCCTTTATTTTATGCACAGTGAGGGAATGAGGTGGACATATACTTGGCAAAAATTAAGTCTGCTATTAAAATGAGTTTAATTCCATCAATCATTTTTGTATCTAAATTAGTACCTGTGCAATAAAAAAAGTAATGGCCAAAGGGAAAAATACCTGACATACAAATAGATCTAGATTTTTCCTTACTTGTTTTTGTCTAAGGAAATTTAAACATGGTTCTACAATTCCCTTGCTTTCTTACATTACCACACAGAAGCAGATTCCCCACTCAGCAGGGAGCCCAACGCAGTGCTTGATTCTAGAACTCTGGGATCATGACCTGAGCCAAAAGCAGATGTTTAACCAACTGAGCCACCCAGGCACCCCTAGAAAGATTATTTTTTTGAAGATTTTATTTATTTATTTATTTGTCAGAAAGAAAGCACAAGCAGTGGGTACAGCAGGCAGAGCAGGCAGAGGAAGAAGCAGGCTCCCTGCTGAGCAGGGAGCCCGATGTGGAATTCGAACCTAGGACCCTGGGATCATGACCTGAGCAGAAGTCAGACGCTTAACCGACTGAGCCACCCAGGTGCCCCCCCAAGAATGAATTTTAAACAACACTCCCAATTGGGTCTTAAGTGGAAAAAAAAGGTTGATGAAGTACAGTTGAAAATAACATAGTATGTAAGTGTAGTAGCATATACATTGTTTAATGGAATTTGTATTTGGATAGATAAATGTATATTGTTTTGTGAGTTTCAATACAAAATACTTCTTACTATCGTCACAGTCAAAAATGAAAGCCACTGGAGCTGAGAAATGACTCATTTTTCCTTTATACCTAAATTTCTGTCTCAAAATTTCCCAAAGTAACAGGGCATCCTATATATGTTAACACAGTAAGGTTAACCAAGAATGTCCAAAGAGTGAACATCTGTGTAACATGCTAAAAGATTAATTGAACATCCTGCTTTTTAATATAAATCTCATATATTAAAAGATATTAAATTTGTACAGTGATAAATTCACATAAGCATGATTACATAATGGAAATCTACTAGAGAATATCAGTAGTAAAATTTTCCAGAGGAACACTCAATTTCATTCACTGTACATATAATTTCTATACAATTTTACTGATCTGATATGAAAATGAGAACTTTTCATGTTGCCTACTCCAATAAACAATTCTGGGATATAAAGCAGCATATTAATTTAATTCTTAGTTTATATTCAAATTTGGTTTTGATCTTTTCTCAACCATTCTAGAATACTACTTCTTCATTAATTTTTTAAACATCCTCTTTAATTACAATGTCTCTCTTCTTAAAAAAAATTCTTAATAATTTTCTTTGTCTTCAGACAATCTAAACTTAGCCTGGCGCTCATGAATTTATTTAACAAATATCTGAACATCTAGTATAAGCAAGGCATAGTGGACTATACAAAGACAACATAAACCCTGCCCTTGAGGGGCTTACAGTCTAACAGGGGAGATAAAGATGTACAAAACCAAATACAAAGATAAAGCCACGGGTTTGCAGGTTTGGGAATGGGACAGAGGGTGTATAATATGGGTAATATGGGAACCCTTATTTATTGCTAGTGGGAATGCAAACTGCATAGCCATTCTAGAGAGCAATTTGAGACACTTTGTCAGATAAACATTATGCAGTCCTGTAACAGGTTCCTTTTTTTTTTTTTTAAAGATTTATTTATATTTTATGTGAGAGACAGAGAGGGAGAGAGCACGCACACATATGTGTGGCGGGGGAGCGGCAGAGGGAGAGGTTGAGAGCAATCTCAAGCAGACTCCCCACTGCGCTCAGAGCATGAGGTCACAGTGCTCGATCTCACCACCCTGAGATCAAGACCTGAGCCGAAATCAAGAGGAAGAGTCACCCAGGCACTTCCTATGAAAGTAATTCTGTTCCTGATTTTACCCCAAAGAGATGCTCACACACTTCCTTAAGAGGACTGTACCAGCATTTTCATCACAGCATTGTTTGTGGTGGTGGGGGACAAGAAGCAATTTGGATACCCATCACTGGAAAAAGACAAGTAAAAAGTGGAAGATATACAAGATGAAGCACTATGCTGCTAGCAGAAATAGTCTAGAGGCAGACACATGGATAGATGTGTAAAACAGTGTTTAGTGAAAAAAGCAAAAAAGAAAACATGATCTATAGTACAATACTACTCATGTAAAACAAAAATATGCATAAAGTAGTAAACATTTTATAAGAACTTACAAAAACAAAAGAATTCGCATCAAACACAACAGAATGATTATCTCAGGGAAGTAGGATTAACTCAACCTTCTCTACATGAAGTCCAAGGGGAGGGGAAGGGGCAGATGTTACCAGAGTCAGAAGAAAGATCCAATAAAGAGCTGTAGAGTACTCCAGAGAAAAGAAATTACTCCTCAAGAGGACTTGAGGTACACACAAAAGATGTGTTTTGTTTACCTTGACATCATTTTAATGTTCTGTAGGGGTTTAGTTCTAAGTGGTACAACCTGCAGAGGATAATCATGAGTCCTATCTTTTAGAATCTCTGGAGAACCAGTTATAACAAATAAGATGTGGCTTTGATCAACAAATTTGATTTGGAAACTGATATGGAAAGGCATAAAGTTGGTATTACCTATGCATCCTTTCCCAATTGAACATTCAAAACTATAGTTAATAAAACTAAATAATACTAGAAAACTGAGCATATCACTATCAGTTGGTTTCATATTTTGTTTATAGGGGTGATCTTGAGGCGTCTGTCAGATGGCACCTTGAATGTCAAATCCTTTGAAAACTAACAAAGGGTAAGGGAGATTAGCTTCCTAAATCAGGAGAATATGGGTCAAGATAGATGGAACAAGTGTTGTACATGGATCATGAAAGAAAAGAATATCTGGGTAGTATATATGTAAAATATCTAGGTAAGTTTTAAGGGCATGAAAGTATTTTAGAAGGATGCAGATACAAATAATAAAAAGACTTCAGGCAGAAGTAAAATGTTCTAAGAACTTAAAAGATGACTGCTAAGAAAGGAAGAGAGTGTTAGAGAGGAGGGAGAGGAAGAACTCTTCCTTCATTCCTAATCACATTTTAATACAGATACAATCTATGGACTTAGAAGAAACAAAAACAACAGGGTCAAACAGAGATTTCATCACTCAAAGGAACTTCTTTAGAGACACAAATGAGACGTTTTAAGGAGAAAAAGCTACTTTAAGCAGGAGAACATAATAATATATCTTTGATGATTTAAATATCTATCTGGGTAATTCATTGTATAAATCTGTATCATCAACTAATTTTTCCTAATTCATAGTGATAAAACATTCTATGATGCACATGATTTATACTACTAACACTTTTTTAAAAGATTTTATTTATTTATTTGACAGACAGAGATCACAGATAGGCAGAGAGGCAGGCGGGGGGGGGGGAGCAGGCTCCCCACAGAGAGCCCAATGTGGGACTCGATCCCAGGACACTGAGACCATGATCTGAGCTGAAGGCAGAGGCTTAACCCACTGAGCCACCCAGGTGCCCCTAAAATAGCATCTTAATACAGTGCATCACTGCAGTTTGATTCTACACAAAGAAATATTAGGTTGGCAATGCCACATTGCATCTGGCAAAAGCAAGCACCCAAGTGTCTAAATACAAGTGTTAATTTTTTCCTTCTAATTTAGTAAAATGAAAGATTACTTAAAAGGTTAGTCATTTCTATGCTATTCAGTAAGTAAAAAAACACCAAAGTGAAGAAACTTAAGTAGGTACCCAGTATCAGATGGTATTTCAATATTCAAAGAGTATGATTGATTATTCACTTAAGCATCAACTTAAAAGAAACCCTACCCAAACGTTTCTACTGACTTACATATTAAATCTAAATTTAAAATGGTTTACTTCTCTGCACACACTCCATGTCCTCCCTAGATTATTTCTTGATTATTTTGTGGCTCTGTTATTAATATATTTTTTGAATCATTTCTTATTTAGTATTGAATTTCTCCAGCCAAAGTTACTATAGTCCTCTACAACATATAGCCAAACATAAAACAAACACAGAGACATTTAGGTCTAAATATTTTACTAAGACTAAAGTCAGTTAGGATGCTTAGATTCCTTAATAAGCACATGCTTAATCTGCTTTTTATTTGTTAAAATTAAAAACAGCAGTCTTCATTTCCTGAAGAGTTTGAATAGCTAGGTGTGCAATGGAAAACTCCATCATAAAGCTTAAGTCAGAGAGATCACCAATATTTTATCTCTGGAAGTAATGGTTTAGAAATGAAGTGACCCTTGGTCAAGGCCCTTGATACTCTAAATTACTCAAATTGACATAATTTAAAAGAAGCTTCTACTTGCTGCTATCACAGTCAAATCTATCCAACTTTTCTTAAGTCAAAGAGAAACTAATATATACTTATACACCTCATTGTGATTTCAAAAATTTAGAGCTTGGTTATCATATACTGAATATGAATATGAATCATATGCTCATATGAATCATATGCTCATAAATGTATTTTCATATAGTTTTAGTATCTTACACATCACCTATTTTATTTCAGAGAACTCAGACAGGACAACTATACATGATTATCAAGTGAAGGTACTTTGTATCTACAAGTGAAAAAGCAGGAAAATATCAGAGTTCATAAACTTGAGACTTTTAAAGAATATATGCTTCTTCTTGTTTACTTGGATGTTATTTATGTACTTTTTGACAGTTCCTTGTCTAGGTTCACATGATAGATGTTAAGCCCACCATATTCAGTATTGCATGAAAGAAACTAAATGTAATTCTTAAACTTCTAACTGCCTCAGTTGCATCAATGCTATGAAGAATTAACTAGACAGCAAACACACATTTTCACTCCTCATATTATACTACTGTTTAACAAAAGAACTGCCATATGGAAAATAAATGTCTGATAAATTTTTGCTACTGTAATATAATCAGTAAGTTGATATGCTTTGTAAGTATTTTTATCTGTGCCAGATGAAAACTACACCTAGCAGTATGTTAATGATTAAATTAGAAGTCATTTTTCTTAGTATTTATCTTCTTTCTTTTATAAACAGTCTGTAAGACTATTAGCATTTGTCAGAATTACCTACCACAATTAATCCTGGGTAGATGTTAACTGTATGCCATTAAAGTACTTTTACGAGTTCATTAATTAGGTGATAAAATACCCATTTGAAGGAAAATAATTCAATAACCAACCTTTTTGTACTCCTAGAAGGGTAGCGGGGTTCTCCTGTGATGTTCTGTCAGGTTCCTGGGGAGGTACAACCATGGCGAGTGTATGCATTGGTACACGTGGAACCTAAAAAGTTAACTCAGAAAAAATATCATCTCAGACCAAAGAATAAAACAAGGGCCCATAAATGAAATGGAAATTTAGATTTTCTTCATATACTACCAAATTTACTTGTTTCTAAAAAAACAAAACAAAACAAAAAAAGCCTTCACCAAGGAATAATTTCTGAGAATATTGAATTGGACAAAATCAGGCTATCTATATGCAATGAATGATTTAAGCTAAACAGATTAGTATTACTCTCTTATTAGAGAGGAAGCCTTAGTGAGCGTTGGTGGTTTTGATTATAGCTAGAAGTACAAGTCATATATTGACTGACCCATTTACCCTGTTCAAATTTGTTATGGGTCAAAAAAGAAAATCCAACATATTCCCTAACTGGGTAACTTAGCAGTTCTCAGGATAACTTTGTAGAAAAGAACTTAAGATTTCACTGAACTTTGTATACTTAGTATACTCTCTATATTCTCTCCCTATTTTTAGGTAGGTTTAAAAATTACTTTAATCAACTTTTGGTGCATTTATCCTGGCTAACTACACTTTCCTGGTTAATAAAAATAACTATCTCTAGAATAACTAATACTGTCTTGGGAGGTACTAAGGAAGAAGCTATCCCCTGGTTTAAGGTTATGTTTAATGTATTCATTAAAAATAACCCTTGGGCGCCTGGGTGGCTCAGTGGGTTAAGCCGCTGCCTTCGGCTCGGGTCGTGATCTCAGGGTCCTGGGATCGAGGCCCGAATCGGGCTCTCTGCTCAGCAGGGAGCCTGCTTCCTCCTCTCTCTCTGCCTGCTTGTGATCTCTCTCTGTCAAACAAATAAATAAAATCTTTTAAAAATAAATAAATAAATAAATAAATAAATAAATAACCCTAAAGACCTAGCTATAGTAGTTTGACAATGTGGAAAATTTATATTTATATTTGGTATTAAGTGTTTTTTAAAAAGAGCTTTTTGTTCACCAAATAAGGCAAGAGGTAATTTTCATGTACTTTTGAAGGAAATAGATCTTAAAGGATTTAGTATCTTGTTTATCTCAATACATAATAGAAGAGAGGAACAAATCAATTTTCCTTAAAACTAATTTTAAACAAAAACTCCCAATCAGTTCGGAGGCTTTATATTTATAAATCAGCTGTTTTACTTTACCTGAGATTGATCTTGAGAAGGTGAGGTGAGCTGAGACACATCTGTAGTAGGAACTGACAGAACATTGTTTGGGTAATCCAACAGATAAGAAACAACATTAGTATGGCCACCTTTTGCAGCTTCGATGAGCATTGTCGAGCCATCCTGAGAAGGATCGACAAAACCATTAATCAATTATTTGTAAATTTCTTCTTATAACTGCTATCGACATGCAATTTCTTAGCAGCCTGTCTAGAATCAAAACTCATTTATAAACAGTGATAAATATGAAGCACTGAGACCAGCAAACATATCTTCAATATCTTTTAGTAACAATGCATATATTAATTATTTACTTATTTTTAGGTAGAATACCTTGAGTCGATGAGTAGGGTCGGCTCCATGAGCCAAGAGTAGCTCAACAACTGCCAGATGACCTCCCGCACATGCTAGCGACACTACTGTATGATCATTATTGGCTGTAGCCCTATTCACATTGGCGCCTTCAAAGAAACATAAACAGCAATCTTAGAAAAAGGAATGAAGCAAGGTCACAAAAAATATCACTTTAGAGATTTTTTTTGAAGTACGACATAGATTTTAAAAAGTACACAAATCATAAATGAAAAATTTTCACAAAATGAACACACCTGTGTATCCAACACCCAGATCAAGAAATAGAATGTTATCCACATACCAGTAGTCCCACACCTTGTGCCCTCTTTCCGTCACTACCCACCCTTCCAATGGTACTACTTCCAAACTGGTCTTAGTTTTTGAACTTTATATGAATAAAGTCATACAGTGTACTCTTTTGTGTCTGACTTCTTTCACTCAATATAATATTTGTGAGATGCATCCAAAATGTTGCATGTAGCTGTAGTTCGTTCATTCAATATCACTTTTAAAATAGAAAATCTAGAAGACTAAGATTAATCAATATATACAGATTAAAGTAAGCATCAAATAATATCATTGTATACAACTCTCAAAATGTTGTAAAGACATTTTTTTTATCTACTTCTAGAATGTGGCCAGGTCTCAAAGAAGAGAAAACAGATTTTTTAAAACAATATTTAAGAGAGCTTTAATTCTTCACATTGTGTATTTTAAGAGTCAGAGGGACCTGGATATGGAGAGAAGACAAGAATATCCAAAAATATTATCTGAAAGCCTAGTTAGTGAGTTGTTCAATAGCTTTGTTCAATGTGACCTGCAAAAGTCTAAATGCAAAATCCTTTCTTGATCTTCTTTTTGATAAACTGTTTTTGACCCCTAAAAAATTACAGTGCACCAAAGTCTTAACTCCATAGTTAAGACTATAGCAATATTCCTTCTTCATTAATTCCACACTTAGTTTCTGAAAAGAAAAATAAACCCATGGGAAAAACCACTATAATTAATTTAATTTTCAGAAATATCCAGCCGAACCTAAATCTAACTCAGATAAAAGTACCTTTTGGAAGGGCAAGCAAGACACACCAATAAACTTTCTTATATTAGCAACATGTGATTATTTTTAAAGTTGTTAATAATAAATTTAGATGGTAGGATTGTTTAGCAGTTACTACAGCCTAGAAAGGCTATCATCAATGTGTTCTTTTTCTGACAAGTCTGATTACGTGCTTAGTAGGGTTGGTGTTGGATATGACTAGATAACCCCCTTAGCAAGGAGCCTGAGAGAATTCCAAAGGTTACCCATCTATTTATTATTACTTCAGTATGCTTGAGGTAAATACCTTTTACAGACTATGTTGTAACTCTATGTAAAGATATGCCTTATTTGGTAGCAAAAATGTGCTATTAAGAAAATAAACCTAGTTGTACCCAATTAAAGAAGAAAAGAAGTATATTTAAAAGGATAAAATCTTATACTTGTTTCATAGTGGCACAAAATATCTGAGTTCTGTTGGAACATAGGTATAAAATTTTTATTTTGTTACTATATTTCTTATTTTTAGGGTCTCAGTCAGTTAAACACCTGTCTTCAGCTCAGGTCATGGGATTGAGGGTCCTGGGACCCTCAGGGTCCTGGGATTGAGCCCTGCGTCGGGCTCCCTGCTCACTGGGGAGCCTGTTCCTCCCTCTCCTCCCTGCTCATGTCTTCTCTTACTGTCTCTGTTGCTGTCTCTCTCTCTCTCAAATGAATAAATAATATCTTTAAAAATATATATTTTTAAATTCTTAATTTAACAACATGACCTGAGCAGACTTTCCTTGCATTTTACCATCCTACCCCAGGATCTTTCATCAGATGCTAGAATACCTCTAACACTATACACAGAGTTAGGCTAGACCAAATGAAATCATTGATATTACCATTGTTGATATTTAAAATGACAGTTTTGTGGTTCAACCTAACATGGGTTTAACAGTCCTGATCTCTCTCTTCACCCAAAGTGCAAACTTCTTTCCCCAAATATATTCTAATAAAAGAACCTCTAGGGTAATATAAAAATAATACATAACATCCTTGTATATGTGGTTAATTCAACTGTACAGTAAACAATAGTTACAGACTTTCTGCCTCTCCACCCCCACCCCATCCCCCCCACCCCGCCAGCAGAACTGCCTTATCATTAAGTGCTGAACAGTACTCTATTAAATATAGCTGGATGTTTTACATTTGGCTTTTCTAATTTTGGTCAGGAATAATAGGCAGCTTAGTTGCCAAACTTCACAAATTCAAAACTAATACAGAAAAATCCCGGGGTGCCTGGGTGGCTCAGTGGGTTAATAAGCCTCTGCCTTTGGCTCGGGTCATGGTCCCAGGGTCCTGGGATTGAGCCCCAAGTCGGGCTCTCTGCTCAGCGGGGAGCCTGCTTCCTCCCCTCTCTCTCTGCCTGCTTATAATCTCTCTCTCTCTCTCTGTCAAATAAATAAACGAAATATTAAAAAAAGAAAGAAAGAAAAATCCCAATAAGTACTTCATGAACTCTACACTTACTAAATAAAATACAGCAATAAAAGACTAAGATACAATACTTGTACTGTAGGAAAAACAGCTCTAACACAAACTGCACCAGTTTAGGATTTTTTCTTCACAAGTTAGAGCCTCTTACAAATCCTTACTTGTAATTCCCTTACCTTTGCTAATAAGAAACTGCACAGTGCACAAATGACCAGCTCTCGCAGCTTTCATCAAAGGTGTTCTTCCACCCTCAGATTCATGTTCCTATTAAAGAAACAAAAAAATAATCCAACAGTGCCAATTCACTAACCATCTATTTTTAAACACTTAGTACAAATGACATGAGAAGTAAGATTTAATACTTACTGTAGCCACTTATACTACCTATCTCAATTCCTCCAAAATGTAGGATTAATTTCAGTCAATAGTACATGGTATAACCTTTTAAGGGCAAGTTCACTTTTGCATACCAAACAACAGCATTTAAAGATATTACTTGGGTTTTGTTTGAGCCTCAGAGAGAAATAGCCGCATTTTTCCAATCCCACGATCAAAAAGATGTTTTCCCTAACTATTCATATGAATTGTGAAAAAAGAACCTTAGTCTTACACATGATTAGGAAGATTCTGATCTTATATCAGAAACTAATAAGAACTCTATCACAGGACAGAAACCAATCTTTCTCTCTCTTTTTAAATTTTATTTATTCAGAAACCAGTCTCTAAAGAAAAGCACTACAGTATTTCAAGGGTTAAGAGGAAAGAAAAAAGGAAAAAAACACACCAACAAGCAGACTTTCTTTTAGACTAGAAATTAAATATGTGAATAGTGAAAGGCAAAAGAAACAGTTTTATAATAGCAGAAAGATTGCTGTTCCTTCTAGGAAGTTTGCCAGCAAGAGGAGTGAATGACAAACTGCATGCTACCATCCTAATGTCAAGTGTCCCTAAAAGGAGCTTGTTAATAAGCCAAGTATTACTGATGGGAGAACTTGAACTCTTATTACATTCATCTAAATATTAAAATATAGCTGACTGATGAACACTGGGTGCTGTATGTAAGCGCTAAACCACTGAATTTTACTCCAGAAACCAATCTTGCACTGTATGTTTACTGAATTTTAAATAAAATAAACAAATAGGGTGCCTGGGTGGCTCAGTTGGTTGGGCGTCTGCCTTCGGCTCAGATCATGATCCCAGGGTTCTGGGATCGAGTCCTGCATCAGGCTCCCTTGCTCAGCAGGAGTCTGCTTCTTCCTTTGCCTCTTCCCTCTGCTCCAGCACTCGCTCTCTCTCTCTCATATAAATAAATAAATACATAAAATGTAGCTGTGCACTGCTTCTATGAAAAGTTTGCTCACCTATCCCATTTCATTGTGTATGTAAACATTAATTTCTGTTGTTCTGGTCTTTTGTTAACTAAGAAAAACTTGATAAAGGGTGCCTGGGTGGCTCAGTCTCTGCATTTGGCTCAGGTCATGATCCCAGGCTCCTGGGATCAACCGCCACGTAGGGCTCCCTCCTCAGAGGGGAGTCTGCTTCTCCCTCTCCCTCTGCCCCTCCACCCCATTCATGTGTGTGCTCTATCTCAAGTAAATTAATATATAAAAAAGGAAAACTTGGTAGAGAACAATGCTTAAGTCAAGCTTTATTTCAGCTCTTTTCTAATTAACTCAGAGCATCCTTAAGCTACTATAGTCAACTTAGAAATAGTGTGCTCAGGGGCACCTGGGTGGCTCAGTGGGTTAAAGCCTCTGCCTTCAGCTCAGGTCATGATCCCAGGGTCCTGGGATCGAGCCCCACGTTGGGCTCTCTGCTCCACGGGGAACCTGCTTCCTCCTCTCACTTTCTCTGCCTGCCTGCCTACTTGTGATTTCTCTCTGTCAAAGAAATAAAATCTTTTTTTTTTTTTTAAAGATTTTTATTTATTTGTTAGAGAGAGAGAGAGATACAGAGCGCAAGCACAGGCAGACAGAGTGGCAGGCTGGAGGCAGAGGGAGAAGCAGGCTCCCTGCTGAGCAAGGAGCCCGATGTGGGACTCGATCCCAGGATGCTGGGATCATGACCTGAGCCAAAGGCAGCTGCTTAACCAACTGAGCCACCCAGGTGTCCCAAAGAAATAAAATCTTAAAAAAAAAAAAAAAAAAAAAAATTGGTGTGCTCAGGGCGCCTGGCTGGTTCAGCCAGTGGTGTATGTGACTCTTGGATCTCCAGAATTGAGTTCGAGTCCCACACTGGGTGTGGAAATGACTTAAAAAATAAAGTCTCTTTTTTAAAAAGATGTATTTATTTATTTTAGAGAGAGTGCATGTGAAAAAGCAGGAGGGGCAGAGAGGGAGGGAGGGGAAATCTCAAGCAGCCTCCAGGCTGAGTGTGGAGCCCAACAAGGGGCTTGATCACATGACCCTGAGATCATGACCTTTTCTGATCAAGAGTCAGAGACTTAACCATCTAAGTCACCCAGGTGCCTCTAAAAAATAAAACCCTTAGGAAAAAAAAAATAGTGTGCTCTGCCAATAGGATACTTTTCAGTCTGTAAAATAACTACAGCTAATCTACAATTTAGGCAAACTAACAATGAGAAATAAGTAGACTGTCAGCCCAATGGAAACTTTAAACTGGCCTACAGTGACATAAATTACACTCTAAAAGAGATTTAAAAATTTTTACCTTGATAGTACAGAATCTCTCAACTTCTTATAAAAATTAATTTATGTTTTGACTTCATGTTATTGATGAGGTGACACTCTTTACTAATTTTAAAATATAGAAGATGGTTAACACAGGTGATGCTTTGGAATGGATTTTGAATTTACATTCAAATGTAAGCAAATCTAACATTCTAGAAATCTACTTAAAACAAAATGGAATATACTTTATGAAAACCTCATTCAGGGGCACCTGGGTGGCTCAGTGGGTTAAGCCTCTGCCTTCAGCTCAGGTCATGATCCCAGGGTCCTGGGATCAAGCCCTGCATCAGCTCTCTGCTTGGCAGGGAGCCTCCTCCCCTCCCCCCGCCTGCCTCTCTGCCTAATGTGATCTGTCTGTCAAATAAATAAATAAAATCTTAAAAAAAAAAAAAGAAAAGAAAACCTCATTCAGAAAGACCTAGAAAGTTGTTCAGTTTCTCCATGTCACTTTTTTCTGAATTATCAATGCAATCAACTACACACTGGAAATAAATTGCTCCTTTGGCAATGTGTTATTTCCACTCCTGACTCAAGGCCTTTCTGTTCAAGCTGTTCTTTCTTCCCTGTAACACTTCTCTATTAGCTCCTTTTCATCCTTCACATCTCAAGCTAAGTGTTATTTCCTCAAGGTAGACCTCCTTGAACTTCCTGACTCAATTACTCTATTACAAATCTTCCTTGACTTATGATGGGGTTATGTATGGATAAGCCCATTTTAAGTTGAAAATATCTTAAGTGTAAAGTGCATTTAATATACCTAACCTATGGGGCGCCTGTGTGGCTCAGTGGGTTAGGCCACTGCCTTCGACTCAGGTCATGATCTCAGGGTCCTGGGATCGAGTCTTGCATCGGGCTCTCTGCTCGGCAGAGCGCCTGCTTCCCTCTCTCTCTCTCTCTGCCTGCCTCTCCGCCTACTTACGATCTCTCTCTGTCAAATAAATAAATAAAATCTTAAAAAAATATATATATATACCTAACCTACAGAATATCATAGCTTAGCTTAGCCTACCTTAAACATGCTCAGAGCATTTGCCCACAGTTGGGACAAAATCAACAAGCACAAAGTCTCCTCCATAATAAAGTACTTAAAATCATATAATGAATGAACACTATACTGAAAGTGAATAACAATGATTTTATGAGTTCATGATGGTTGTGAATGCACTGGTTGTTTATTCTTGAAATTATCTGGCTCACCGTAGCTGCTGCTCCCTGCTGCTGCCCAGTAGACAGTATCTTATCACATATCACCAGCCCAGGAAAATGTCAAAATTCAAAATTCGAAGTATGGTTTCTACTAAATGTGTATCACTTTTGCACCGTCATAAAGTCAAAAAATTCTAAGTGAACCATCATAAGTTCAGGACCATCTGTATGTACATAGCTATATGAACCACTCCTTCATAAGTTTCAATCATATATTAGCTTGTATAACTATTTGGCTAACATGTCTCTGCCACTAAACTGTAAGCTGCATGAGAACACCAATCGTGTCATTTTTGCTTACCATTACATTACATACCTAACATCTAAAACAATAAACTGCTCCAAGAAGGAGCCTAAGTGTAACTGACCTCTTAAATCTTCCTTCTTAGTATTGAGGTTTGAAGTTTTAATTTTCTACTAGGTAAATAAGAGAAAGAAAAGTTAATTTAACAAGAAATTAAGGGTAGTAGCTAACTCAGAATTAGACATTCATTATCTGCATTTGATAATACATTATTACTAGAACATGGGTGGGCAATATTAACGTCACTTTTCTTTTCTTTTTTCTTTCTTTCTTCTCTCTTAGGCCTAGCAGTGACACTCATCAGCATAACTAGGTCCTGTGAGTAATGGCAAAGACAAAAGACTGTGAAAGCCCTCCTTTAGAATAAACTTAAAATAACTGTTAGTTCTGCATATATCAAATATTTTGATAGCTCTTAAATGATAAAAAATCAGAAAGTATAGTCCCAAGATCCTCACCCCAAATCAAATTTCAAAATTCAACACACCAATAAAATTTCTGAAATAAAAGGTGTGAAAAGTTATTTTATTTTCCTCCCTAAAAATAGATGCATGCATTCTTTGGTTTTGAAAAACATAATTATATTTGACAAAATGGTAGGTAAAGGAATGTCCCAACTTTTAATGTATTTATAATATTTCATGTCCTAAAATCAATAATGTAAATCCTACAAGATATATAAGTTGCCCCAAGATATCTGACCACTAAGTCCTTCTCTTAAAGATTTTTTTTTTTTTTGACAGAGAGAAATCACAAGTAGGCAGAGAGGCAGGCAGAGAGAGAGAGAGAGGAGGAAGCAGGCTCCCTGCTGAGCAGAGAGCCCAATGCGGGACTCGATCCCAGGACCCTGAGATCATGACCTGAGCCGAAGGCAGCGCCTTAACCACTGAGCCACCCAGGCGCCCAAGTCCTTCTCTTAAAATAGGAATCAGGGACGCCTGGGTGGCTCAGTCAGATGAGTGGCCAATTCCTCTGATTTTGGAACAGGTCATGTTCTTGGGGTCCCAGGACAGAGCCCCACAATGGGCTCTGCACTCAGCGGTGAGTCCACTTGAGCCCCTCTCTCTCTCTGCCCCCCCACCCCTGCTCTCTTATGCACATGCACGTGCTCTCTCTTTCTAAATAAATCCCTAAAATAGGAATCAAATTTGTATATACTACTTATGAACGTTGGGTTTGTTAAGCCAATATTTGCTCAAGATCAATCAAATTTTAGGATTTAAATTATGGTATTTTTCCTTCATAAACAAAGAAAATTATTTTCCAAGGTTATAAACTTAAATATTGCACATTGTAACATTTTTTCTTTCTCTGTTCTTGGAAATAGCTAGAACAACGTACAGTTTATTTATTCCTTGAGCATCTGGTAAAACTCACCTATATATTCATCTGAACTTCCTCCTTTCATTGGATGGATGATTTTAAACTACTGATTCAGTATGTAATATACTTATCCTTCTACTGAGGTTTCCTATTCATGAGTCAATTTTGATAAATTTATATATTCATGGAAAAAATCAGCATTCACTTCATGCAAGTATTCAAATTTATTGATGTTCATATGACTGCCTTATAAATTTTCATGATCTCTACTGTATCATATAGTCATAACTCCCTTTAAATTTCTACCATTTACCTGTGCATTTTCCCTTTTTAGCAAATAGTCTTATTTATTTTATCTATTTCAGTAGTTGTGTTTTGTTTTTATTAAATCAGTTTTTAAGTTTGGTCTTCTTCCCTATTTTTTATTATTTTCTATTCTATTATTTTTGCTTTTATTTTTATTATTACCTTACTTCATGGTGCTTTTTATTGTTCTTTTATTAGCTCCATTTACTTTCATTTTGTATATTAAAAAAACTTTTCCTTCTAAGGACCACTTTAGCTGTATCCTCTCACCTAAGTTTTGATGTGTAGTTTTTGTGATAATTTCTTTGTAATTTTCACTATGATTGCCTTGTTAACCTATGAATTATATAAAAGTATTTTTCTTCACTTTCTAGGTGAATGGGATGTTTTAAAAAAAAGGTTTTATTATTAATTTGTAATTTCAAATCAATAAAGATCAAAGAATTAAGTCCATGTGACTAAGGAGTTTGTTTTAAAGACTTTGTAGTCTAAAACATGGACAATTTTATTCATGTTCCATGTACTGGAAAAGAATTCATAGTATATTTAATAGAAATAGAATGTTAGCCATTTATAAGCAAATCTGATTTTTCTATTCTTAACAATTGCTTTATCTCTTTGATCAGTTTCATACAGAAGTCTGTGGAAAAAAATCCTATCACCACAAATAGAGACTTATCTTTCTTGTAACTTTGTAATTTTCTATTTTCTTTAGAAGGTAGATTGTTACTAATTAATAACTGTTATATCAGTTGAAGGAACATTTATCTCTAAAAATGCTTTTGGCTTAAAATTCCATTTCAGGTGGCACTTGGGCAGCTCAGTCATTAAGCGCCTGCCTTTGGCTTAGGTCATGATCCCAGTGTCCTGGGATCGACTCCCATATTAGGTTCCCTGCTAAGCAGGGAGCCTGCTTCTTCCTCTCCAGTTTCCCTGCGCTTGCATTCTCTCTCTCGCTATCTCTGTCATAAATAAATAAAATCTTTTGAAAAAATCCCATTTCATTGGATATTAATATTGCCTTACATAACTTTTTCCATCACTTCGTCAATCTTCCCCTATTAGTTCACTTTAGGTTTATCCCCAAAGACAGAATTTGCTAGATTATCATTTTTAATCTAATTCAAAAGTCTTTCCCTTTAACAGCTGTGTTCAACAGATTTATATTTGTTCTGATTACTGACATATTTTGCAAAAAAAAAAAAAAAAACTTTAAAGTTATTCAGTACCTGATCCTTCTCTTCTGAACAACAGAGGGACTCTAGCATGGCTTTTCAACCTTTTAACACATCCTTCTGAATTTCATGCTACTGCTATCTAGAACTTTAGTATTACTTTGGTTTTAAGCATAAAAATTTAGGTGTTGTATTAAAAATTTATATTTATAATATGTTTTACTAATTTCTTTGCTTACCGTAGCTTCCTGCATCCCACGCCTTCCTCCAGGATATATCTGTCTCCTTATTGATGTATATATCTTTTAGTAGTTCTTTTGGCAAGGATCTGAGGTGGTAAGCTCTTTTATTCTTTGTAGATATGAAAATAAGTTTATTTTTCCTTCTCTGGAAGAGTAGTTGAGTACAGAATTCTATTTTTTTTCTGGTATTTGGTGGATATTACTTCCCACTGTCTTCTGTGATTATTACTGTTGATGAGAATCTGCTGTCAAAAATTTGATTGTTGTTCCTTTGAAGTAATGCACTTTTTCCCTTCTAGTAGCTTCTAAAATATTATCTTTCAAATTCTACAGTTTCATTTGTTTTATTTACTAATCTTTCAATCAAGTATTCATGTCTGGCTCCAATTTCAGAAAATTCTCTATCATTATCTCTTCAAACATTGCCTCTACTGTGTATTTCTATCTTCTCATTCAGAAATTTCAAATGTGTGGTAGAGCTTCTCAATCTACCCTCTTTTTCTCAATTTCTCTTTCATAAAATCTTCCATTTCTTTATCTTTATGCTATATTGTGTTATTTCTCATTTAATCACCTGATTCACTAATTTTTTATTCAACTGAGTCCAATACATTGTTTATCCTACATATATTTTATTTCCACAACTTTCCCTTTCACAAAATTAACATTTTTTATTTCATACCCATCTGTTCTTAATTCATAATTATTGGCTTTTGTTTCATTGTTTCATGTTGTTTTGTGGCTACTGGTTATAGTTTAAAATAAGCATGTTTAAAGTCTTTTATTTCAATTGCCTGAGCTTGAAGTCTCCTGTTTTGCACTTTTTGTTTGTTTGCTACATCTTGACTATCTCTCCATGTCAATTTGCTCTTGAGCTTCATAATTTTTTTGAAAAGCTCAATTTGCATGAGAGTTTTTTCTTTTATTTCTATTTACAAACTTATCCCTTCTCATCAGATGATCTGAAAGTTGCCTGAATCTGACCCTAAAAGTCCATGTCAGCAAGAGATCTTCATTGGCAACTTAAAACTTCTGGTCTCATGGAGTTATTTTAGTTCTGCTCACTAAATCAAAAAATAGAGGGGCACCTGGGTGGCTCAGTGGGTTAAGCCTCTGCCTTCCACTCAGGTCATGATCCCAGGTTCTTGGGATTGAGACCCGCATCAGGCTCTCTGCTCGGTGGGGAGCATGCTTCCCACCCCCTCTGCCTGCCTCTCTGCCTACTTGTGATCTCTGTCTGTTAAATGAATAAATAAAGTCTTAAAAAAAAAAAAAGTGTCTTCCAAGTTCTTAGTTACACGGTTGTCTTTGTATCTTCATTCTACCAAGAACAAGTAGATCATTTCTAACTGCAACAAAGAAGTTGATTGTAGCTTTTTTCCCCATCTTTGTTCACAGGTGGGGCAATATGGTCCCCAGTTCCTTGCTTCAGTCAAGTAGACTAGATCTACTTGCCTGTTCCATTTGTGATGCATTCAGTCCCTATTGCCTACAGAAACTGAAATCCCAGCCCCCACGCTCCCCCTTTCTTTAAATTTAATTCTTCTTGGGTGTATAGCTTCAACTGTGGATCCACACTCCAATTCTAGTCTAGTGTTCTTTAATCTTTTTTCTGACTGTAGCTACAGAGTCTTAGTTTGTTTTTCTCCCATACTTTATTTATTGTATCTACATACTTGAAACAACAGAAAGCAGAAAGGTTTCAAAATATACTAACACTGACTTTATCTTCTTGACTGGATGTAATCTGTACTTATATTTAAACAAACTTGAGGTAGCTGAAAAGGACTCATTCAAAATACAATAACCTAGAAAGAGAGAACTTGTTTTTGTGGCCTTTAAAAGAAAAGGCATTAGGAATTTTGTGTACTTCACAAATAGTTTTAGATCAAGAAAAAAACAGATAAAAGTTTACTAGCTTTGAATAGTAAATCTAAAAAGTCTGTATGTTATTCCTTAATAAAAACTTAACATTTAAAAAGTAGGTCATATTTAAAGTTAATTAAGGTAAGTTAATTAATAATGGTTGAACTATATTGATAAATGGATAATTAGAACTTTGTAAGTCCCCTAAAATATTATCCATGAAAAATACACTGCAAGGTTTTGGTTCTGAGGAACAAGCACTAGGAGGAAAAGGCTGCATTTTTTTCCCCATTTGGATTTAGATAACAAAATTTAACTTAAAATTAAGTTTATTTTTTATTTATTTTTTATTTTTTTTTTTTTAAAGATTTTATTTATTTATTTGACAGAGAAATTACAAGTAGATGGAGAGGCAGACAGAGAGAGAGAGAGAGGGAAGCAGGCTCCCCGCGGAGCAGAGAGCCCGATGCGGGACTCGATCCCAGGACCCTGAGATCATGACCTGAGCCGAAGGCAGCGGCTTAACCCACTGAGCCACCCAGGCGCCCTTAAGTTTATTTTTTAAAAAGTAAGTTGATTTCCCTTAAAATCATAGCCATGCACACCCAAGGTATACATCTAAGGATTGTAACTGTATTACAGAGGCAGTACTTCTTCGAGTTTGAGGAGGACATTGTCAAGGGAAAGACCAGAATCAGAGAAGAGGGAGAGGAGACTGTTTTATACTATATATGTACTAGAGGATACTAATGTTCTCCCCTGGGAGGGTATGTTCTTCCAATCCACCACTGTATTTTAATTATTACCTTAGTGATCTGCTCTTACTGATCTTATTCATATCCCTTAGGACAACTGAGATGGAAAAAAGATTGAGCCACTACTCTAGGGCTTGTGTTTAGCTCAGTTTCTAAAAATCACAAGTAAAAGAGAAAAACCAAACTTAACTTGGTTTGGTTGGAGAAAGAATGATGGATTATAAAGCAAAGATGGAAAAGGAAGAGAACTCAACACTGATGCAGAGTGACGGACTCTAGCAATGTCTCAAAGTGTGGAATATGGAGAACTTGCCATCAGCATCTCCTAGGATATCATTTAAAATGCAGAGTCCCCATTTCAGATCTACTAAGTCTGAACCTCTAATAAAAGTGGGGCCACAAAGCTCATTTAAAAAAAAGTACCCCAAGTTTTTGAGACTTACAGCTTAGAGATTTATAATCACATTTCCTTTAACCAGTCTGAGAAGAAAGAAATACTTTATCTGAAATAACACTCAGCTTTACATTCTCGATAGGAGCCTGAGATATTATACAACTGAGTAAAAATTCATATTTTCACATAATGTTTTGTGAAATATATTATTTACTTGGTTCAAAATAGAATGAATATAGCAGCTTCTTATTCAACAAGACAATAATGAAGATCCTTAACAAGCATTTTGATTAAGAGTGGCTTGATGCTGAAAAATTTATTTTAGAAGGCCTAAGCTGTGATATAATCACAATTTATTCCTGATTTTAAAATTAAGCACTGCTTCCTGAGTTTAAACAAATCTCTCTGAATTAAAATGGGTACCAAATTTGCTTGACTCTTAAAACCATGAGGCACAAATTCAAAACATTTTCTCAAAAGAAGTGTTTGCTTATGAATAAGTATTTACCTTCTTAAAAACCAATTTCAAAATGAAATTACAGGGGGCAATTTTACAAAAATAATTTTAAGTTTATAGAAATTAATGGCATGAATAATATATAGTAAATGCTTCACCTAATTATTTTTCTTTGAGGATTATATAAAAAACAATCCAATATAACTCCCTAAGCCTGAGTTTTCAGATTTTTGATAAGCAAAGCTGAATGCAAAGGACTTTAAAACTGAGGATTTCTCTCTGTAGTATGTTGAATCTCCCTGTAAGGAAGAATGCAAAAGAACTATCTGAATAAGAAAATCTATCTTTACCTAAGAAATTTTTTAGGAATACCACATTAAAAAAAAAAAAATACTAAGGAAGCAAACTACTAGTAACATAAATCTCTTCTTATTGGAACTTCATAATCTTTTTCAATTGAAGAAAATTTTCTTTGTCACCCAGCAAGGTCCTGGAACTTCTTGGCTGTAATTCAGATATCCAGAGTTTTGGTTACCTACAACATCTATTCCTTATGTAGTAGCTTACAAGCATCAAAGGCCTCCCTCACCTGATGCTTGGCCGGATCTATGCCCTCCAAAATAGTCTTCATGTCCTCCTGCTTGTCCTGTGAAAGGAAAAAGAAGAACTCACGGATCTTGTTCCAAAAATGAAAATCACATTTGGCCATGAAGACCTTGTGACTGGTATTTCAGGTGCTGGGCTTTGTAAACTCAGGATCTTCAACTAAAGAGATTCTCATCTATAGAGATCATAATCTCAGAAGCATAATATGATTTTTTTTAAGGGTCTGATAATGTGGTTCTCTATAATATAACTTCATTATAAACTTTCACACACAGAAAAATTCTGCTGAATTACTTGAACTCATGCCTTTGTCTTGAAATACAACTAGAGCCACAGACTCAAGAGCAGTGTCTTAATATCTAACCAAGGAAAATATTTAAATCAAAGGAACCGGGAATATCAGAAGTTGGGAGAAAAAGTAAGGGAAATACTATAAAGTATTTAAATAGTTATATTGTTTTCTCCCTGAGAAATGCCCTTGGCACTCATGCTTTTCAACTAAATCAGGAACTTCCAAAGAACCTGAGATATTGTATAGATCTATTTTTTCCTCAATCTATAGTTGTGACAGAAAGTACTTGAAGGTGAGATAGGGATACATTAGAAGAAACAGCAATAATCTTTTCAGTCACTAACCAGAGAACTAAGTCTCCAATAAAAGAAACATGGCTGAGATAAAGTTTCACTCTTTTTTTTAACTCTTTAAAAAAGGATTTATTTATATATTAGAGAGAGAGAGAGCATGTGCAGCACGCACAAGGGGATGTGCAGAGGGAGAGGGAGAAAATCTCAAGCAGACTGTCCCAAGTAGGGACTCAGGTGCAGGGCCAAGGCTCATCTCATGACCCTTGAGACCACAACCTGAGCTGAAATCGTAAGTCTGGCACTTAACCACCTGAGCCACCCAGGTGCTCCGAGAAAACTTCACTCTTAAGTCATGCCTACCTCTTCTTTGGGTGATGTGCTTACCTTAGGGGGATGTATGCTCCTATGATGGAGACTTGGTGAGTAAGTATGCTGAGACAACTATATAATCTGAAGAAGCTATCAGGATTCCTCTCCCTGCCCCATCCCCACATGATGTTCAATAAGTAGCCAGCCTCATTCAAATATAAATAATAAGCACAGAGTATCCAATAGAGAACATACTAAGAAATTCCTATCAAAATAGAAACAATAAATTTTTAGTCAAATATCCCCTACACTTCCAAATAAAGAGAACCTGAATTCTTTAAATAACTGAATAAAGTGATATAACAACAAGAAAAGTTCTAAAAGTAAGTTGGAAGAAGAGAAGAAACTAAATCATGAAAATCACATAGAAGCAGAAATGTACAGAAAAAAATAATGACCTGGAGGATGGGCTTAAGAAAAACAATGCAGAGGAAAAAAGAAAGAAATGCAAAGAATTAGACATAAAGATAAAAGAAACAAGAAAAATCCAATATACCAATAATAAATATCCTAGAAGAAAGCAGAAAAGAAAAAGAAACATTCAAGGATATAATACAAGAAAACTGAAGGTGGGGGAGAAGAGAAGACCTAACAAGATGACCTAAAATCTTCTCACTAATTTCCAGGAAAAGTTACATAAAATAATAAACACTAAGAACCCTCAGAGGTTTAAAAGTATAATGAAAGACTCTTATGATAATCCAGGCAAAAAAGGGAAGTAACTTACACATAATAGGGAATATTCCAGCAAGCTTTGGAAATATTCAGTACCAGAAGACAGTACAATAGAGGGTTTTAAATTTGAGGAGAAAAAAGAAGCAATTCAGTAATTCTATATATGGTTACATTCATTCATAAATATAACATACAGCAGTCTCAAAAATGCAAGCATCTGTGAATTCATTTTTTTGGAGGAGGAAAGTAAATTCAAATCAAAATGCCAATATGAGCCAGTCAAAAGGGAGTCAGATTTGGGACCTCAGGAATTATAAGGCTACCTACTACAAGAGTAGTAAGATAAACAGTGAATCCCCTAAATACACAGCTAAAGTTAAACAACGTGAGAAATAGTGTAAAAAAAAAAAAGACTGTAAATATAAATGTTATTAAAAAATGACAATGAAAAAAAAAAAAGCTCATGCAAATCCTATGGGGGAAGAAGATACATTTTTCTCCTCTTTCAGAATGAAATCAATATTGTCTGAATACTTGATTTTCTTTTTTTTTTTTTAAAGATTTTATTTATTTATTTGACAGAGAGAAATTACAAGTACACTGAGAGGCAGGCAGAGAGAGAGAGAAGGAAGCAGGCTCCCTGCTGAGCAGAGAGCCCGATGCGGAACTCGATCCCAGGACCCTGAGATCATGACCTGAGCCGAAGGCAGCGGCTTAACCCACTGAGCCACCCAGGCGCCCCTGAATACTTGATTTTCTTGAAAAAAAAATCAATGTTAAGGAAATTAAAAAATATTTCAAAATTTGCATTTGTAGATGATGTCTGAATACTCTCGGAAAGTAATTTTACCCCTGTGTTTTATGTAGTTCATAAAAGCTTTGGGAGCAATTAAGAAGCAGCTCACAGAGCTACTTGGAACACAGAAAGATTTTTAAGATAAAACAAACATGGAGACTCTGATTAAAGATTAGAAAATTAAACCAAGAAAAGAAAGAGAAGGAACTCACTCAATATAATTCAGTAAGAATGTGGGGAATCAGGTCTCAACTGTTAATAGAGATGCAGACTGGTTCAGCATTTTTGAACAATTTGGCAGCAGCTATCAAAATTTTAGAAGTGGATCCTCTGGTAACTAGTAATTTCATTTCTAGGAATTTATCCCTATAGATAAATTCACAAAAGTAGCAGAAATATGTGAATATGTCTAACAATATATAGTACAGCATATCTATAATAATATTTTAAAACTGTAATAACCCAGAAATTTATGAATAAATAAATGGTCAATAAATTACATAGAACCCTAGTACCTGTGAAAAAGAATGAGAAATCTATAGGAACACAGAAAAAAATTATAAGAAAAAAGTTACAGAAGAGTATATGTAGTAACAAATCCATTCATATAAAAAAAGACATTGCTCACATACATGGACTATATATATATATGCTTGGGGATAGAAATGTCTAGAAGGACAAATAACATATTGCTGAAATTTTAAAAAAATTATGAAAGGGGACCTGGTCCATATTTCTATTTTATAAGATTTAATATAGATAACAAATTAATCTTTCAAAACTTTTCCTTTTGAGTGAAGTCCACATCAAATCTTATTTCAAAGGAAATAAATTCCACAAATAAGAACCAGAGACTGTTAACACATCCATGTCCAAGTCATGTAATTTCAACTTTCTAAAAAGTGCCCAAAGAAGTTCATTTGGCTGGTAGAATTCAATCCAAGGAAAGGAAAAAGAGTCAGAGAGCCTACTTGATGGTTAGGGATGACCTAACCATATCACCTAACCAAAATCGGTGACAGACCATTATGACATATTCAAAGTGCCCAATTTCCTCATCAGTGTTAAAGTGCTTCAACTGCAATAAAATACTAAAAATGTTAAAAAAAAAAAAAAGTCCTTAAAAGCTATGGTCAACACTATGGAGAAAGTATAGTGAAAACCAAAATTCTATCTCAATAAGGAATTATACAAAGCACCAAACATCAATAGCTGTTTCTTTCAACAAATGTAACTTTTCATCATACACACATAAAATATCTCTGGAAGGACACAAGAAATGAACATTATGGCTAATGGAGAGGGAAAGTAGATGCCCATAGGGCACTTTACATTTCAATTTTGAACCATGTAAAGATATACCTATTTAAAACTAAGAAAAAAATTTTCAGAGTGCCTGGGTGGCTCAGTGGGTTAAGCCTCTATCCTCAGCTCAGGTCATGATCTCAGGGTCCTGGGATCGAGCCCTCTCTGCTGAGCAGAGAGCTTGCCTTCCCCTCTCTCTGCCTGTCTCTCTGCCTACTTGTGATCTCTCTCTGTCAAATAAATAAAGAAAATCTTAAAAAAAAAAAAAAACTAAGAAAAAAATTCAATTATAAACTTTAAAAAAAAAATAACAATTTAGCCAAAATAACAAGGAAATTAAGTATTGGTACAGAACCAACTTCTACTCAATATGGCAAAGACCCCGTAACTGGCAACGCTCTGTACCTACCACACTTCCTTAGGTTGGTTTTATTTATTTCCTCTGACCCATTTCATCTAAAACAGATTCACTGTGAGCAAAAGAAAAAAACATGCTCTATCTTGTGCCTTTGGTATCCTGTCCCTTTTCCACCCCTTCTTCAAGGTGGTAAACATCTTTTTTTTTTTTTTTTTTTTAAGATCTTATTTATTTACTTGACAGAGAGACAGTGAGAGAGGGAACATAAACAGGGGCAGTGGGAAAGGGAGAAGCAGACTCCCCACTGAGCAGGGAGCCCGATGTGGGGATCTATCCCAGGACCCTGAGATCATGATCTGAGCCAAAGGCAGATGGTTAACACCTGAGCCGCCCAGGTGCCCCAAGGTAGTAAACATCTTAAAGTAAAATGGCATTCTAAATTCCTTATCTCTCATTGAACATTGCCTGTGTATATTTGAAAGCCGAAGCTGTAAAAACAATCTTACACAAAGGACATTTTGAAAAGTTTTAAGGTATGTAAGATGAGAAGATGAACACAAGTTTATATTGCTACTTGAAATAAACTTTGGCTGCAAGAAAAAAAAGAATGTATTTTTTTTAATTTTTAATTTTTTTTATTTTTATAAACAAAAAGAATGTATTTATAATTGAATAATTCCAAAGATAACTGAGAGACTTATATTCTTGAGGAAATAGTTCATTTAAAACAAAAATCCATGTCAAAGAAACTCTTCCTACTTCTTTAACAGTATTTAAGTAGAATAAAATATTAATAGATGACTAAGAGGTAATGACTTAGCATTATAATGTCAGATTATTCTTTATTGGGGTAGCCTTACTAAGTCAATTATGTATTTTAGGGATTAATAACTTTTTTTTTAAAGTAGACTCCACACCTAGCATGGGGCCCAAACTCATGACCCTGAGATCAAGAGTCGAATGCTTGAAAAAAAAAAAGAGTCACCCAGACACCCCAGGGATAAATAACTTCTATCTATTAAGACAATCTATAAGATATTTTATGACAAGTTAAACTGCTAACTAGTAATTATAGTTAACACCCAAAATAATTTTTGATAATTAAAATGCATCTAATACATACAAATATTTTAAGAGGGAAAATAATTTATATAATACTTAACACCATTATTAGTAATGATGGTTTATAATCTTAAAAATTCATCTTCTTTAAGATCTCATAGCACTTTACACATTCTTGGACTAACAAAACATTCAAGATCATCTAATCTATCTAATACCTCGAAATAGGGAATTCACTTGTTCTTCAGAAATCACAAAATTAGACTTAAGCCAGGTAGTTAAAGATCATCTGGTCTAAATCCCTCACAAGAAAAGGAAAAGGACCTGCTTCCCCTTCTCTCTCTCTGCCTATTTGTGATCTCTCTCTGTGTCAAATAAATAAATAAAATCTTAAAAAAAAAAAAAAAGGAATACATAAGAAAAGGAAAAGGAAGAAGAAGAGGAGGTGAGGAAAAAGAGAAGAGAAACAAAGAAGCCTGGAGAATTTAAGTGATTTGCCCAACCATACCCAGCAGAGCCAAAGTAAGTAAGTTCTACTTTCAAATGGCAATGCTGGCCTATAAAATGGTAAGGTGGGTCACTAAATCTTTCCATATGAACATAACTAGAATGTACTTACATTCCCTTAATATCTATGTTAATTGTTTATCATAGGAAGTACTCCTTGAGTGGGGAACTTACTGATCAGTTATACTACAATATACCTCTTTTAGAAACGAAAGGCCAAGAAGCTGAAGACTTATTTAACTGATTTCTATTATCACTCTTTCCCCCATTTCAAATTCAGTTTTGATGGCAAATACAGGTGAAGGAAAGTCTACAAATGACCATTATTTCTCCTATCCTAACAAATGTACCAAAGTTTTAATACCAAAATTAAAATGTCATGATGAAAAGATTAAGATTCCATAATCTTCACAAATGGAAAACATAAACACCAAGTCAAAACACCTCTGACGTGTTAGTCAACACAAAGTCAAAATTAAAAGCAAGCAAGAGAAAAATGCAGTTTTACAATCAAATCAAACTGCTGTATATAGTTAATGCAAATTCTCCACCTTGAACTTGAAAATTAATAGTAATAAGAAGACTGTGATAAAAGAAATCAAGCCATAAGTGCTTTAGCTAAAGCTAGCTGGCTACAGAGATGAGAACAAGTATGAAATACTAGAACTTTGCCTTCTGGTCTAAAGACCAGTAACTGGTGAAAACAGCCTAGAATAATAAAGAACACCAGAGCAGGTTCTAAAAGACTATAGTAGTTGGTCAATTTCAGTTATGAAATGGTGTTATTGGTAATTTCTGATCAAAGAGTTCAGTAACAAATGTGTGAAGATACAAATAACATGAAAATTCCTTTTCAGAGAAACAAGATTAAGCAGTTTCCAAAGGCAATTTTTAAATGTATTTCTTTTAGATTTTAAGTAATGCTAATGCATTTTAATACAAATTTTCTTAAAATGGGTTTACTCATATACCTATAATCATTTTCAAAAACTAAAAATAAACCTGGGCTCAATAAACAAAGATGCTATGTAGACAAAGAAAATACATAAAGGAATAATCTTGATTTCAATATTCCCATTACTGTTGTAATAAGAGATGCAAACATCAGGAAGATATGAATTAGGTGATCTGCTCAAGGTTTTCTATTCATAGAGTAGTTAAATGATTCTGCATGCTAAACGGAGAATATTCAAATAATTCTGGAATTAATGGACAATTTTTCATTTAATTTTTTTACTTTCAAAAGGAACACTTTAAGTGGTCTATTTAAGGATACTAATCAAGCCCAAACGTTTTAAATAGATTATTCAAATTTATTCAATTATTAAAAAGTTAGACAAGCTATATATACCAATCTACAACCTCTAAATAAGATATTCAGTGTCATTTTTACTAGAAATATCTATATATCATTTTATTTTAAAGTATTTTTAAAACTAGAAAAAGTGACATTTTAAAAAACTAAGTTTCAAATTAGAACATGCACATATTTTGAGGATCTACCTGAAAACGCTCAAGTATGCCATCAGTTCTAGCTGAGAATTTTTTAAAAGCAATCAATAAGAAAATTCTAGATTTCCCTTAAAACTAAGTCCTGAATTATACTTACTATACATTTAGAATGAAAGCCATAAAAGTTTTCAGTTTCATTTCAAGCAACAATACAAGAAAACCAAATTGTTGCATTAGAAGTTTTTTAAACCATAATTAATATCCTAACTGATTCTGGTACAAAATATTCTAAAGAATGAGAAACAATAGCTTTTAAGTTCCTTTTCACAAATTATTATACCAAAACCTTGAACTGTGGCCAGAGTTAGACTCTAAAATTTAATAAAGTATAGGGGTTGGTTCGGACTGTGTTCCAAGGTTGACTTGGAAATCCTTATTTAAAACTGAAGGTAAAAATAGTTCCCCCCAAAATGAAGGCTCTCGACTAGCCCATACACACAGAAAATTCATTTTACTTAAGCAACAAATATAGATATCAGAACACACCAGTGGGATGCCAGAGATAGAATGGGAGTAGAGAGTCTTCTATCTACAAAGGAAAGGAGGAAATTAGTATAGGCCAAAATAGATACGAGGAGATGGCAGAAAAGAATGGCGAACAAGAAAGATGCTATTGCCTGTAAGGTCCAGCTAGTAAAAATGATCAGTCATTTTTTCTCAGGATTTGGACTGATCCACCTGTTTAACTCACTTCTTATTTTTTATTATGTCTTGTTTCCCCCACTGGCTAACATAGTAAAGCCTGAAATCACAAAGTTTATTTGTAGGTTCTAAATACCGAACTTACTATACTTTCCCATACTTGCCATATTTTTTATAAAGATTGAGTACTGCTTTTTTATTAACCAGGAAAAGAACTAATATTAAAATTGAAAAGCCTCTCCACAGATAGCAAAAGCATGGAACAAGCAATATATTTTTAAAGTTAAAATCAATATATGAGGTTATTCAAAAGAAAAGAAGCTATGCTCATGAAGTTATTAAATCTAACAGTATTTATACTGTGAAAAATGAAAGCAAGTCAAAAGTTCAATGAAAGGTGAATCAAGGTCTGTTAATGGAAGAGCTATAAATACAGAGACTATGTGGCAATATGTAGAACATACAGTGGAAAAAATAGAAAATAACTTTATTACACTATAGTTATAATTACAAATAAATATGAATGCGAAGGCAAGATCGTAAAATAGAATAAATGATTGTATTAGGATAATAATATTACCCTACTTGATTAAGATATATATTTATCAGAGCCACTTTTTTAGTCATACATTTGGAATGTAAAATAATATGATAAATTTAACTCTTTTTATCTGTTCATTTAACATAATTCTTCTGAGGAACTCTAATCATACTCTTTATGTAATTCCAGAAGACTACAAAATAAAACATTTAAATTAAAAATATTTCATAATAGATTTTTAACTCAAAATCAGTAAGGTTTTGCTATAAATTAGTTCTCTTAGATGAAATCAATAAGGTTTTGCTATATATTGGATTCTATTTAACAGACAGTTCCTCTTTCTACTACTTAATATTTTCAGAATAATTTTAAACAAACATTAAGAAAATGACTTTACCAAAGAAAAATGGAGATAACCAGATAGAATTCAGAGGACTATTTAACTTTGTATATAGCATTTACGCTATATCTTATTTCTTTATTTTATATGATGAAATACTTCAATTCTTAATTTTTATGGATGACCCAAAGCAAGTCTAAAAAAGGAAAGAAGGCAGAAGGTTAAGATCCACTTAATGTGTCATTCTGCGTAATTTTCAAGCAAAAAAAGTATACCTCTCAGAAATTCTAACCGATGAGGTAGATCCTGATTGATGAGAATGAATCCTATTCTTATCATTATAATATTTAGAATCAGTAGAAATAATGATAAATAGCAAAACATACTGTACATTTATGTTAACCACAATCATTATTTTCCAACAATGTTTTCAGGTATCTGTGGGAGTATCTGTTACTTGAAATGGTTTAAAAGGCAATATTAAAAACTTTTTTTTCTAAATAACTTTAAACTATCAGACCTCCTCAACATTTATAGTTGTGCACGTCTTACAGATTTTTAAGAAATATAAAAGAAAATTCGGAGACAGACTCTAGAAAGCAATTTAAAGTACCCTCCAAAATAAAAATTAGTCAAAGCACACATTTCATCAAGAAGTATGAACCTTTAAAGTGAAAAACTATTTACAATTCCCCACAGTTGTAAAGATTATTACATATATGAAGCTGCCATCTAATTTGAAATTTTGAAAAGCCAAAATAGAAAACATTAATAGAAAACCAACAGAATGCTGTAATAATATCAGGAAGAAGACAGTTTTGTTTTCAAAAGTCAAACTAATTAAAGAAACAAAAGAAATCAAAGTGATTTGATAGGTTATTCTATTCTGTAAACATATCTTTGAAATTATATGTCTAAAAAGAGCAGTTTAAAAAGTTCAGGAATGTCAAATGGGACTGGCATTGAGTGGAAGAAACCAACAAATAGTTTTACCTAGGAAAGAAATATAATATAATATATATTATATATAATATTATATATATATAATATATATAATATAATATAATATAATATAATATAATATAAATATAATATAATATAAAATATAATATAATATAAATTTATTTATAAATATAAAATAAAATATATTTGTATATAAATGCTATATACAAAGTTAAAATTTTTTTGGTTTAAAAACTAAGTACTTTCATATATATTTAATGAATGCAACAATTACAATAACTTTTTCAAAAGTTATTTTATGCAAAGTATGCAAATCACTGATCTCCTTTCCGAGTGTTTTCTAAATGTTAAAAATAAAAGAAAGAATATCAACATTCTCAAATAAATAAATGAATAAATAAATATGTCTTACTAAATCGGCCCCTGCTTGAAGCAAAACATCTGCAACATCCGTATGTCCATTTTCGCAAGCATAGGTTAAGGCTGTGTCTCCTGTTGCTGTCGTAGCATGAACATTAGCACCTGGCAAGCAAAAAAACCAAACATATACTTGTGAACTGTAAGATTGTATTAAACAGTCCAATTTTACAATCTGATGAAATTGATGAATTCAGCGAAATCTTTTTTTTTTAAGATTTTATTTATTTATTTGACAGGCAGAGATCACAAGTAGGCAGAGAGGCAGGCAGAGAGAGAGGAGGAAGCAGGCTCTCTGGTGAGCAGGGAGCCGGATGTGGGGCTCGATCCCAGAACCTAGGGATCATGACCCAAGCCGAAGGCAGAGGCTTTAACCCACTGAGCCATCCAGGCACCCCAAAATTGATGAATTCAAATATTAAAATACTACAGTATTTTAAGTATCCCATTTTTCTTTTATGCATTTAGGCACACAGAAAGAAACTGTACTAGATGTGTCTGAGTGGCTCAGTTGGTGAAACATCTGCCTTCAGCTCAGGTCATAACCCCAGGATAAAATCCCACATCAGGCTCCCTGCTCAGTACAGAGTCTGCTTCTCCCTCTGACCTTCCCCCATCTCATGTTCTCTCTCTCACTCTACCAAATAAATAGAATCTTTAAAAAAAAAAAAAGAGGAACGATATCATATTATTTTATAGAGCCCAAACCGGGGGAGGGGGTGCGGGGGCTGCAAAACAAAAAATATCAAAAGAGTTCTCTGAAATCATATTGTGGTACTGCTGATTTGTATTCTTTTTTTTTTAATTTAATTTTTTTTTCAGTGTGCTGATTTGTATTCTGACATAGTTCTATGGATATCTTAAAATCAAATGAGTAAACAAGTAATCTTTGGTGAAAAGTGAAATTTTCGGAACAACCGAGAGAAAACACAGAAGACTGTTGAAGTTAAGTGAAAACTCTATGGCTCTGAATTAGAGGTACTGACATAAACTCATGTTTTTTATCCATAAGAAAAATAAATAATTCCTAACTCTGACAAACCAATAAGTGCTAGAGACAATGACACACCAAGCAGAAATAGTCTCTAGCTTACACTATGGTCTCTACATACTATTTTCTAACAAATGCAACAAGGGCTTAGAAAAATAATTGGTTTGGGGCAGAATGTGTGTAAGATGTGCCTGAAACACCTTGCCATATCAGAAACCAACGGAATTACGAGAGACTATAATGAGGTCACATCAAAAGGACTTCGGAGCTAACCTTACTGACCAAAGATAATCAAATTTTCCCATCTTTCAATAGTTTTTGCTTCTAAAAGAATGAGAACTATGATGAAGTAAAAGCCATCACATATGATTAAATTTGGAAGTTCAAATAATGTTCAAGTAAAAAACAAAACTTCATTAGTCACCAGTGAAGGATATTAGGGGATTACCTTATTGTTTTGTTAATTGGTAAATAAAAGGAAAAAAAAAATCAAACTGCCATTCTCATAGGATTTATATCTAAGGGTAACCAAATAGCTGACGAAGGGTAGTTTCTCTTTATAGACACGTTTCAGCTAATAAAGAAGGAAGGAATAACAGAATTGAGACTACTCCTAATGATTAATAGATCTACTGATAATTTATGAATTAATGATCATTTGTGGCTAATGATATCACAAAAAGAAAGATAATCAGACGTTTATTACCTCCAGAAAGAAGTATACAAATAGTACCTATGAAGCAGTCTAGTAAAAAAAAAAAAACAAAAAAACCCACATCATACCCGAATTCAGATCAAGTCTCTAGATTTAACTACAACTTTATAGGAAATCCAAGAGACAGAAAAACAAGTAAAATAAAATCATGGAGATGCAACTGGCAAAATCCATACCAGTGGGAAGCCTAAAGAATAAACATTCCATTTCTTCAATCAAAGCTTGCAAGGAAATAGAAAAATGGAAGGGGAGCACAAAGACAAAAGAGACTTAAGAGACATTAACCAGGGCGCCTGGATGGCTCAGTGGGTTAAGCCGCTGCCTTTGGCTCGGGTCATGATCTCAGGGTCCTGGGATCGAGTCCCGCATCGGGCTCTCTGCTCAGCAGGGAGCCTGCTTCCTCCTCTCTTTCTCTCTGCCTACTTGTAATCTCTCTCTGTCAAATAAATAAATAAATAAAATCTTTAAAAGAAAAAAAAAAGAAATGTTAAAAAAAAAAGACATTAACCAACAGCAGTTATATAAATCTTATAGAATCCTGGGTGGCTCAGTGGGTTAAGCCGCTGCCTTCGGCTCAGGTCGTGATCTCAGGGTCCTGGGATCGAGTCCCGCATCGGGCTCTCTGCTCAGCAGGGAGCCTGCTTCCCTCTCTCTCTGCCTGCCTCTCCATCTACTTGTGATTTCTCTCTGTCAAATAAATAAATAAAATCTTTAAAAAAAAAAAAAAAAATAGAATCTTGATTTAAAAAATTCATTAAACACACATACATATTTGTAAGAAAAATATGAAAACTGCTTAGACATTTAATAATACTAAAAGATTACTATTTTAAAAATTGTAGGTAGGAAAATGATATTGTGGTTATTTTTTAAAGATTATCTTTCTGAGGGGCACCTGGGTGGCTCAGTGAGTTAAAGCCTCTGCCTTTGGCTCAGGTCATGATCCCAGGGTCTTGGGACACAGCCCCGCATGGGGCTCTCTCCTCAGCAGGGAGCCTGCTTCCTCCTCTCTCTCTGCCTGCCTCTCTGCCTACTTGTGATCTCTGTCAAATAAACAAATAAAATATTAAAAAAAAAAGATTATCTTTCAGAGATACCTATTAAAACATTTATTGATTATTTAGAGAAATAAATTTATATTTTTAATAATTTATTTTTAAATTAAAAATTTGAATTTTAAATTTAAAAATGTTTCTATAAATATATATGGTGGCGGATGTTAACTAGACTTAAGTGTGGTGATCATTTCACAATATATACAAATACCAAATCATTAGGTTATACACCTGAAACTCATGTTATCTATATCAATTACATCTCAGTAAAAAACAACTGTATAAAAATAAATGGGGGAAAGCACCTGGGCGGCTCAGTTGCTTAATTGTCTGCCTTCGGCTTAGGTTGTGTGATCCAGGGGTCTTGAGACTGAGTCCCACATCAGGCTCCCTCCCTGCTCAGAGGGGAGTGTGCTTCTCCCTCTATCCCTTCCCCCTGTTCATGATCTCTCTCTCTCTCTTTCTCTCTCTCTCGGATAATAAATAAATCTTTAAAAAAAAAAAAAAAAAAGAAATGGGGGATATGGAGGAATATAGATGAAATGAGATAGGTCAAGGCCCCTGGGTGGCTCAATCTTTAAGCGTCTGCCTTGGGCTCAAGTCATGATCCCATGGTCCTGGGATTGAGCCCTGTGGTGGACTCCCTGCTCCGTAGGATGCCTGCTTCTCCCTCTCCCACTCCCCCTGCATGTTTTTCCCTCTCTTACCATCTCATTCTGTCAAATAAATACACAAAATCTTAAAAAAAAAAAAAAAAGAAGAAGAAAAGAAATGATAATGGGTCATAATCTCAGGGTCCTGGGGATCGAGCCCCACATCAGGCTCTCTGCTCGGCAGGGAGCCTGCCTCCCCCTCTTTCTCTGCCTGCCTCTCTGCCTACTTGTGATCTCTCTCTATCTAAAAGAAAAAAAAAATTGGTAAAGAAAGCTGGGTGGGGGCGCCTGGGTGGCTCAGTGGGTTAAGCCGCTGCCTTCGGCTCAGGTCATGATCCCAGGGTCCTGGGATCGAGTCCCGCATCGGGCTCTCTGCTGAGCAGGGAGCCTGCTTCCCTCTCTCTCTCTGCCTGCTTCTCCGACTACTTGTGATTTCTCTCTGTCAAATAAATAAATAAAAATCTTTAAAAAAAAAAAAAAAAAAAAAAAGAAAGCTGGGTGATGGCTTCTTAGGGTTCATTATACTATTCTCTATGTTTGAAAATATGCCATAACAAAAAAGTTCTTGAAAATGATAGAGGCAATATATTAAAAAATTTTATTGTTTTGCTTTTTGTGTGTGTTTTGTTTTTACTGCTACACTCTAAGAAGAACTTCATGTAAATTAAGCACACTCTAAACTGGAAAAAAAAATTTTTATAGATAGTGATCATATAAAAAAGTGATTCTCAATCCCCTGAGATAGTTCTGGAAACTTTGTACGTCAAATTAGCATAAGCAGCTAAACAAGATTCCACAGTGGTACAATAGGAAAAACGATGTCCAGAGCTCTAAGTATGAACATTAGCTCTGTCACTTATTAGCCTGGTTGCCTTAGGGTAACATGATTGTGTATTGTTTCCATATCTATAAGAATGTGTTTAATATTTCTAACTATATAGGGACCAGTGGCAATTAATAGAAATAACATAAAAGCTGAGCAGAATGTCTTGGTATTCAATAATTTCTTACTAAACATTAATGCCTTCTCTTAAAAGCCTCTTACAACAGCAACACTTAACACAGAGGGATGTGGAAAGACTTATGGAAGGTAATCACTGGTAGAGCACTCCTGAAGGGCACAAAGATAGTTGCTGAAAATGATGGAGGTACAATGACTGAATAATGCACACATTAACTACAGTGACTGCTAATATCTGAGTCAGGGGAGAGGTCAGCTTGTATGACTGGTCTATGCTTTTGTTCAAAAACTACATAATCATCTGCACTAACAATCCTAAGAAATTATTTCAATAACAATTCAAAGGAAAAATTGAATCTGGGCTATAATGAAATTAATGTTAACAATAAAAGCTTAAAAATATTGAACAAAGCCTTGCTAAATTTATATTTTCCTTAACATATTAATTTCTTCATATGTCAAGTTTTTTTTTTAAAGATTTTATTTATTTATTTGACAGAGAGAAATCACAAGTAAGCAGAGAGGCAGGCAGAGAGAGAGAGAGAGGAGGAAGCAGGCTCCCTGCTGAGCAGAGAGCCCGATGCGGGACTCGATCCCAGGACCCTGAGATCATGACCTGAGCCGAAGGCAGCGGCTTAACCCACTGAGCCACCCAGGCGCCCTCTTCATATGTCAAGTTTTTAACAATATGTCAGACACAGGTAAAAAGAAAATTTTCATATTGTTTTCAATATACTTATAAAGGTGTATGTCTATCTGGATATTTTTTTCTAGTTTTCTAGTATTTTTTTTAAAGATTTTTATTTATTTATTTGTCAGAGAGAGAGAAAGAGCAGGAACACAAGCAGGGGAGCAGCAGGTGGAGGGAGCAGCAGGCAGAGGGAGAAGCAGGCTCCCTGCTGAGCAAGGAGCCAGATGCGGGACTTGATCCTAGGCCCCTGGGATCATGACCTGAACCAAAGGCAGATGCTTAACTGACTGAGCCACCCAAGCATCCTCTGCTAATTCTTATTTTATGCTATAAAACTACAAATATTTTATGCAAAACTACTAATTTCTTCCTATTGCTTATCAATGCATAAAGCACAAATCATTTTAAAACTAAGTACTTCTGCCAAAAATTAAATTCCCACTTGTTCTTTTTTCTTTTTTTACTCTTAAGAAGACTTAAAAATGTCAAGAAATGAACAGGCTTGAAAGTATCAAACTGTGACCTCTATAATGTCATCATCCCCACCTCCACTTACTAACACAGAGACTAAGAGGAACTAATTTCTGCCTTCCAGAAGCCACAAACTATTGAATGGAGAGAGAAGGTCAATGTGCAAGCTATGGTCATGAAGCAAACCTTAACAATAAGAAAATGTTTTAAGACATTTTTAGAGATGTAGGAGCCTAAGTAGAACAATCAAATTGTAGAGCTGGCTTTCAACTTCTGTAGATATGAAAAAGTTAAGGTTAATTGATAAAGTTATGAAAGCAATATAAAAATCCTTTTTCTAAAGGGCATTTTTAAATTCACATACCAGCAGCCAATAAATATTTAACCAACTCAAGGTGTCCCTCCTGTGAAGCCTCCATGAGAGGTGTGGAGCAGCCGAGTTCTAGATCAGCCCCTGCTTTAATCAAGAAGTCTGCAACTTCAGAAAACCCTCCACAGCAAGCCAAGGTCAGAGCAGTTTCTTGGGTTTCTTCCGTCTGGGCATTTATATTTGCTCCTAAGAGGAAAGCATAAAAATTGATAACACTAGCTGCAATACTTAGGATAAAAATATTGTTCTAAATTATGTTAATCATCTCTCCCTGCTTCTAGGATTCCTTCTAGGGTGCTGATAATTTATTTTACCATCAATGCAAAAAACTATTTTAGTTGTAGTACACTTTGCTGATACTCAACACAAAACACCCAAAGGAAATTTATTTTTTAATTAAAGAAGTAAAACTACTTTACCTTGCGCTAAGAGTAGGGCCACCATCTCCTCATGTCCTTCCCGAGCAGCTTCCATCAAGGGAGTATATCCCTCATCATTAACTTCTTCTAGATTTGCCCCCCTTTCAATAAGCAGAGCTGCCAATTCAACATGTCCTCCACAGGCAGCTAGCGTTAACGGAGACTCGAATGAATCTGCGGGCATGTTCACTTGAGCACCACTATCCAAAAGCAAACGTGCTACCTCTACATGTCCATCCTGCAGATTTTTAGAAGGAAAACAAGAAGGAAGGAATTTTGTTGTTTTGAGATTTTTAAATTGGGAGAAAAGAAGAGATTGAGGAAAAATGAAAAGGAAGAAAGAAACAGAGATGTACCTTAGATACACATGTATTATCATGCCCATCTGAGAAACCTGAGGTGTCTTATCAAAACTCCATTAAGATTACTTTACCTTACCTTTGAGCAAACCCAAAATTTTCCACAAGAATCAGACTTGCAACATATATTAACAATTCCAAATAATTTCAAATTTTCACATTCTTTGAAGTTCAAAAAACTGTTAAATCCATACACAAGAGTACTTCAAAATAATTACTATTTATACTACTGCCAAGTCAAATATAACTATACCCTCCAACCTAGGTGTCATAGGATACTGTATTAGAGCTATTTAAGAAACAAGGACTTGACAAAAAGTAACAACAAATTCTAAGAAGTCATTACCACTTGGGATTATGTCACCAAGGAAAACCCCTGCGGGCTGATAGTACCCTATATTTTTCCTCATCACTAGCTTGTTGCAATGAAAGAAAAAATTTTACAAACATATAAAAACAAGTATCTATTCTCTTGTAAATAATATTACCATGGGTCCATCTGTATAGACAGAAGGCAATTATTTTCTTTTTAAAGATTTTATTTATTTTTTTGACAGGGAGAAACACAGCGAGAGAGGGAACAAAAACACGGGGAGTGGGAGAGGGAGAAGAGGCTACCCGCGGAGCTCAGAGCCTGATGCAGGTTTTGATCCCAGGACCCCGGGACCATGACCTGAGAAGAAGGCAGACACTTAACAACTGAGCCACCCAGGTGCCCCAACAGTAAGGCAATTAATAAAACATTCTCATGGAGCGTAATTCATCCTATCCCTCTGCCGCCATAAATATTCCTCTTTTATTTGTTTGTTTGTTTTCTTTAGTGTCAAATTCTTTATTTCATTTATTTATTTGAGAGAGTGAGAGTGTGAGCAGGAAAGCACGAGAAGGGAAGCAGCAGAGGGAGAGGGAGAAGCAGACTCCCCACTGAGCAGAGAGCCTGTTGTGGGGCTCATTATCAGGACCTTGAGATCATGACCAGAACCCAAGGCAGCCACTTAGCCAACTGAGTCATCCAGGCACATCATTAGTTTCAAATTCTTCACTTCAAAATTTTATATATGCCTTAACTCTTGTTGCAGCATATAAAATCAAACGCTGTGTTGGTCTGTATTTCAAAAAGGACCAAAATACTGCTGAAAGGTAAAGACTGAATATAAAAATAAGGTTTATAAGGTTGGTCAATCCTTTTATTAAATAATTAATTAAAGAAACCTTAATTAAATGTTAGATTTCAATATCCATCAAGAGTTTCATTATATTTGGGGCACCCGGGTGGCTCAGTGTGTTAAAGCCTCTGCCTTCAGCTCGGGTCATGATCCCAGGGTCCTGGGATGGAGCCCCGCATCAGGCTCTCTGCTTAGCAAGGAGCCTGCTTCCTCCTCTCTCTCTGTCTCTCTGTCTACTTGTGATCTCTGTCTTTCAAATAAATAAATAAAATCTTTAAAAAAAAAGTTTCATTATATTTAACTAAATGACTAGCCTAGCTTTAATCACTTTTGACATAATGTCAAAAACAAATGACTTGGCATTAAAACTTCAGTTTTACTAAATCTGAAATAAAATTCTAGCTTTCCTATTAAATACTAATACTTCAAATATATGTAAAATAAAGTATATTTTAACCAAATTGCTGTATTAAGTTATTTGGTATTTGAAATACATTTCTAATTGAAAAGAAAATAGAATTTATAAGTATTCACAGATCAAAGAACTACTGCCATGCATAGCTCCTCTAGGCTCCCAATAGTTTTGTGTGAATTTACTTCAATTTCTTTACTGATTTTGCTTTTATATCTTGAATACATACATTAAGGGAGAAATTATACCAAGCACTTTTTGCTTTAATAAAAAATTTTAATTTTGTCAAGGGAAAAAATAACAGAGTAAAAACAATATAATCTAATCTTAAAGGTCTAATACAATTATTAGACTTTTAAAAAATTCTAAGACTAGCCAGTAGCCAGTACTGGACTCACCCTCTTATAATAAAATATGGTAAAATTTGGGAAAAAGAGATAAAGCAACTGGAAGCACTAAATAGCAACCAATCTAAGGCTAAGCACCACAAAAAGGCAGCACATAAGATGAACCCTACATTCACTCCAGCTTTCTCTCTTTAGGCATCTTCCAAACCATGGTCTAAGGAAACCAAGGCTAAACAAAGAGTGAAGATTTCTTTCAACAAAGAAAACAAAGATCAGAATACAAAGCAGCCAAAACAGAATTGCAGGAGTATGAGCAGAAAAAGTATGGGCTGAGAAAACGAAAATACAGAGTAATCTCAAAATCTATATAAAATTATCTTCAGATACTTGGGGCACCAAAGATGCCACTCTGGGAGGCTAGCAGAGAATGGCTGCTGAAAGGCTGGAGACCTTGGGAGTTTAGACTCAGCCAGAATAGAAAGACCAATGGTGAATATCCATGCTTTCAAATGAGATGGTAGAGAGGATACCTAAGGAATATCCAAAGATCAAGGAGCAAGGAAGTAGTAGTATAAGAATAAGGAGTATAAGAAATTAAGCCTCAGTATGACCAATGATCCACTGGTAATTTAACTGCCTGCTAGAACAAAACATAATAGTTTTATAAGAACATGATAATCAAGATACTTGAAAAGGGATCATTCATAGCATATGGCTTACAACTAAAAATACCACATATTAAAAAGCAGGAACATGTGGTGACTGTCAAGATACACAATAACCAATAAAAGCAGACCTGGCAGAGGGGAAGCAGACCTAGAAATACATCAAACACAAGAGATAGAAAAAAGGACTATTAATGATATATTAAAGAAAATAAAGGGGGAAAATGGAAAAATAAAAAAAAATAAATTTCAACATAGAATCAGAATAAAAGAACATCATATCAATAATTATATTTAAATATAAATGGTCTAACCAAACCAATTAAAAGCAAAGACTGACAGAGTGGGTTGCAAAACATGACTTAAAAATATGCTCTCTGCAAAAAACTCACTTCAGTCTAACAATATAGGCATATCAAACATATCAAAGATTGAAAGAAAGGATAAAAATACTTATCAGGAAAACAATCACTGGAAAACAAAAGTAGCTATATTAATATCAGGAACTATGTTAACAAAGGAGACCTCAGAACAAAGATTACCAAAGAGACACATCACATAATGATAAAAGGGTCAATCATGAAGACGACACAGCAATTCTAAAAATGTATAGGTACCAAGCAACAGAGATCCAGCATGTGAAAAAATGAGAAAAAAATGAAAAGCAACTAAAAGAACCACACAAATCCACAAGTACAGCTAAAGATTTTAACACAACTCTCTCAGTAATTGTTAGAAAAACTATACAGAGAATCAGAAATAATGTAGAAGAATTCTACCATCAATCAACAGGATCTAACTGACATTTATAGAACACTCTACCAAAACCAGCAGGATATACATTCTCCACAAATGCATAGGGAATATATGTCCACATCTTGAATATAAAACAAAATTAAAGAAATGAAATCACGTAGAATGTATTTTCTGACCACAATGGAACCAAACTAAATATCATTAACAGAAAGATCACAAGAAAATCTTCAAATGTTTAGGAACACACGTGAAAATAACCTATGGGTCAAAGAGGAAGTCTAAAGTGAAATTTAAAAAAATATATGGAACTGAATGAAAATGAAATATAACACATAAAAATATTTTTAAAAAATTTTATTTGAGAGAGAGAGAAAGTATGGGCAGGGGGAGGGGAAAGGGAGAGGGAAAAGAAACCCCCCTCTTGAGCAGGAAGCCCAACATGTGGCTCAATCCCAGGACCCTGCGATCGCGACCTGAGCCAAAAGCAGAGGCTTACCCAACTCAGCCACCCAGTCACCCCAACATAATAAAATTTCTAAGACACAACTAAAGTAGTACTGAGAGGGAAATTGATAGAACTAAGTGCATACAATTAGAAGAGAGAAAAATCAATAATCTAAGCTCACATTTCAAAAGCTTAGAAAAGGAAGTACAAAACACACCCAAAGGACGAGAAGGAAGGAAATTCTAAAGAACAGAGTGCGATTATAATACTCAGTGGTGAAAAACTAAAAGCTTTCCCCTAAAATCAGGAAGAAGTCAAGGATGCCCATTCTCACCACTTTTATTCAACATTAGTACTGGAAGTCCTAACCACAACAATCAAACAAGAGAAAGGAATAAAAGGCATCCAGATTGGTAAGGAAGAAGTAAAATCTTCACTATTTGCAGATGACATGACACTACTTATACAAAACCCTAAAGACGCCACCAAAAAACTACTAGAACTGATAAATGAATTTAGTAAGATTCTAGGATACAAAATCAATGTACAGAAATCCTCTGAATTTTTATACACTAATAATGAAGCAAGAGAAAGAGAAATTAAGAAAACAATCCTAGGGTACCAGGTGGCTCAGTTAAGTGTTTGCCTTCACCTCAGGTCTTGATCCCAGGGTCCTGGGATGGAGTTCTGCATCTGGTTCCCTGCTCAGTGGGGAGTCTGCTTCTCCTCTGTACCCCTCACCCCTGCTTGTGATATCTGTCTCATGCTCTCTCTCTCTTAAATAAATAAATAAATAAATAAATAAAATCTTTTAAAAAGAAAAGCAAGCAACCCTACTTACAACTGCACCCAAAATAATAAAAAAAACCTAGGAACAAACTTACCAAGGAGGTGAAAAACCCATACTCAAAAAATAAAACATTGATTCACAGGGAAAAGAAAAAAGAAAAAAAAAACACTGATTAACAGTTCTCTGTTCACAGATGATATGTAGGAAACCCTAAAGACTACATACACAAAAAACTGCTAGAACTTATAAATGAATTCAGCAAAATAGCAGAATATAAAGTTAACACACGGAAATTAGCTGCATTTCAACACATAACAATGAACAATACGAAAAGTTATTAGAAAATTCCATTTACAAAAGCATCAAAAAAAAAAATATTTAGGAATTCATCAAGGAAGTAAAATACTTATACAAGGAAAACTACAAAACACTACTAGAAGAAATTAAAGAAGATACACAAAAGTGGAAATACATTTCATTTTTATGGACTGGAAGCCTTAATAACATTAAGATGTCAATATTACCAAAAGCAATCTACAGATTCAATGCAATTCCCATAAAAAGCCCAATGGTGGTTTTTGCAGAAAATATAAAGACCCATCCTAAAATTCATATGGACTCTAAAGGGACCCCAAAAACCATCTTGAAAAAGAGAATAAAGCAGGAAGACTCACACTTCCTGATTCCAAAACATATACAAAGCCACAGTAATCACAGTATTTACTACTAGCATAAAGACAGACATAAACAAAAGGAATAGAAGAGAGATCTCAGAAATAAACCCTTCCATATATGGTCAGTGATTTTTTACCAGGATGTCAAGACCATTCAATAAGGAAATAACAGTCTTTTTAACAAATGATGCTGGGAAAACTGTTCATCCACCTGCAAAAAAATGAAGTTCGACCCTTACCTAAGACCATATACAAAAATTAACTTAAAAGGGCTCAAAAACCTAAAACTATAAAACTCTTGAAAGAAAACATAGGACAAAAGCTTCATGACATTGGATTTATCCATGATTTCTTAGATATGATACCAAAGGCACAGGCAACAAAAGAAAAAAATAAATCGAATTTCATGAAATTAAAGTTTTATATATAAAAGGACACCTCCAACAGAGTAAAAAGGCAACCCATGGAATGTGAGAAAATATTTGGGTATATTTGTAAAGGGTACAAGAGATTCATATCCAAAATATATAAAGAACTCCTAAAACTCAAAAACAAAAACAACCAACCTGATTCAAGGGGCAAAGGATCTAAATAGACATTTCAACAAAGAAGATATATAAATGGCCAATAAGCACATGAAAAGATGCTCAACATCAATAATCATTAGGGAAATGCACATCAAAACTACAATGAGATACTACCTCACAACCGTTAGGATGGCTACTACCAAAAAGCCCCAGAAAATAACAAATGTTGGTGAGAATATACAGAAATTGGAACCCTTGTACATTGTGAAAATGGAAAAACGGAAAAGCCACTGTGGAAGGACGGTATGAGCAATTCCTCAAAAAATTAAAAATAGAAATACCGTATAATCAAGCAATACCACTTCTGAGTATATACCTGAAAGAACTAAAAAGAGGGACTTGAACAGTAGGATTATTCACAAGAGCTAATGCAAGGAAGCAACCCAAGTGTCCAACAAAGGATGAGTGAATAAGCAAAAATGTATTATTTATATATACAATAAAATATTACACATCCTTAAAAATGTAAGGAAATTCTGACATATGCTACAACATGGATGAACCTTAAGAACACTATGTAAGTGAATTAAGGCAGTCAAAAAGACAAATCCTATATGATTCCTCTTCTTTTAATTAATTAATTAATTTTGTATTGCTCTTAAATGAGATAGAGTAGTCAAAATCATAGACAGAAAGTAGAATGGTGATTGCCAGGGGTTGGGGAGAACAGGGAATGGGAAGTTGTTATTTAATGGGTACAGGGTTTCCGTTTTATAAGATGAAATGAGAGACAGATGGTGATGATAGTTATATAACATTACAAATGTATTTAATACACTGAACTATACATGAAAAATGCGTAAGATGGCAAACTTTGTTATGTGTCTTTTATCACAATAAAAAAAAATTGGGAAGAAAATAAAAGTCTCTCAGTGTGTTGGAAATGGTGGAACCAAGCCTGCCTTTTGTACTGGTTTCTACATTGGCAGATTTACTATCAGAAGTTAAACAAGCCAGAGTACCTGGGTGGCTGAGTTGGCTAAGCATCTGCCTTTGGCTCAGGTCATCGCAGGGTCCTGGGATCCAGCTCCGAGGTAGGCTTCCTGTCCAGCAGGGAGTCTGAGTCTCCCTCTTCCTCTGCCCCTCCCCCTGTTCATGCTCTCTCTCCCACTCTCCCTCAAATAAATAAAATCTTTCCAAAAAAATTATTTAAAAAAAAAAAGTTAAACCAGCCTCCTCCAGCCATCCAAGATGCTGAAAGGAAAGAAGGCTAAGGGGAAGAAAGTGGCCCTGGCTCCTGCTATTGTGAAGAAGCAGAAAGCCAAGAAGGTGGTCAAACCTGTTTAAGAAAAGGCCCAAGAGAGGCACCTGGGTGGCTCAGTGGGTTAAAGTCTCTGCTTTCAGCTCAGGTCACAGTCTCAGAGTCCTGGGATCGAGCCCCACATTGAGAGCCTGCTTCCCTCTCTGCCTGCTTCTCTGCCTACTTGTGATCTGTCTGTCAAATAAATAAAATCTTAAAAAAAAAAAAAAGAAAGAAAGAAAGAAAAGGCCCAAGAATTTTGGCATCAGATGGGACATCCAGCCCCAAAGGGACCTCATCTTTTTGGCAAATGGTGCCACTTTATTTACCTGTAGCAACAAAAGACTATTTTCTATAAATGCCTGAAAGTGCCTACCACAATTAACCAGCTCACCCAGGTGTTGGACCACCAAATAGCTGTACTCAACTGCTTAAGCTGGCCCACAAATACACACCACAGACAAGGCAACACAAGGAGAGACTGTTGACACGGGCTGAGAAGACAGCTATTGGCAAAGGGAATGTCCCCACCAAGAGGCCGCCTATCCTTCAAGCTGGGCTTAATAATGTTACCACCTTAGGGGAAAATAAGAAAGCTCGGATGGCAGTGACTGCATATGATGTGGATCTCACTGAGTTGGATATCCTCGTGCCTGCCCTGAGTGGTAAGATGGGGATTTCCTACTTCATCATCAAGGGGAAGGGCAGGCTAAGGTGTCTGATCCACAGGAAGACCTTCACCACTGTCGCCTTCATGCAGGTTAACTCAAAAGACAGAGGAACTCTGGCTAAGCTGGCAGAAGCTATTAGGACCAATTATAATGACAGATATGATAAGATCCACTGTCACTGGGGAGGCAAGGTCCTGGGTCCAAACTCAGTGATTCACATTGCCAAGTTGGAAAAATCAAAGGTTAAAGGACTGGCCGCCAAACTGGGCTAAATGTATGCTGCTGAATTCTCTATACATAAAAGCAATAAAAAGTTTTATTTCAAAAAAACCAAAACAGAGATGCCTGGGTGGCTCAGTCATTAAGCATCTGCCTTTGGCTCAGGTCATGATCTCAGAGTTCTGAGATCGAGTCCCTCATCTGGCTCCCTGCTCAGTGGGGAGCTTGGTTTTCCCTCTGTCTGCTGCTGCTCCTGCCTGTGCTCTCTCTCTTTCTCCCCTCTACCCTTTGACAAATAAATAAAATCTTTAAAACAAAATAAGAACAAACGTGAAATAAAACATTGCTTTTCAACGCTATTGCAAATGAGTGCAATTTAAAATTACCATGCAAGCCTCCATTAAGGCAGTGTGCATCTCATCTGTTTTGTGCTCTTGGTCTGCACCAGCATCAAGCAGAAAGCGAACCATATCCAAATGGCCTTAAAAAAAAAAAAAGAACATGAATTTGAATTTTTAAACTGTATTTCTGAAGAACTGAGTATTAATTTAATACATTAAATATTAAAATATGGAATCATTTTCTTTCAGGTATCTACACAAAAATTTATGAGAACTTATTTTTCATTCAATAAAGGAATGACAGTTTTACAAAGCCAATCCAAAATAATAAGCACACTCTCATCAAGGTATCTAGGTTTTAAACACTGAATTAGTAGAAAGCATATAACAAGTTAAGTAAAGCAGTAATACTTATTCTTTGATTTAATCTATAAAAACTATCAAACTATAAATCAAAGCACTGAAATCAATTAGAATGCCAGGTAAAATACTTTTGGATAATATTTTTCATAAAAACAGCATTAAAATAATGACCATAAACTCACTGTGGCAATGAACAGGCACAGAAAACTCCATTCAAAATAATTTCAACCCTCTGGATACATTAAATATATAAAAAGCCTTAATAGTCAGTAAGAAAAAGACAAACACTCCAGTAGAAAAATGGATGAAGGACATGAAATGGTTATTAAAAAAGAAATGTAAATGAATAATAAACTGAAAAAGAATATTAAACCTTCCTATTAAACAAAAACAAATTAAAATGATACACCATTTTTTACTATCAAAATGGCAAATATTAAAAAGAATGGTAATACCCAGTGTTGGTGAGGGTGTAGGGTGGGACAAAGGGCACTCTCAAACACTGCTGGTGGGAGTGTAAATTGGTTCAACCTTTCTAGAAGGCAATTTGGCAATATGTATCAAAAGCCTTAAAAATGTCCATACCCTTTGACCCAGCAATTCCACTTCCAGGAATTTATCCTAAGGAAATAATCAGAGATTAGGCAAAGATGTCTGCACAAGGATGTTATTACAGTGTTTTTAATAATAGTGAAAACTGGGAACAATTCAAGTGTCCAACAATAGGCAATTATGGTACATCCATTTGATGTATCTGCAGAGACTCCTAGTTCCCTACTCAATACCCATTCTTTCAGTCTTCCTTAATAACAGAACTCTGGTTTTTATCTGAGTGGCAACTAACTAAAAGAGTACATTTCCCAGCTTTCCTTGTTATATGTAGCCAATGAGATACAAGCAGGAGCTATAAGGCAGAACATCTAAGAAGATTTCTTAAAAGTAGCTGACTGATGTGGAAGGAACTCCCCATTTTGCCCTTACCCTCTCTGTCCTTCCTACAATGTAGACTGTTGGGGCTCTAGCTAACATTTTGGATTACAGGTAACTTTGAGGATAGAAACGACACAGTAGGAAGGTAGAAGAGAAAAACAGAATTCTGAGATCTTGATAGCAGTGGAACAGCTATACTAGTTCTAGACAGCCTACACCCTTGGGCTTGATTTACATATTAAAAAAAAAAGTCTTCTCTTTTGTTTAAATCATTATTAATTTAGGTTTCATGACACATGCAGCCATACCCACTCCTACCAGAAACAGTGAAATACTATGTGACCATCAAAAGTTGTGTTATAAAAATATTTACTGAGATGGGAAATGTTCATGATATATTGCTAAATAAAATAAGCAGACTATAAAACAGTTAGGTATGGTTGTTTAGTTTATTTTTATTTTTTTTTATTTTTTTATTTTTTATTTTTTAAAGATTTTATTTTTTTATTTGACAGAGAGAGATTACAAGTAGGCAGAGAGGCAGGCAGAGAGAGAGAGGAGGAAGCAGGCTCCCTGTGGAGCAGAGAGCCCGATGCGGGACTCGATCCCAGGACCCTGAGATCATGACCTGAGCCGAAGGCAGTGGCTTAACCCACTGAGCCACCCAGGCGCCCCGGTTGTTTAGTTTAAATATATATGTTTGTTTATATATATGCTTAAAAAACACACTGGAAACATACTAAAATACTGCTTACATGCTTTAATCTTTAGGTAGTAATAAAACATGTTCATTGTAAAATTTCTTTTCCTTATACTTTTACTGTTTTTGAGGTTTTCTGTTTAAACTGTGATTACTACTATTACTTGAGTGTGTATTAGTTTTGAAATAAAGGTTGGAAAAAAATCATATAAAATGAAAGTTATTAAAAAATGAAAACCCTCTAAATCTGTGCTATGAGTTTTCGTTGACTTCATAGCTACCTGAATAAATCTGAATTAAAATAATAAAGAAATATACACTGTGAAATTTATACTTTACAAAATATAGGCTAAAATGGGCTTTCTATATAATCTCTTACAAGTTACATAATTTGACGGCATAGGGAAAATATAAGTAATATAAAATTAATTCAAATACTCAAATATTTAAATACTCAAAGTAGTTATGAAAAAAATTATAAATATTCACATATAGAGAGAGTACCTTTATAGCACGCAAGGGTAAGAGCACTTTCTTTGAATTCATTAGAATGAGTGTTGATGCCTGCCCCATGATCCAGAAGAACTCTTGCAACTTCCACATGACCTGCACTGGCAGCTTCCATTAAGGGGGTATGTCCATTTTCATTATGATCTTCTATATTCGCACCTTCATTAAGTAGCACTTTCACAATGTCAACAAATCCTCCAGCACAGGCATAAGTTAGTGCAGTATTTCCTAACAAAGAACAAAAAGATACACAGAATTAGGATAAAATGGATAAAACTATAACTATGCTATACTCCAGTTCTACCTCTTCAATTCCCTTACATAAACCACTAGAACTATCATCTTATTTTTTTTTTTTGTTCTATTGGTTAAGAGCATCATCTTAATTTTCTTACTAATTAAAAGATTTATTAAAGAGGCATCTGGGTGGTTCAGCTGGTTAAATGTCTGCCTTTGGCTCAGGTCATGATCTCCAGGTCCTAGGATGGAGCCTCTCATTGGGCTTCACACTCAGCAGAGAATCTGCTTCTTTCTCTCTCTCTCTCTCCCTTTGCTCTCCCCCCAGCTCATTCTCTCCCTCTCTCTTTCTCAAATAAATAAGTAAATAAAATCTTTAAAAAAAATAAATAAATAAAAGATTTGTTATAAACAGGCCAACTGGGGCAGCTGGGTGGCTCAGTAGGTTAGGTCTCTGACTTCAGCTCCGGTCATGGTCTCTGAGTCCTGGAATGGAGTCCCACATTAGGCTCTCTGCTCAAAGGGGAGCCTGCTTCCCTCTCTCTCTCTCTGCCTGCTTGTGATCTCTCTCTCTCTGTCAAAACAATAAATAAAAATCTTTATAAAAAAAAACAAAACCGGCCAATTTACTTATATTCCCATTAGTTTAAAGATATGTGTCAGAAGAAAAATGTAGCTAAAACAATGAATAGTCTTATGAATAAGTCTGCATAAAGAAAAGGTAAGAGAAAATTAAGGAATGGATATACATAGAAAGAAAATGTTAAGGATTTCTAGACTGTGAAGTATCAAAAGAAAAAGGAGTAATTTTGAATGATACACTAGAATATTTTAAATAAAAATATACTGAAAGGGATTTTTCAAGATGACACTTCATTTTACTTGATAGCCTAATAAAGTAGGAAGATATAAATCCCTCTCAGCATAACTTCTTCACAAGAAACATTTCTTTAAAAAGGTCGTTATCCAGGGCTCCTGGGTGGCTCAGTAAGCTAAGTAGCTGCCTTGGGCTAAGGTCATAGTCTTAGAATCGAGCCCCATATAAGGCTCCCTGCTCAGTGAACAGCCTGCTTCTCCCTCTCCTTCTGCCTGCCACTCTGCCTACTTGTGCTCTCTGTCTCTCTGTCAAATAAATAAATAAAATTAGAAAATAAAAGATCATTATCCCATTATTGGCATGCCACCTATTTCTTTCCTGATTTTGTTTTGAGGATTTTTATTTATTAAAAGAGGTAAGGGAAATGGTTTACTACCTAACAGTAAGGCACTGAAGAAGATTATTTTAAAGATTCAGCAAGAGAAGTAACATTCCAGAATCCAATGTGTTTAGAATTCAACTATTCAACCATTTACATATTATACATGTTACTATCATTACAAGTAAGACAAAATGGTCAGCAAAATAGTCTACAGTTCCTTCCAGGAAGCCTTGCTCACTTACATTTAAAATTCACTTAAAGGTGTAGAACAATGACATAGCTTTCATTATGTAAATTTTTAAAAAATCATGTCGTTGCCTCACTAAATCCAAGTAATCTTACTACTAAAACTATACCTGTAACTCAAGACATATGACCAAGTCTCCTTCTATGTGTCTGTGAGGTATAAATAACTAAAAGAACACCTCTTACTAGAAAAGCTTTCATTCTGCCACAAGAGTATCTTAGTAGTAAATGGATTCAGTATGCCCCACATGAAAAACCCCACGGGGTGAATACTCTCAGGTTAATCTATAATCTAAAGTTAAGGCAGTTGAATTTAAATGAGATAAAGAATTTTAAGACATACAATTCCTAATTTTGCCTCTTATGGCAAAAAAGAAACTGTCTCCAGCAGAAAAACTGACAATCTTGGCCAAACAGAATCTCAGTCTTTTGAAGATACCAAATTAATTTAGATTTTACTCATTTCTAATCAATGGCTAAGATTTTTCTGTAGGTTTACAATTGATTTTTCCAATAGTAAAAATCAGATTTTTATCTCTTAGGTTATAATTAATTATATCACTTTATTTTCCTCAAATTGACACATAATTTCTACTTACCTGTTGCTGACTGGGAGTTGACATCTGCATCATGAAGAAGTAATAATTTCACAATATCTAAATAACCTCCACTAGATGCTGCCATTAGGGGAGTTATGTCTCCTTTATTCCCTCGATCTTCAACATTAGCATGCATAGCAAGCAATACCTTTAAAACACATTACACAGAGAGAGAACAGTCAGTTCTTACTATTAATAGTATTTCTAGAGAAATAAATGCATAAATGCAACAGAAAATGTTAACTGCTCTTGTCAAAGAATATGTGTTATGCTTGGGATTATCCAGCAAGAGAACAGCAGAACTATACTACCAATACAGAAACTAACTAGTAAACACACGGTTATTTCTCAATATTGCTACAACAGACAGAAAAAATTAAAAGAATTGAGATAATCTGGATGAAATGACAATACATCATTACTTTCCATTATAGCTGTATATTATTTCTAAAGACAAGCTGAAGATATTACTATTACTTTTATGTGTTTCTTATTCATTAGGAACAGTTTTGAGTAAATGGCAGAAAAATGCACCTTGCCCAGTTACATGTGTAGGCAACAAAATGAATTATGTACCAGGTTCCACTTTACCTACTGCCCAAAAGGAAGGAATCTGGCCTCTAACAATTTCTTTGATTAGTAATAAAAATAAATCAAAAACCTTTCCATAATTTCAATCACTGAAGGTAAGTTCTGCTTACTTGTGCTAATTCATAATACCCTGCTGAACAAGCCAAACACAGCAGACTTTCTCCTTCTTCTGTATGTTCATTTACACTTCTGCCTTCATCTAGCAATTTACGAACGGCATTCACATCCCCATCTGAACAAGCTTCTGCCAGACTACGACTGAAAACAAAACCATCAACAATTAACCAACAAAGAAAGTCTCAGAATCCTATGCTAATAAACTATATTAAACAGAAAAATGTTGATACAGTAAGAAAAAAAAACTTGTATGAACATTTTGTGTGTTTGTAATACTAATTATTTGTGGAGGCCAGCCAAGCCAGAAAGGCAATAAACTGAATATGAAAACAGCTGTCATTTTTATTTTCCAGAATGTTATAACATTTTATCATATTAATTTTCAAGTAAAGTCTTAAAAACTATTAGATGCACAAGTTTTTAAACTCAATCAATGCAGTAATTCCTAAAGATATCTGGGATATAACTCCATGGCTTAAAATTTTATTTGGTAACAGAAGATGTGATCTACTGCACAATGGTTAACAAAATTGATAAATCTCAAACTTTAATGTGCATACATATAATCACCATGTTTCCTGTTAAAATGTAGAACCTGATTCGTAGTTCTGAGGTGAGGTCTGGGATTCTGCATTTCTGACAAGCTCTAAAGTGATGCTGATACTGCTGATTATGGACCATATCTCCATAACCTGCATCTGGATTAGTGCATTAGTAACCCATTTCATTTATTATTTACTCAAGCAGTCAGCTTCCAGTTTACTACTATCATCTTTAGAACAAGTAACTTCCTTAGAACGAGGAATACAATTTTACTCACTTTGGATTTCTTACAGAGTCTAGTACAGTACATGCCATGAGAATATTCAATGAATATGAGTGGAATATAAGAATAAAAATAGTCTGTTTTTATTTCTATGTAACATATATACATTTATGTATCCACTTAAAATATAAAACCCATTCTAATATCTGCTTAGCGAAAGTTATAATCCCGTCCAAAAGATAGAATTAACCCAAAGCTGCTACTTCCCCAAATTCCACTCAAGAAAATGTTTGATACCCAGAAAAAGTCATTATATGCATACGTGTCTACTTGTCCTGCACTGTGGCTGTTTTCTGCTCTCATCCGTGTCAGTGCAGCAGCAGCTTCATCTAATGCACAGCTTACTGAGGACGTCAGTCTCCGCAACACCTCAGGATCTGCAAAAGCTTTACCATCAGCAGTCGACAATTTGCCAATGCCTTCAGCGTGCGTCAATCAGGTAGTGCAGGGGAAGAAAAAACAAAAAAGTGCAAATTGTAGTTACATTACTAGACACTATTATTTAGGGGAAAAAACGGCATAGTCTCCATAGAGAAGGCTGACAATCAGAATATAAGGTTGATAATAATTTTGCCACAAATGTCAAAAGGCCACCGCATCTTTACAAGGCACGTATTAATCTGTCCCATACCTAACTCCAAATATAACGTAACATGATGCTCACTGAGGTAAATGAATGAAAGTTCTTTCAAAATATATAGTCATACTATAAGATCTCTAGTGGAAGATCATATTTATACTATTTTCAGTAATAATGAAGTAGGTAGTCAGCACTAATACAACAAACAATTCAACAATTTCTCCCTTTGGTTTAATAGCCACATAGAACCATCTTCTAGGATAACAGGGTAAATTAAAATAAGTTCATTCTAATATTTATTATGTGGTTATGATGTAAATGCACTAGAGAGACAAAAAGGGATGGGGCACAGTTTCTGTTCTTACTCAGCTCAGGCTAGAAGGACTATTACATGTCTAAGTTGCCAATTAAACTTTTTCTCTAGATTCAGTGAGGAATCGGTGACAACTGTAACAGAAAATTTCAATGAGTTATCAAAATTTTAGATGTAAACATCCTTTGACACAGTGATACCACTTTCTAATACTTTGTCCTATGAAGACACATGCACAAATAAGAAAAGCTACACATGACTATAAACTACAACAATATTTGTGATATTGGAAAAGAGGAAATAATCTAAGTATCTCTCAATAAGGAACTGGTAAAATAAATTATGGTACATCTAAGCAAGAAAATATTTTATTTTCTCCTTTAAAAGAAGAAAGATCGAGCTGCCTGGGTGGCTCAGTTGGTTGAGCATTCAACTCTTGGTTTCAGCTTGGGTCATGAACTCCAGGTCCCCATGCTGGGCTCTGTGCTGGGTGTGGAGCCTGCCTGAGATTCTCTCTCTCCCTCTCCCTGTGCCCACTGCCTCCCCCACTCTAAAATATATATATATATATATATAAAGAAAGAAAGAAAGGAGGATTATAGAAAGATGCTCATAATAAAGTAAAAAAAAAAGGGAAGTTATATTATGTACAATATGACCCTATGTATATTTAAACATATATATTAAAGCTACAAAGAAAAAAGTCTAGAAGTATATGTAAACCTTGACAGTGGGAAGGTTTTATTATCTACTTAATATATTTCATATTCCCTTAGTTATTTCTAATTGTATTAAATTATAACTTAGAAAATAATTTTAAAATTCTTCTTGAAATAGCTTTAATCTTTTTTTCCTAAAGTTTATTTACTTAAATCTTTTTTTTTTTTAAGATTTTATTTATTTATTTGACAGAGAGAGATCACAAGTAGGCAGAGAGGCAGGCAGAGAGAGAGAGAGGAGGAAGCAGACTCCCTGCCGAGCAGAGAGCCCGATGCGGGACTCGATCCCAGGACCCTGAGATCATGACCTGAGCCGAAGGCAGCAGCCCAACCCACTGAGCCACCCAGGTGTCCAGTTTACTTACTTAAATATCCCAACATGGAGCTCAAACTCACAATCCTGAGATCAAGAGTCACATGTTCTTCCAACTGAGCTGACTTTTGGAATCTGTCTCATGCTTAGAGAAGTCTCCCCTACATTCACATTAGAAAAACACAACAACCAGGCACCCCTGAAATAATTTTAGTTCTTAATTTTCTCTAAGAATATCAAGGAGACCTTGAGAATAATGATTTAAATTTGACAATTTAAACTCATATGTAGTTGGATAGAATATTCTGTCTAAAGAAACTGTCAGATATATTTTAAGATTTATTTATTCATTTTAGAGAGAAACAGAGATGGAGAGAGAAGGAGGGAGCACAAGTTGGGGGACAGGCAGAGGGAGAGAATCGTAAGCAGCCTCCCTGCTGAATGCTGAAAGAAAGAAAAGAGCCCTTTATGAGAAATCATGAGGTGCCCAGAAAAAAAAAAAAGTGAGTTTAAAACCCTTAATTGGGGATTAAGGAGTGATACTCACAACATGAGTGAAGTGTGAGCCTAAACCAGAGAGTAAAAACGTACCACTACCTGTAAACAAAGCTTGATCTAGGGAAGAAAAGGAAAGCAGAGAAGACTTGGAGAAGAGAGATGTCTTTTCTCCACATTTCTCTCTCTGCTCTAAGCCAAATAATTCAAGGTTCCAAAGCAAAGCAAAAACAAAACAAAGCAAAACAAATAAAGAATCCAAAATTAGAGGGTGGTCATGGCACTGCCGTTCAGAAATCTTACACAGTATATCTTATACATTATATCCCTATATCACAAGTAGGAGATGCACTGGAAATCCAGACTCTAAAGGAGGGACATTCCATGTTATTACAAATGTGATCTTTATACCTTTCTTTAAAAAATTACTAGTTCTGCTTCAGTTTAAACAGTCTTATTCTGTTGTATCTAATTTTAAGTTTCTATTCAGTTCCAAAAAGACACAGTACGTAGACTAAAAGTCAATCTGCTACAAATTATACCTATACTTTACCGTAACAGGACAAAGTTGAAGGAATAACAAAAGATGACATTAAGTAAGCTCATTCTTAACATTTATATCTTTCCAAGAGTAATATAAAAAATGCTCAATTTATTTTAGCTCCTATTTGTCCCAGTCATTATTTGGTCAAATGTAATACTGTTTTTCTTCAGTCATCATGAAATGTGCCAAAAGGCTGCTGTGATTTTTCTGCATACTTATCTTTAATATCATGTTTATTAAAGTACTCAGAAACTGGGGGCACCTAGTTGACTCAGTCAGAAGAGTATGTGACTCTTGATCTCTATATTAGGAGTTTCAGCCTCACATTGTATGTAGAGATTACTTAAATAAATAAACATTAAAAAATTTTTTAATTAGGGGCACCTGGGTGGCTCAGTGGGTTAAAGCCTCTGCCTTTGGCTCAGGTCATGATCCCAGGGTCCCAGGATTGAGCCCAGCATCGGGCTCTCTGCTCCTCGGGGAGCCTGTTTCCTCCTCTCTCTCTGCCTGCCTCTCTGCCTGCTTGTGATCTCTGTCTGTCAAATAAATAAATAAAATCTTAAAAAAAAATTTTTTTTTTAAAGATTTTATTTATTTATTTGACAGAGAGAAATCACAAGTAGATGGAGAGGCAGGCAGAGAGAGAGAGAGAGAGGGAAGCAGGCTCCCTGCCGAGCAGAGAGCCCGATGCGGGACTCGATCCCAGGACCCTGAGATCATGACCTGAGCCAAAGGCAGTGGCTTAACCCACTGAGCCACCCAGGCGCCCCCAAAAAAATTTTTTTTTAATTAAAAAAAAGTACTCAGAAACCAAAGTTTCTATATTTTTTTAAAAAGAATTTTATTTATTTGTCAGAGAGAGAGCACAGCAGGGGGAGTGCTAGGCAGAGAGAGAAGCAGACTCCTTGCTGAGCAGGGAGCTTGATGTGGGGCTCCATCCCAGGACCCTGGGATCATGACCTGAGCTGAAGGCAGATGCTTAACAGACTGAGCCACCCAGGAGACCCAAAATTTTCTGTACTTTAAAAACCTTCCTTTTTTAAAAAAAAAATTTTTCAGTGTTCCAAGATTCACTGTTTGTGCACCATACCCAGTATTCCATGCAATACGTGCCCTCCTTAACACCCACCACCAGGATCACCCATCCCAACCCCTCCCTTGCATGTATCCCAACCCTCAATTTGTTTCTGAGAGTCCAGTCTCTCACGCTTCGTCTCCCTCTCCAATTCCTTTACTTTTTCTTTCCTTCTCCTAATGTCCTCCATATTATTCCTTATGCTCCATAAGTAAGTGAAACCTTTCTGTGAGGCACTTGGGTGGATCAGTTGGTTGAACGTCTGACTCTTGGTTTTGGCTCAGGTCATGATCTTGCAGTTGCAGGACTGAGCTCTGCACTCAGTGTGGAGTCTATTCAGATTTTTCTTCCCTCTCCTTCTGCCTGTCCCCGTTCGTGCACTCTCTCTCTCACTCTCTCAAACAAATAAAGAAAATGTTAAAAAAAATTTTTTTCTATTTTGAATTTTACTCTGAATTTTTTTAAATATTTATTTATTTGACAGACAGAGATCACAAATAGGCAGAGAGGCAGACAGAGAGAGAGAGAGAGAGTGGAGGAAGCAGGCTCCCCGCTGAGCAGAGAGCCCGATGTGGGGCTTGATCCCAGGACCCTGGGATTATGACCTGAGCTGAAGGCAGAGGCTTTAACCCACTGAGCCACCCAGGTACCCCTATTTTTGAATTTTCTGCATTTAAATGGCTTTAATATAGTATAAGGTTATGCATATGGCACTCTAACAAGCTTTTAGGCACTACTTTATTTTTTTAATTTTGGGGCACTATTTTCAAAAATAACCTACACATTCTTCTAGATTATATTCTTACATGTAGGGCACCTGGGTGGCCCAATGAGTTAAGCAGCTGCCTTTGGCTCAGGCAAAGGCATGATCATGTGGCCCTGGGATCAAGCCCTGAGAGGGGCCCCTGCTCAGCAGGGAGTCTGCTTCTCCTCTCCCACTACCCCACCCCCTGCTTGTGGCTCTCAAACAAATGAATAAATAAGCCTTCAAAAGGGGCGCCTGGGTGGCTCAGTGGGTTAAGCCGCTGCCTTCGGCTCAGGTCATGATCTCAGGCTCCTGGGATCGAGTCCCGCATCGGGCTCTCTGCTCTGCAGGGAGCCTGCCTCCTCTCTCTCTTTCCGCCTGCCTCTCCGTCTACTTGTGATCTCTCTCTGTCAAAAAAATAAATAAAATGTTTAAAAAAAAAAAAATAAGCCTTCAAAAAATTGTTTTAAATAAATTCTTACATGTATTTAATATGCACATATATTTTTGCTAGATAAGTAACTAAAAGGAGTAACATACAAAATGAGCATATCTCAAAAGCAATATACAGAAAAAAAGAAAAGCAATACACAAAAATTAGAAAAAATAAACTTCCTTCTTGAAACAATTTTAGTTGATAAAAGGCTTTCATTACAGTGGAATTGAAACCTGGTATAACAAATAATATGCATGTTGTACAATACAAAACAGTGATGAGTATATATATATATATTAGTGAGAAAGTATGCTTATCACAGATTTTTCTGTTTTCTGTTTATATCAACAAGAAGTTGATATAAAGCTTGGTATATTTCAGTCTAATTTTGTGTCCAACTTTTATTTAATTGTCTACTAAGAAAAAAATAGCAATTTATAATTAAGTTACCCCTAGATGAAAGTGAATATGTAAATAAGCACATGCAGAATACCCAAATCAGTTAAGATCAAAGATTCATAATCTGATGAATTTATCTCCCACATTTATAATGTAATTAGTAATAGCTTAAGTTTTCCTTAATAACCAGCTGATTATCTAAGACCTTAAATACAGTGCTGAGCCCTACAATCATCCATTGAAAACTTTCAACTAAGAATTTTTGAAATATGAAATGTGAACATTTTCGTTAGGAAATACAAAACATAATATATCTTAAGAGTTCAAATTTCATATAATGTCATAGTTTGGGGGTAATTTTATACAGCTTTGTATAGAGATCTAGACTTTTAAAGAAAATGAAAATAAGAAAACCAGAAATAAATTACCTGCTGCTTCCAGCAATGCTTCTAATCGTGCCTGTGTCTCTGGATCCACAGTACGTAAGTCTGCTCCTTCTGCAGTGCTCGATAAGAATATCTCTGATGTTGTTTTAAGTACTGGGTTATCCAGATCTTCTTGGTCCAAAATAAATGATTCAACCTGTTTATGAATTAAAAATGTAATAGCCATGAAACTGATCTCAATATTGGTAGAATAACAGCAATTTAAGATAATATGATTTCTGATTTGGAATATAAGTATAAGCAGATAAATTAGTATAGAAATATGGGGTTGTGGGAAGGGACTTTGAAGGAGCCTCATATCTTCAGACATGACTACAGTGTAACTCAGAGACAGCAGATTCCAGTTTCCTGAAGAACACTGTACCTTCTGTGCCTAGCATGGAGCTTGAAAAACAGTTTTTGTTTTTTTCTTTATAATGAAACAAGTACAAGAACATAGTCCCTGGAAAGATCTAAATAGGACTAAATACTGGGGCACCTGGGTGGCTCAGTGCATTAAGCATCTGCCTTCGGCTCGGGTCATGATCTCAGGGTCCTGGGATTGAGCCCCACATGGGGCTCTCTGCTTGTCAGGGAGCCTTCTTTCCCCTCTCCCTCTGCCTGCTTCTCTGCCTACTTGTGATCTATCTCTCTGTCAAATAATAAATAAATAAATATTTAAAATATTTTAAAAAAATAATAAATAGGACTAAATACTAAAAAGACTAGATAGCATGGATATGTCAGCAAGGCTCCATTTTTTCCTCTTTTAATCAATTTACTAAATTCTGATTCTTAAAAGAAAATAAGATTTAATACACTGCAAATATCTGGAAACCTATAGATAAGAAAGCTCCATGAAGTTAAGAAACACACCTGTTTGTTCACTGCTTTTGTCCTCTGGGCCCAAGAATACCTCATATACAGGAGGTATTGAATTCACATTTGTTGAAATGAATGAATAGTATAAGCAAAAGCAACTTATGAAAATAAGCATGTAACCCTCTAATTTCAAATCAACTTAATTCTAAAAATTTTTTTTAAAGATTTTATTTATTTGACAGACAAGAGATCACAAGTAGGCAGAGAGGCAGGCAGAGAGAAAGGAGGAAGCAGGCTCCCTGCTGCACAGAGAGCCCGATGTGGGGCTCAATCCCAGGACTCTGAGATCATGACCCGAGCCAAAGGCAGAGGCCTTAACCCACTGAGCCACCCAGGTGCCCCAAATCAACTTAATTCTAAAATGAGGTTTTTTTTTTTTTTTAATTTAAAATGAGTTTTCTTAACAGATAAAATATGTATAATTTTTCAGAGAAGCAATTTGGAAATGTGTTTCAAAATGCTTTAAAAGACTCATGCCCTTTGATTCAGTAATTCCATTTTAAGGAATCTATCCTAGAGCTACCCTATGACCCAGCTATCGCACTACTGGGTATTTCCCCTAAAGATACAAATGGAGTGATCCAAAGGGGCACGTGCAACCCAATGTTGATAGCAGCAATGTCCACAATAACCAAACTATGGAAAGAACCTAGATATCCATCAACAGATGAATGGATAAAGAAGATGTGGTATATATATACAATGGAATACTATGCAGCCATCCAAAAAAAGCCGAAATCTTGCCATTTGCAACGACGAGGATAGAACTAGAGGGTATTATGCTAAGAGAAATAACTCAGTCAGAGAAAGAATTATTATATGATCTCTCTGATATGAGGATCTGAGAGGAAGGGCGGGGGGTCATGGGGGGAAAGGAAGGAAAAAATGAAACAAGATGTGATTCGGAAGGCGACAAATCATAAGATACTCTTAATCTTAGGAAACAAACGGAGGGCTGCTGGGGGGGTGAGAAAGGGAGGGATAGGGTGGCTGGGTTATGGACACTGGGGAAGGTATGTGCTATGGTGAGTGCTGTGAATTGTGTAAGACGGATGATTCACAGACCTGTACCCCTAAAGCAAATAATAAGTTATATATTAATAAAACAATAAATAAAATTGTAAAAAGGTATCTGAAAGCAAGACAAAAATATGCAAGGATGGTCACTGCACATTAATTCAAATTCCAAAAATGAGAGGGGGAAAAAACTACAATTGGTAATTTGGTAAATACATTCTGTCCATTCACAGGATGGACTACCATGTCATTAAAAACAATGTTTCTGGGCGCCTGGGTGGCTCAGTGGGTTAAGCCTCTGCCTTCGGCTCAGGTCATGATCCCAGGGTCCTGGGATCGAGTCCCGCATCGGGCTCTCTGCTTGGCAGGGAGCCTGCTTCCTCCTCTCTCTCTCTGCCTGCCTCTCTGCCTACTTGTGATCTCTTTCTGTCAAATAAATAAATAAAATCTTTAAAAACAACAACAACAACAACATGGACGCCTGGGTGGCTCAGTTGGTTGAGCAGCTGCCTTCGGCTCAGGTCATGATCCCAGCGTCCTGGGATCGAATCCCACATCGGGCTCCTTGCTCAGCAGAGAACCTGCTTCTCCCTCTGCCTCTGCCTGCCATTCTGTCTGCCTGTGCTCGCTCTCTCCCCCTCCCTCTCTCTGATAAATAAATAAAATCTTTAAAAAACAACAACAACAACAAAAAGCAATGTTTCTTGGGGTGCCTGGGTGGCTCAGTGGGTTAAGCCTCTGCCTTCGGCTCAGGTCATGATCCCAAGGTCCTGGGGTCGAGCCCCACATCGGGCTCTCAGCTTGGTGGGGCACCTGCTTCCCCCTCTCTGCCTGCCTCTCTGCCTACTTGTGATCTCTCTCTGTCAAATAAATAAATAAAATCTTAAAAAAAAAAATTAAAAAAAAATGTTTCTGAAGCAAATTTGGTGACATGAGAAAGTATTCGTAAAGTGAAATGAAAATCACAAGATTCAAAATAGTATGATCTTTATTTTGCTAAAAGTATATATGTATATATACATATATATATGTAACATGAACATGACTATTATGTATATAATCCTGAGTATATATTTATGTACCCAGATAGGTCTACAATACGTAAACACATAGATTTACATTTGAATATAAAAGTACATTTATATTTGGAGACAGATAGAAAAAAAGGAACAGAAAGGTTAAGTACTTCTCCAAGGCCACACAGCTAATAAATGACAGACTGTTTTCAAACCCCACCACAAAGCTACAGTCTATGCTCTTAACTACTAGGCAATGCTACTTCAGAGGGCCACAGTATTTGGACTACATTACTTGGCATATCTGGTTAGTTTGTCATCAGTTTCATAATGGCCACCAAATAAACATCCTAAGAAAGACAGTAAAGTTAAAATGATTAGGATACATTTTATTACCTAGTGAAGTACTAAAATTTTACAAAATAAAGCTTTAACTTCACAACTGATAATAACACTGAAACACGTTACTATGCTGCTATACAGTTTCTTTAATATGTAATTACAGACAAAGATGCCATTCTAGACCCATTTCAAGATAAATGTATCCTATCCGTCATTAAATGATATGAAAATATAACTGCTTGTACAATAAAAAATCTCACAGGCCCAAGAAATTATTAGGTGTTTGCAAATAAGTATACCTGCCAGTTTTAAGGACAGATAAAACCATCATGCCAAATTCTGGAATTTTTTTATTACAGACGGTATAGCAAAGTTAACATTTCTGGGACACCTGGGTGTCTTGGTCAGTTAAGCATCTGCCTTGGGCTCAGGTCATGATCCCAGGGTCCTGGGTTGAGTCCCACACTGGACTCCCTGCTCAGCGGGAAGCCTGCTTCTCCCTCACCCTTTCGCTCTCCATGTTTGTTCTCTCTTGCTCTCTCTGACAAATAAATAAATAAAATCTTTAAAAGATTTTAAAGAAAGAGAGAGAGCGAACAAGCACATGCATGAGCAGAGTGAAGGGCAGAGGAAGAAAGAGACTCCCTCTTTTGGGGGTGGGGGTGAAACCTAGGACGCCGGGATTATGACTCCAGCTGTAGGCAGCCACTTAATCAAGTGAGCCCACCCAGGTGCACCCCCCACCTTTTTAAAAGACTTTGTTTATTTATTTATTTATTTGAGACAGAGAGAGAATAAACAAAATCTTCAGAAAAAAAAAGTTAACATTTCTATTTTATAAAAAGCATTCATTTAATGTGGTATTAAACATATTTTGGAGACAAATACAGATTTGCACTGTTAACGCTTTAAAAATCCAAGTTAAGAATTCTCTATTCTTGCTTATTCACTTTCCGAATATTTACTTAAGTCCTCATTTTATTTTAAAGATTTTATTTATTTATTTGAAAGAGAGAACACTACAGATAGAGAGAGGGCGTGTATACCCGAGTAGGGGGGCAAGTAAGGGTAGGGGCAGACAGCGAGGGAGAAACAAATTCCCTGCTGAGCAGGGAGCCTGATGCGGGGCTCGATTCCGGGACCCTGGGATCCTTACCTGAGCCCATGGCAGAGGCTTAATCTACTGAGCCACCCAGGCACCCTGAAGTCCTGTTTTATATGAAGCACCTCAACAGTATGAAAATGTGGCAGAAGATGTAAGTCAAAGGTAACATGGCTATCACAAAAGGCTTCAAAGAGAAATAAAAAGTACACTAATAGCAGTAATATTAGTGTCACATATTCCCAAGCAGCACCTTCCCAAGTGTTTGGGAAGAATCAAGTTTGGAAAAAAAACACAAAATATAGGTATGTCCCTTCCAGGGGCTAGTAACTTCTCTCTAAAATTTAAAATTCATAAGACAGTTTATCCAGTTTAATTCTCCTACATCTTAAAACACATATAAATTCAAGTTTCAGTAAGGCAACATGACATAATGGAAAGAATAACTGAACTAGGGCGCCTGGGTGGCTCAGTGGGTTAAGTCGCTGCCTTCCGCTCCGGTCATAATCTCAGGTCCTGGGATCGAGTACCGCATCGGGCGCTCTGCTCAGCAGGGAGCCTGCTTCCTCCTCTCTCTCTCTCTCTCTGCCTGCCTCTATGCCTACTTGTGATCTCTCTCTGTCAAATAAATAAATAAAATCTAAAAAAAAAAAAAAAAAAAGAGTAACTGAACTACAGCTCAGGAGAATTAGGCTGAAGCGTCAGTTTCACCAGGCACTATGTGTGACATTAAGCATGTCACTTTCTCCCTTTCTGATGTTCCATTTCTTCCTTAATAAATAAAGAAAACATCTGCCCCACCTATCTTACAGTGCTATGATGATGAAATAAGGTAAAATAATTTGAAAATAATAAAACACTATATGAATGTAAATCTTGAATACTGTATATTGTAAATATGAATATTAATATAATTCTTAGAATATTAGAATATTAATTCTGTGTAATTACAACTCTTTTGTCCTGTCCCTCATCACAGTGTTTTATCTTCTGTGCCCTTCAAACTGAAATAATAATATTTACTGAGAATCTCACATGATACATTTTCATCAGAATTCACTTAAATTCTTTTTTAAAATTTTTTTTCCAGTTTCATTAAGATATAACTGACATACAACATTACATGAGTTTAAGGTGTACTAACATAATGATTTTGTATATGTATGCACTGTGAAATGACCACCACAGAAAGTTTAATTAAAATCCACCATTTCATAGGTATATATTTTTTTCTTGTCATGATCACTTCAATTTTCAAGTGTAGTTTTAGGCATTTTATATTTAAGTTCTGACCCAAAAGATCAAATTGTAAGAGCTCCTGGCTGCCTCAGTCAGAGGAATGTGCAACTCTTGATCTCAGGGTCATGAGTTTAAGCTCCACGTGGGAAGCAGAGATTACTTAAATAAATAAAACTTAAAAATAAATAAATGAATAATAAAAGGATCAAATTTTAAATAACTACAACACTTGTGGGAAAATCTCAAGTTTCCCAGAATGAGTTGTAATTATATATAACTATACACACAGATGATCTGAATATGATTAGATATGCCAAAAAGCACGTAACTCTAATAAATCCTTTGTCCTACCCTCTCTAAAATTTTAAAAGCCTGCCTCAATGTGGAATCAATAAAAGGGCAAAATATCCAGTTAGTCTATTACCCTGGGAACATTTGGCAGTTCATAATATCCTATGGCAGTTCATAAATATCTTACCTGGTAAACCTGTTAGAAGACATATTTTTATAATTCAGATTGCAATAGCATTACCTTAACCAGCCAACATGGAAACCATTTACAGGAACACGGAAATACTAAAATTAGACCAATTCTGTACATGTAACATAAAAGTCTTGGTGATAGAGTCCAAAAAAAAAAATCTGGAAAATGTGTAAGTCCAAAATAATGTATCTAATTAAATTAGTCTTTATCATATAAATGAATACAGTAGCTCAGAAGTATCTTACATAAAGCTAAAGGATCACAGAAATGTCCTTACTGCCCAATGATAATTATATAACTCTCGATCAAGCAGCTACACTGAGCAGCAAACACAAAACATTCACCAATATTGGTACTGTTTTTCCCAATGACAAGAAAGTTTATCTTAAGTCTTAAAGATTGCAGATTTTTTTTTCCTATATTAGGTACAAAAACAAAAGGTGGAAGAAAAAAGATAAGAGGGAATCTGGCCCCCCCAAAATACTCTTCATTTATAGGTAATCTTTTCTTAATGCTATAGGCAAAGCACTTTATGTCTTCCATCTCAAAAGTCTTTCCTCACCCTTCCTTCTTTAAAGACAGGAGTAGGGGCACCTGGACGGCTCAGTGGGTTGAGCCTCTGCTTTTGGCTTGGGTCATGCATGATCTCAGGGTCCTGGGATGGAGCATCTATCTCTCTGCTCAGCAGGGTGCCTGCTTCAACACGGCGCCCTCCCACCGCCCTGCCTCTCTGCCCACTTCTGACCTGTCAAATAAATAAATAAAATCTTTAAAAAAAAAAAAAAGACATGCGTATATGATAATTATTTTTCTCTGACTTATTTTGTATCTCACTGATATGAGGAATTTGAGAAACAAGACAGAGGATCATAGGGGAAGGGAGGGAAAAATGAAAGGAGGAAACCAGAGAGGGAGACAAACCATAAGAAACTCTTAACCTTAGGCAACAAACAGGGTTGCAGAGTGGAGGGGGTTGGGAGGGATGAGGTGGCTGGGCAATGGACACTGGGGCGGGTATGTGCTATAGTGAGTGCTGTGACTTGTGTAAGACTGATGAGTCAGACCTGTAACCCTGGAACAAATAATATATTATATGTTTTATTTTTTTTTAAGATCTTATTTATTTATTTGACAGAGAGAGAGAGAGACAGTGAGAGAGGGAACAGGGAGCCAGATACAGGGGAGCCAGATGCAGGGCTGGATCCATCCAGACCTGAGCTGAAAGCAGACACCCAACCGACTGAGCCACCTAGGCGCCATAATACATTATATGTTAATATAAATAAATAAATAAATAAGTATAGTAGCTTCAACTGGAATTTAAACAAAGTGGGGGCAGGGTGGAAAAGGGGAACAAACATTTTCTCCTATTTTTTATCCCATTTGACATTTCAAGAAATGAACAACTGAATGACAACAGTTACTAGAAAGACTAACCACAGACTCAACTACTGCCATCTTAAAAAACAAAGTCAGATACCTGGCCAAAATCTAGTTGGAAAAATCATTTATTAACTAAGCTATACTTTGGCCAAAACTTAATTTCACTAAAAAACAACAACAAAACCCCATGCAATTTCTATCAAGTGTAAGTTATAAGCAGTGTTATAATTAAAACATTAACAATATTAATATGGTTTAAGTCTTAAAAAAGAAAAACAATAATACCTCACCTATATATTTGTCCAATAACCAACTGCTACTTTCTATAAGGTATATTTCTAAAAATAGCAATTGTTAGTAAGTTAGTAAAAAAGGAACATTTGAGCATAAAACATGTATATTATATATATTTGCTTATATATTCTCCAGTCATTTGGTCATCTCATGCAACAAGCAAATAAACTACCAAGCTCTCAAATATAAGTTGAAAATACATTTATACAGAACATTTATGCAGAACACCTAATAATGAATTATGAAACTTTTATTTTAAACATGTTAAATAAATTTGTATTTTGAGCTGAGGACTAAAATATTAGTAGCCACAAATTTTGTGTCTGCCAAACTTTAAGAATAATCATCACTCCCATGAATTCCAACTGGACCAATGAGAAGGGTAAATGTTTTATACTACCTCCTCTCACAAACTTTCAAAAATAAAGCTCCCATGGGGTGCCTGGGTGGCTCAGTGGATTAAGCCTCTGCCTTCGGCTCAGGTCGTGATCCCAGGGTCCTGGGATAGAGCCCCGCATCGGGCTCTCTGCTCGGCAGGGAGCCTGTGTTTCCCTCCCTCTCTGCCTGCCTCTCTGCCTACTTGTGATCTCTGTCTGTCAAATAAATAAATAAAATCTTTGGAAAAAAAATAATAAAGCTCCCTTAAAAGACTCAGATTTGAGAAGCGCCTGGCTGGCTCAGTCAGAGGAGTGTGTAGCTCTTGATCTTCGAGTTGTGAGTTCAGGTTTCACATTGGGTGTAGAGATTACTAAAAAATAAATACATTTATTAAAGAAGTCTCTTGAAAAGAAAAAGAGATTCAGATTTCATAATTTAAAATGGAAATCTACATAAAACATTGTAAACATCGGAAACATTTTAAAAAATTTATTTGCTGTATCTCTTCTCTTTTGACAGCTTATATTTGGACAGACCAGTATGTCTTACTTTTACCCACTCAAAGTAAGCCCTCTACTTTAAGTCAGAATCAGCATTTATACCATTTTAGAATGTAGGGGTTTATGATCGAGCTCTACTTGGAAGAGCAAAAATTATGGATCAGTGTTCCAAAAGATAATTACTGAAGGACAGAGCAATTCTTTTTTGCAAAAAACACAGTATTCAAAAGTTTTGACAGTAGTATCACCACAAATATGCCCCAAGATGCACTCAAAGGGAGAAAGTAATATAGTTGCAATTTAGGACCAAATAATGATAAATTTAGGAATGAGTTTTGCTGATACCATAAGACCCAATAAAATCAGCAAAAACATCTTGGATACTGGAATGAAAAGGCTATATTTCTTAACATAAAACTTTTCAAGTTTCTTTCTACAAGGAAAGTTGTATTTCTAATTTCAGACCCACAATCCTCTTCTCAAAAAACAGTAATGGTACCTTGGGTTTCCTGAAGTTGATTAATTTCATACAGTTCAATAGAGAGCCAGTGTGCTTTTCCTAATGCTAAGTTAAAGCTAGAGAAAATTAACTTCACTTTGCTCAATTACAGAAACACAATTTCTAATGTATAGTTTTAATACAGACTCTATTTTTTTATTTAAAAAATTTTTTCTTTTAAGATTTTATTTATTTGACAGACAGAGATCACAAGTAGGCAGAGAGAAAGAGGGGGAAGCAGGCTCTCTGCTGAGCAAAGAGCCCAATGCGGGGCTCGATCCCAGGACCCCGGGATTATGACCTGAGCCAAAGGCAGAGGCTTTAACCCACTGAGCCAACCAGGCGCCCCCAGAATCTATTTTTTTTTTATTCTTCTAATTAAAGATGGGGAAAAGGAAGGTCTTCTTAAAAGCAATTGCTACTTGGGGGGCCTGGCTGGTTGAGTTGGTAGAGCATGTGACTCTTAATCTCAGGGTCATGAGTTCAAGTCCCACCTTGGGCAAAGAGTTTGCTTAACAAAATGATAAAAAAAAAAAATTAAAAACTGTGCTGTTTATTTTCTTTTTTTTTTAAGTTTTTATTTTCTTATTTATTTGACAGACAGAGATCACAAGTAGGCAGAGAGGCAGGCAGAGAGAGAGGAAGGGAAGCAGGCTCCCCACTGAGCAGAGAGCCCAATGCGAGGCTCAATCCCAGGACCCTGGGATCATGACCTGAGCTGAAGACAGAGCCTTTAACCCACTGAGCCACCCAGGCATCCCAAACACTGTACTATTTAAAAAAAAAAAAAGCTACCATGAATTAAGAGCATTAAAAAAACAGGCTACCATTAACAAAATGCCTCACATTTACCAGCATTTTCTATATTATTCCAATCAATCATCTTTTTAAAAATATTTATTTATTTATTTTAGAGAGAGCAGGGGAGAGGGAGAGAGAGAGGATAATTTTTTTCCCTAAAAGATTATTTATTTATTTATTTATTTGACAGAAACACAGTGAGAGAGGGAGCAGAAGCAGGGGGAGTGGCAGAGGGAGAAGCAGGCTTCCCTGCCAAGCAGGGAGCCTGAGGCGGGGTTTGATCCTAAGACCCTGGGATCATGACATGAGCCCAAGATAGTCAGTTAATGACTGAGACACCCAGATGCCCCAAGAGAGAGAATCTTAAGCACAGAGCCCAACTTGGGGCTCAATCTCACAACCCAGAGATCATGACCTGAGCAGAAACCAAGAGTTGGAAGAGTAACTGACTGAGCCACCCAGGTGCCTCCCAATTCAGTCGTCTTAACTACTTGATGAAGTATATTAGATGACTTTAATTTTAAGTAACTGAAACTCACGAAAGTTATGGGACTTGCCCAATATCGCATAATCATACAGGATCTGAAGCCATATATTTTGGATGCCAAAGCTCATACTCTTTTTACCACACCAAACTCGTATTAAGTGAATCTTCTCAACAATGGAGTATTACTAAAATATTAACCAACAAAGTAAGCAAAAAAACTACAAGTACGGTAATGCTTCAGTTTAAAAACAGTAACAATGTCAGGAAAAACCTTTTTATTTTTTTATTTTTTAAAAAGATTTTATTTATTTATTTGACAGATAGAGATCACAAGTAGGCTGAGAGGCAGGCAGAGAGAGAGAGGAGGAAGCAGGCTCCCTGCTGAGCAGACAGCCCGATGTGGGGCTTGATTCCAGGACCTTGGGATCATGACCGGAGCCAAAGGCAGAGTCTTTAACCCACTGAGCCACCCCGGTGCCCCAAAACCTTTTTATTTTTTAAAAAGATTTTATTTATTTATTTGTCAGAGAGAGAGAGCACAAGCAGGAGGAGAAGCTGGCTCCCCGCTGAGAAGGAGCCTGATGTGGGACTCAATCCCAGGACTCTGTGATCATGATCTGAGTCAAAGGCAGACACTTAATCGACTGAGCCCCCCAGGTGCCCCAGGAAAACACTTCTTTAGATCAAATTAAGTGCAATCAAGATTAGCAAACCCACTAACACCTCTTTGGCAGAGTTCTTAAAAAGACACACAAATCATGTTTTCATTTAGTAATTTCTGGCACCTACATCTACATTATTTCTAATGTATATTTACCACACATATACAACAAAATTTGTGCCAGAATAGGTTTTTTAAAAAGAAGACTGCTCACATACTCATTAGAAAAGTCACAAGGAATGAAGTACCTGGCAATTAAAGCCAAAAAAATCTTAATGTTCAAAGGATAAACTTTGTATTTTCTCTATCATAATAAATGGGTAAGGTTGAGGTTAGAAAGGAGTCCTGGCTTCTTCTCATTATCCCAAATAGAAAATAAGCATTCAACACTCCAAAGAAATACTTGATTTTAATAAGTTAAAAAGAGCCTCAAACACCCATAAACCTCCAATTAATTCCAATAAGGAGCAGAAAGCATAATGACTAAGAGCAAGGACTCTTAGGAAACCAGCTCATCTCTCATAGTGTGATCTTACCTAACTTGTTTTAACTCTTTAGCCTCAATTACCTCAGCTATAAAATAAGGACAGCAGTAACCATACCACAGAGTTATTGATGAGTAAGCAAGATACTATATCTAAAATTGCACAACAGTGCTTAACACATGGTAACTGCTCAACAAATATTAGTTATTATTATTATTATTATTAATATTATCACTATTACTATCATTAAGGTCAGTTTGCCTTGCCTTCCTATACTCTTACTCTCCACTCCACAAAAATAATATAGAATCCATCATACTCATTTTAGGCTAACAGGTAATATGAGCATATTAAGCACTACAGATATATTCATTCAACATTTTTTCAGCACCTACTATATGCCAAACATTCTATTATATACTGTATATCTATTATATACAAATATAAATAAAACATGACTCTTGCTAATTGAAATAGAAAATCAAGTAAATGCAATAAACTATTACAGATGTTATAAAAGTTATATACAAACAACACGAGAACACAGAAAAAGGAATGGTCAATTCCAGCTGGAGTAGTAATAAAGGACATGAGTTAGAGATGACAACTCTGAAACAAGAAGGTATCCAAGAGTCCAAGACACCTGAATTAAAATACCAACTTTGGGGCACCTGGGTGGCTCAGCTGGTTAGGCATTCAACTCTTGATTTCAGCTCAGGTAATGATCTCGGGGTTGTGAGAACTGGCCCCACCCCGGGGTTCCATGCTTAGTGGGGAGTCTACTTGGGATCCTCTTCCTCTCCCTCTGCCCCTTTCCTCAATCTTTCTCTCTCTCAAATAAATAAATAAATCTTTAAAAAATAAAATAAAATCCCAACTCCACCATTACTAGATATACGACTCTGTGTACATCACAAAATGTCTCTAAGTATCAGTTTCCTCATCTGTAATTTGGGGCTAACTGTTTTTGCAACTTGAAAAAAAATTTATTTGAGACAGTAAGGGGGGTGGAGAGCAAGTGCACAAGGTGAGTGAGGGGCAGAGGGAGAGGCAAACTCCCCACTGAGCAGGGAGCCAGAGGTCGGGCTCCATCCCAGGAGTCGAGGATCATGACCTGAGCCAATGGTAGACACTTAACCAACTGAGCCACCCAGGCACTTTTTGCAATTTTGATTTTTGATTAAAACCAAAATCTTCATATGATACTGGTAAAGAATATATGAGAATATATGGGTAAGTACATATCCCAGTGGACAATAAGCCCTCAACATATAGTAGCTATTATGATTCTAGAAGCCAAAGCAGCAGAAGCAAATTAAACCAGGGCCAATAATAGCCTGATATGCTCAGAGAACTATAACAATTTGGTATGACTAGAAACAAAAAGCAAATAAAGTAGGGTAAAAAAGGATAGAGTTTAAAAAACAGAAGCCAAATCCTAAATAGTCTTGTATGCCACATTAAGGAGTCTTAGATAAAGAAATGAGAAGGCTTTTTGTCAAAATAGTGGTATGACTGGACTGACATTAGACAGTTTACTCTGATAGCAAGATAGAGTAAAAATTAGAGGGGTATAATCTTGAAGGTAGACAGAGCCAGGGATTAGTGAATTAAGTGCCATTGAAAGATGATGGTTTTATTTATGGCAGAAGCAACAAAGAAAGGGACAAATAAACAAGATGTTAAGAAAGAACTTACAGGACTTAATGCCTGCTTAGATGTGTATGGTGAGAAGAAATAGCAGATATGAGATGTGAGGTTTCTGACAACAGTAAGCAACTTTAGGGCAATGTAATTTACAAAGGTGGAGGTAAAAAAAAAAAATTGGGGTGGAGGGGGAAATGATGAGTTCAGAATTAAAACTGGTGCCCTGAGCTATTTATACAACATACACATAGTAGGCAGTTGGAAGGCTTCTTGGCAGACTGCTAATAGTAGGAGATGGAAGCCACATGGATATACAAGAGAAGAATGTTCCTAAGAGAACAAACTACAAATGCCAAAGGCTCTGAACCAGGGCATGCTTGGAGTTTACAGAACATAATGAAGCAGCTGTGGTTTTGCTTAAATATGAACACAAGACAATCTGATGGTAATGAACTTTGTATCCTTTCATTTTAATCATTGCCCTCTAAACTTACCACTTAAAAACCCATCAAACTCCTAAAGTATGACATCTAAACATCAAACTTTATAGTAATCATCCAGCTTACACAAGAGAATGATATTTGCATTTAAGATCGTGGATTGTCACAAGACCATGAAAATATTAAAAGAGGTAATGCAATTAAAGTACACAATGCATTAATCACCCTCAAAAAAAATCTGTTAATATGTGAAAGGAGTTAGAAGGACAAATAGAACTTGAATAAATAATTTACCTTGTTTTAAGAAGTTCTCTGAAATGTTCATGCTTGTGAAAAGACCAGTATCTTTAAGGGCAGGGACCACATTTTTTCATCTTTGTCATTCTAAAGAGTAGCATAGTTTATCAAATAGTAGGCTCTATATAAATTACTGTCAAATAAACAAATTTACTCTACAATACCTAACAAACAGACTGCCAAGGACTCTAATTTCTGAAAGACATAACTTTATTTTGTATGATGTGAATTCATGAACAAGAGGTCCTATCCTAAACTAAATTCTGATTTTCTTTTCTAGAGAATGAGAGAATGATTGTAACAGATAAGCAACAAGGAAATAATAATACACAAAAGGAAAGTATCTTTGATACTGTATTATCATACTATTCTAAATTTTGCGGGGGGAGGAATAATAGATCAAATCCATGCACCTGATTTAAGTATAGCCTTAATTAATGCTCTCTTCTAATTAAAAGGAAATAAACTTCTTTATCAAATCCTAAGTAAAACAGGTACTATAGTACATACTCTTACTGTTCATAGAGTGAAAATAACTAATAATTTAATATAATTGCAACCATTTGAGCAGTGACATCTAAGATTTGTTTTTGCGATTTAATCACATAGGTGATAACACTAGCTTGGGTGTCAAGCAAATTGTATGTTACTTAAATATTAGATCCACACCTCTTAAGCAGTTGTTAGAAGCTACCAAATGCAAAAACTCTAATGGTTTATATTTTATTCCACTTATTCATTTGTCCATTATCCTAAAAAAAAAAAAAAAAAAAAAGAAAGAAAGAAAAGAAAAGAAAAGAAATTCCACCCACATTCTTCATGCAGACTATAGTCCACATCAAATGCATTCAGACTACAACCATGGAAACCAACCATCTCCTCCCACTTCCATTTTATCTCCTCTCAAACAAATACCCATGGTTTGTCAAGGAGAGGATACATGAAAAATAATCAAATACTAATACTGTGACAACTTGCTCTTCTCATGGGCTGGCAAACACAGGTTTAACACACTGAGTTATCCCCCTAGTCCAATAAGAGTGTAATAAGAGGGGCAGAAATTTCGACAGTTAGAATATTACTAATAGAGGGGAAGGAACTTTTATGTGTGACCACAGATTCTGCAGCATACTCCCTATTAAACTCTTCTGAAGACCCAATCAAGAGAAGGAGAACATATCCAATAACCTAGAATAGCTAAAACAATCTTGAAAAAGAACAAAATTGGAGGACTTACACCTTCCCATTTCAAAATGTACTACTACAAAAAGCTACAGTAACCAAGACAGTATGGAATAAGCATAAGACATCTAGATAAATTGAATTTAACAGAAATAAACCCTCTCATTTACAGTCAACTGACTTTTGACAAGGGTGCCAAGGCAATTCATTGGAGGAAAAAACAGTCTTTTCAACAAATGGTGTTGGGACAATTGGTTATTAACATTCAAAAGAATGAGGTGGAATCTCTACCTCACACCTTATATAAAAATTAACTCAAAATACACCTAAGATATAAATGTAAGAGTTAAATCTACAAAACTCTTAGAAGGAAGCAGGCATAAATCTTCATGACTGCGGATTACACAACAGTTTCTTAGATATGACACCAAAGGCAAAAGCAACAAAAGAAAAAAAATAGGTAGTATAAAAGTTGAGCTTCCCCAAAATTTTAAAATGTTAAGGACATAACTGAGTGAAGAGACAATCAAAAGAATGAGAAAAAATATTTGCAGATCACGTACCTAATATGGAACTAGCACCCAGAATATGTAAAAAGAACACTTACAATTCAACAAGAAAATAACCCAATCAAGGGACGCCTGGGTGGCTCAGTTGGTTGGACAACTGCCTTCGGCTCAGGTCATGATCCTGGAGTCCCGGGATCGAGTCCCACATTGGGCTCCCAGCTCCACGGGGAGTCTGCTTCTCCCTCTGACCTTCTCTTCACTTATGCTCTCTCACTGTCTCTCTCTCAAATAAATTTTTTTTTTTAAAATCTTAAAAAAAAAAAAGAAAAAGAAAAAGAAAACAACCCAATCAAGAAATGAGAAAAAGATCTGAGTAGGCATTTCTCCAAAGACACACAAATAAGCACATAAAAAGATGCTCAACTTCATTAGTTATTGAGGAAATGCAAATCAAAACCACAACGAGATACCACTCCAACCCACTGGGATGCCTATATAAAAAAAAAGTTACCAAAGATGTAGAGAAGTTGGAACCCTCGTACATTGCTGATGCGAATGTAAAATGGTGTAGCAGCACAGAAAACAGTTTGTCAGTTCTTCAGAAAGTCAAACATGGGAGTTAGTAATCATAGGGCCTAGCAATTACACTTCTTAGGTAAACACACAAGAGAACTGAAAATAAATTTTTTTCTTTCTTTAAAGATTTTTTTATTTATTTGACAAACAGAGATCACAAGTAGGCAGAGAGAAGGGGGAGCAGGCTCCCTGCTGAGCAGAGAGCCTGATGCGGGGCTCGATCCCAGGACCCTGAGATTATGACCTGAGCCAAAGGCAGAGGCTTAACCCACTGAGCCACCCAGTCATCCCTGAAAAGAAATTTCATGTAAAACTTATACACAATTGTTCACAGCATCTATATTTATAGTCCCCAAAATGTAGAAAGAACTGATGAACAAAATGTGGTATATCCACAAAATAGAGTATTTTCCCAGTGGAGTACTGATACAAGTTACAACGTGTAGAAACCTTGGCAACAATATGCTAAGTGAAAGAATCAAGGTACAAAAGACCTCATATCATATGATTCCATTTATACGAAATGTCCATACTAAGCAAATCCAAAGACAAAGGCATATTAGTGGTTATCAGAGAATGTGGAGTGGGGGCAGGAGGATGCATAGGAAATGACTGCTAGTGGGTACACGGTTTTGTTTGGGGGAAGGGAGTGGTGATGAAAATGTTTTCAAAAGACAGTGCTGGTAGTTGTACAACTTTGTAAATACATTAAAAGCCACTGAACTGTACATAAAGAATGAACCTATGATATGTGAATTATATTTCAATTTTTAAAACTCTGGGAATTCGAATTTGAAAAGTACTTTGGAAATCTGTTCAATTTCCTATTTTGATAAATGCACTACAGTAATATAAAAGAATATTCAGGGAATGTAAATTCAAGAATTTAAGGGTAAAGAGGCATGAGGTATGCAACCTATTTTCAAATGATTCAGAAAATAAATTATTCATTTATTTGTTTATAGAGAGAGGATAGGACAATATGAACACAACTGGTGAGTCTTGGTAAAGGATATATGGAGGGGAGGGAGTTCCTTGTACTACTGTTTCAACTTTCCAGTAAGTTTCAAATTTCAAAATAAAAAGTAACAAAGGAAGATAATGTAACCAATATAATTGGACTATTGCCCCTTTGGGGATCGTTTTTTGATAATGATAATTTGTTTCACCTATGTAACTGAATTTTGCGACTGTATAATTTTTAAAAGACAAAAATAAAAATATAGAGATATAGCAGAAGAATAAGTAAACAGAGGAAAAAATCAATTAGAAGCTGGTAAGAGCTAAAAGTCCTTCCAAAGTGTACCACTCAAGGTATCAGCTGACAAGGTCAAACCTTTACTTTCTAAGATTTCATAAAATGAACATTTTTTTTCAATTTTTCAATTTTTACATGAAAATGTTTTTCAATTCTACATCATTAAAGAAAATATTAAGGTCCATTTATCCTGCTTTAATACTATACTGAGATAATTTTTTTAAACTGAATTTACCACTAGTGATATAAAGGATAAAACATGTTCTTCCTAGCATTTAATCAATACATGAAGCAGTGTGATCAATCACAAGTTAGATAATATGAGAATGAATCAGGAAAAAAGGGGGAATTATATTTCAGAAACATCGACTCATCTATACTATTCCATGTTAACTGGGTTCAATGCCTTTAGGGAAGACACCACTGAGGGCTCACACAGCCTCTCCCTATTACAGATGACTTTTATTATTTTGTCAGACTCAAACCTTTTGATTTGGTATTATCTAATGCAATAATACAATTAAGATTTCTTTAAAGATTTTATTTATTTTGAAAGAGAGAGAGAGAGAGGGAGGGGAGGGACAGAGGCAGAGGGAGAGAGAGAAACCCAAGCGGACTCTATGCCAAGCAAAGACCCTAATGTGGGGATCCATCCCACAACACTGGAATTATGACTCAAGCCGAAATTAAAAATTGGACACTTAACCAACTGAGTCACCCAGGTGCCCCAACACAATTACATTAAGATTTGCATCAAAACAGGGGCGCCTGGGTGGCTCAGTCAGTTAAGTATCTGCTTTTGGCTCAGGTCATGATCCCAGAGTCCTGGGATCCAGCCACACATTGGGCTTCCTACTTAGCGGAGAGTCTGCTTCTTCCTCTCCCTCTGCTTGTGTATTCTCTCAGTCTGCCAAATAAATAAATAAAATCTTAGAAAAAAAAAAGATTTGCATTAAAACTTGTTCTCAAAGTGATCTACAGATTCAGTGTAATTCCCACTAAAAGCCCAAGGGCCATTTTGGCAGAAATACAAAAACTCATCCTAAAATTCACGTGGAATTTCAAGGGACCCTGAACAATCTTGAAAAAGAAGAACAAATTTGAAGAACCAACACTGCCTGATTTCAAAACTTACTAGAAAGTTACAGTAATCAAATCAGAGTGATACTGGCATAAGACCAACATATAGACTAATGGAACAGAACAGACACGCTAGAAAGAAACCCTCCAACACATGGCAAATTGATTTTCTTTTCTTTTTTTTTTTTTAAAGATTTATTTATCAGAGAGAGCGCAAAGCAGGGGGAACAGCAGGCAGAGGGAGAAGCAGGCTCCCCCCTGAGCAAGGAGCATGATATGGGACTCAATCCCAGGACCCTGGAATCACAACCAGAGCAGAAGGGTAGACTAAGCCACCCAGGTGTCCTGGCAAACTGATTTTCAACATGGATGTAAAGACCAGTCAATTGGAAGATGATAATGTTTTCAATAAATCATGCTGGAAAAAAATGGATACCCATATCAAAACAACGAAGTTGGACACTGATCTTATATTGTATACAAGAATTAACTCAAAATGGATCTAAGACCTAATTTAAGAGCTAAAACTACAAAATTCTTAGAAGAAAACATTGGGGAAAAAAATCTTCATGACATTGGATTTGGCAACAACTTTATGCATATGACACCAAAAGTATAAATGAAAGAAAAAATAAGTAAATTGGACTTCATCAAAATTAAAAACTTGGAGGAATAAAAGGCCACTATCAACAGAGTAAGAGGGCAACTTACGGAATGGAAAAAAAATAGGTGCAAATTACATATATGATAAGTAATTAATACCCAGAGAACATCTATAATTAAACATTGAAAAAGCAACCTAACTAAAAATGGGGATAGCAGGGCATCTGGGTGGCTCAGTAGGTTAAGTGTCTGTCTTCAGCTCAGGTCATAACCCCAGGGTCCTGGGATCAAGCCCTGCTCAGTGGGGAATCTGCTTCTCTCTCTCACTTTCCCTCTGTGTACTCTCACTTTCAAATAGAAAAATAAATCTTTAAAAATAATAAATAAACAAATATAAATAAAAATGGGGATAGGATTTGAATAGACATTTCTCCAAAGAAGATATACAAATGGCCAAAGGCACTTAAAGGCATTTAAAGATGCTCAATATCACTAATCATTAGGGAAATACAAATTAAAACCACAATGAGATACCACTTCACACAAATCAGGATGGCTATTGTCAAAAACAAAAACAAAATAAAAAACAAGTATTGGCTAAAATTTGTGGCACTTGGAACCCTTGTGCAATTTTGGTCAGAATGTAAAATACTATAGCTGCTATGGAAAACAGTATGGCAATTCCTCAAAAAATTAAAAACAGAATTACTATATGATCCCGCAATCCCACTACCATACTCAGAAGAACTGAAAGCAGGGACTTAAATAGGTATTTATACACCCATGTTTATAGAAGCATATTCACAACTGCCAAAAGGTAAAAGCAATTCAAGTGTCCATCAACAGATGAATGGATAAACAAAATGTGGTATATACATACAACAGTATAGTATTCAGCCTTCAAAAGGAATGAAATTCTGACACATGCTACAACATAGATGAACCTTGAAGACATAATGCTAAGTGAAACAAGCCAGTCACCAAAAGAGAAACACTGTATGATTCCACTTATTTGACATACCCAGAGTAGTTAAATTTACGAAGAAAGAAAGTAGATGGGGCACCAGGGTGGCTCAGTCGGTTAAGCAGCTGCCTTAGGCTCAGGTCATGATGCCAGGGTCCTGGGATGGAGTCCTGCGTCGGGCTCCCTGCTCAGCAAGCCTGCTTCTCCCTCTCCCTCTCCCTCTGTTTGCTGCTCTGCCTACTTGTGTTCTCTATCTCTCTAATAAATAAATAAATAAAACATTAAAAAGAAAGAAAGAAAGTAGAAATGTGGTTGCTAGGGGCTGGGGAAGGGTAGATGGGGATCAATACAAAATCTGGGAAGATGAAAACATTCTGGAGATGGCTGCTGGTGAAGGCTGCACAACAATATGAGTGTACTTAATGCCACTGACCTGGACCCTTTAAAATTGTTAAAATGGTAAATTTTATGTTATGTATATTCTAAGAAAACTAAAAAAATGGTTAAAATGGTCCATTTTGTCTCTGTATATTTTGCTACACACACAAAAACAGAAACAAAACTTGTTCTCAATCTAACTCTCCTCATTACAAACTGTTAAACAAATCAAACTCACCTTGGCAACTTAATAAACTGCTCTCCCATACAATTCTTTGGTTCTTAAGGCTAATCCCTGGGGGTATACTTGCCTTACCCTTTTCAAAATTGCTCACTAATGTAGGTAAATCAAACAGCCAGGATACACTAGGGTATCTACTTTAAAAAAAAACAAACAAAAAAACAAAAAAGAAGAACAAAAGCAAACACCTTTTCTACTACTGAAAACATCCATTAAGGGAAAAACTTAATGAGAACAGAAGTGTACTTAAAGGAGGAAGATCAAATGTGCTCTTTGACAAACAGCTGCTAAGTTTCAGTCTAGCAAGTAAAACAGAGCTTTATATACAAGTTTACTTTTTTCCTGGTTTAGGTAAAGTTGGCCGGAAAAAGGTAAGCCAATCAATCATCATAAAGCAAATGATCTTCATTCACGGAACTACACACCATCAACTACCAATAGAACAGCACCTAGACTTTAATTTCTACAAGTTAATCAGAGTGTTAACAATACACAAAACCAACATTTTCCATATTGGCAAAGGTGCAAAATTGGGTTTATCCCTTTCTATATCAGTAGTTTTAATATTTATTTAATTCTTTTAAGATGAATGAAATTTTCAAGTAAGTTCAATTACAAAATTACCTTAGAATAGTGCTCCTCCTGTACTCAATGGTATACTTTTTTTTTTAAATTTTGTTTATTTGACAGATGGAGATGTCAAGTAGGCAGAGAAGCAGGCAGAGAGAGAGGAGGAAGCAGGCTTCCTGCTGAGCAGAGAGCCCGCTGTGGAGCTTGATACCAGGATCCTGGGATCATAACCCGAGCCGAAGGCAGAGGCTTTAACCCACTGAGCCACCCAGGCGCACTCTCAATGGTATACTTTTAATTGCCTTCTTAATATACTGATCTACACAGCAGTCACCGATTTCGTTAAATAATATAAAACCTTTCAGGCTGGGTTATGGACATTGAGAAGGGTATGTGCTATGGTGAGTGCTGTGAATTGTCTGAGACTGATGGTTCACAGACCTGTACCCCTGAAGCAAATAATATATTATATGTTAATATAAATAAATAAATAATATAAACTTTTCCAACAAGGTCAACTATAGATTATGTGCTAGTCTGAGACAGGCATGTCTTAAGCAACTAATTAAATTCATTGGTACAATGCACCAAAAAAGAAACAGTCAGCAGGAGAAGTAAGATAACTAGAATGGGAGTCAGATGACCTATTTTCTACTACAAATTAGCTGTGTTATCCTGGGCAAGTCACTTAGCTCAACTGTGTCCTGACTTGTAAAGCTTTGCCCAGGGTCCCAACATGAAGTTTCTAATTTGACATTTTGCCAAATATGGGTATTTTTAAAAATTCATAACAGTAAGAAGAGTATTATCTCAAAATAGAAAAAAAAAGTACAGAAAAATAGCTTTATAAGTTCATTACATTGTCCTTACTTTTTTCGTCTCACTTTAATGAAAACTTCTATAGGGACTAAGCAAGCATTTATTGGAGAAACAGTATTTTGTAACCCAAACTGCCTTATTTCTTAATCTGAAGAAGTAAAATAATAGCATGGGTTCTGGATTCAGTACTAGATTCAAATCCCAGCTTTACCACCTACTAGCTGTGTAACATTTTAACCAATTTTTTTGGTTTTTGTTTTATCATTTCCCTGAGCCTACATTATAAAAATGCAGACATCTACCTCAAAGGGGTATTGAAACAAATAATCAAAGTATCTAGTACGGTACTGGCACATAATATGCATTCAGTAAATGGTAGCAGTTACCTAAAAAGGAGATGAGATAGGATTATCATCAAGAATTCTATGACTTTATAGACATGCAACAGAAAAGGAAAACTATACATAATAAAGCCCAAGAAGATATATATATTGAAATAGTTAGGGGGACCTGGGTGGCTCAGTCCTTAAGCATCTGCCTTCAGCTCAGGTCATGATCTCAGGGTCCTAGGACGGAGCCCCACATTGGGTTCCCCACTCAGGGAGCAGTCTGCTTGTCTCTCTCCCCCTTCCCCTCCCCCTGCTCTTGCTCTCTCTCTCAAATGAATAAATAATCTTAAAGAAAAGAAAATAAGGGAAAAGAAAAGAAAAAGGGTGCCCGGGTGGCTCAGTTGGTTGGGTGTCTGCCTTCAGCTTGGGTCGTAATCTCAGGGTCCTGGGATGGAGTCCCACGCTGGGCTCCCTGCTCAGCAGGGAGTCAGCTTGTCCCTCTGCTCCTCCTCCCGCCCACCCCTCCCCACTTGTTCTCTCTCTCTCTCTCACTCTGTCTCTATCTCAGGAAATAAATAAAATCTCAAAGGAAAGAAAGAAAGAAAGAAAGAAAGAAAGAAAGAAAGAAAGAAGCAGTTAATTTATAATGGGTTAAAAAAGGAATTTTTTATAATGGGTAAAAAAAGGAACTGATTTTATTTCTTATACTTTTGGTTATGTAGGAAGGTAGATTTGGTAAAAACAAAACAAAACAAAAAACAAAACAAAAAAAAAGGTAGACTCTTTTTACTTGCCAACTCAAGACTAGTACTTTTTAAAAACTGCTTTGCTTTCTCTTTAAAGCAAAATATTTTATTTACCTAATCTATCACTGAATCAGGCCAGAATTGGTTTTCAGAGGTTATCTAGTGCATTTTCACCTTACTACCAGATAGACTCAGGAAGGAATGTGCTTAAACTCATCTCCAATGCTTCATTCTTAACGTGTTTTATCACTCTGATTAGAAAAAGTCTAAATCCTTCTCAAATTTATCGCTTAGAAATCTCATATATAGGGGTACCTGGGTGGCTCAGTGGGTTAAAGCCTCTGCCTTCAGCTCAGGTCATGATCCCAGAGTCCTGGATCAAGCCCCACATCGGGCTCTCTGCTCAGCAGGGAGCTTGCTTCCCTTCCTCTCTCTCTGCCTGCCTCTCTGCCTACTTGTGTCTACTACTACTGCCTGTCCAATGGATAAATAAAATCTTAAAAAAAAAAAAAAAAGAAATCTCATATATAGAGTATGTTATATTTGGTATAATAATAGGGAAAATAAAAATTCATACTTGTATTTCCATAAATTCTGAAAGGAAATAAAAGACATAAAAAGTATAGAGGGCAGGATATTTGGGATGGGTTATTTCAAGATTTTTCACTGTATTTGCCTTTATGTCACTGTGACTCACAAATTGTACACATGTAATCACCTATTGAGATGTACTAAATAGGGGCACCTGGGTGGCTCATAGGTTAAAGCCTCTGCCTTCAGCTCAGGTCATGATCCCAGGGTCCTGGGATTGAGCCCCATATTGGGCTCTCTGCTCAGCTGGGAGCCTGCTTCCCCCTCTATTTCTGCCTGCCTCTCTGCCTGCCTCTCTGCCTACCTGTGATCTCTGTCAAATAAATAAATAAAATCTAAAAAAAAAAAAAGAAGAAGAAGAAGAAGAAGAAGAAATGTACTAAATAATAACCATAAGAAAACCTTCCATCCTTCAAGTTTCACAATAAGGTTTTCCTCCATCCAAATCTAATCAACTTTGGCTTGACCCACCATTCATATAACCATACTTATCAACACATCATTTTATATGTAAAGTCTTTTTTAAAGGTTTTTAAATTTATATATTTGACAGAGGGACAGAAAGAGAGGGAATACAAACGGGGGAGTGGGAGAGGGAGAAGCAGGCTTCCCACTGAGCAGGGAGTCCAATGCAGGGCTCAATCCCAGAACCCTGGGATCATTACTTGAGCCAAAGGCAGACACTTAAGGACTGAGCCACCCAGGTGCCCCATGTCTTAAGGCTTCAATGAATGAAACTTGTAATATAACAAACTGTTACAGTAGTAACATGTAGCTTTTCCTTCTGTAAACATTTCCAGTGCCTCCAAAGTTCGCACTAGTATACAAAGTTATATTTCCTATTTTATCACCAGTATTGATAATTTATGGAATAAAGTACTTTCTACCTTGAATGAAGTCCCCATCAAGGTTTTTTAGAAATTTATTTTCATGAACAATAAATGAATTTTTCAAAAACAATAGAGTATTTTAAGTGAAAGTTACTCGAAATTATAAACTTACTGCAGAAAATTTACAGCATTTAACTTTTCAGTACCCTCCTTCAATTTCTCTCTTGTCTAGATTATAAGCACAAGCCTTGAAATGCTATTAAAAGCAGTGACTCACCTTGTTTACCTAAAGTTTGAATACAGAGTATTCGTGACAAAATTGCCATCCCTGCTGATAAGAATGGGCTCTAGACCAGTGGTTCTCAACCAGGGGTGAGTTTGTCCCCAGAAGACATTTAACAATGTCTGGAGACATTTATGGCTCTCACAACTGGATGGGTTCTACTGGCATCTAGTGGGTAAACGCCAGGGATGTTGTTAATGCACAGGACAGCCTCTAGCAACAAGAATTATCTGGACTAAAACGTCAGTATGTTGCTGTTGAGAAACCTTGTTCCAGATTACAGATTACAAGTAACTCTAAAGCAAATGATACATCTCCTCAACTAGAGAAAATCAAATAGAAATTCTGTATGGCTGTACTTTTGCCTCTAAAAATAATTTTCAAGGAAAAATAAATCCCTACAAAGCTTTTGCTATAATTTGCTATAAATTGCTGTACACAGTGTTTGTGTGCTTCTACCTAATTACAAGTAAGGCACAGGCCTCAAGATAAGAAAAAAAACCTCAATATGATAAAAACCTATGCTGTCTAATTGAGTATCTATCTTTAAAGTATCTGTATATAAACAAATACACACACACACATAGGTTTATATAGGCCTAGAAAATTTCCAAAAAAAAAACCAACAAAAAAACCACAACTGTAATATTGGTTATCACTAAAGAATGGGATTTGAAGGATCAGTGGGAATAAAAGGACTTCTACTTTGCACCATATATCTAATACCTACACTGTTGAATTTTTCAACATGAGACTATATGACTTTTATCATTTTAAAGTAGGGGATAACTGGGTGGCTAAATTGGCTGAGCATCTGCCTTCTGCTCAGGTCATGATCCTAGGGTCCTGGGATTGAGACCTGTGTCAGGCTCTCTGCTCCTCGGCGAGCCTGCTTCTCCCTCTCTCTCTGCCCCCACCCCCTACTTGTGCTCTCTCTGTCTCTCTCACCCTCTCTCAAGTAAGTAAATAAAATCTTGAAAACAAGAAGTTTAAAGGAGAATATCATGCATACATATGCATACACTCTGATGACAGAAAAATTAATTCACAAACCTCACAAAAGTCTTTCCTTTAGGTTATTTTCTTCTTTTTTACTTGCTTAAAAAAAACTACGAATCTAAAAATCAACATTTAAAAATTGTTTTTTTGAAGAATTTTCAACCTGATTTCTATTCTAAACAATAGTACATTTCAATAGGATCCAATGCAAGTTCTGATTTCTATTCAAGGCCTTGGACAGCTAAGGAGCATTCTTGCTATGCCTGAAGAAATATAAAACAAATATTTACCTATGTTTAGAACAACAAGAACCGAAGATCCTAAATGGTGGCATTCTCTAAGCTAGTATAATTCTAATAAAAATTTTACAAAAAGACCCAAGCCCATTCCTTAAGCCGAACGGTCTTTTGACTTAGCCAGCAAGGGAAAACAGCTTGTTTTTTCTTAGCTATAGGCTCTCACAATGAACAAATAAGAGGTCCTTAGAGTATCTATGCCTCTGTACACCAAATATATAAGACTTCAACTAATTCTAGAGCAAATAAACTAGGCCTCCACATTTCTTACTTATTTCTCACCAAGTCCTGCCCCTTTGGAAGAACAAGACAAATTTCACTCTCAAACTATAAAATAACTCTTTATCTTTCTGTATGTCTAAAGTATAAGTACTTGGTTCTAGAACATCTAGAAAAGACAAAAATAAAGATTTTAGCATTATTCATCAAATGCCAATTGGGTGAGTATTTTTTTTTTTAAAGATTTTATTTATTTATTTGACAGAGAGAGATCACAAGTAGGCAGAGAGGCAGGCAGAGAGAGAGGAGGAAGCAGGCTCCCTGCTGAGCAGAAAGCCCGATGCGGGACTCGATCCCAGGACCCTGAGATCATGACCTGAGCCGAAGGCAGTGGCTTAACCCACTGAGCCACCCAGGCGCCCCAGGGTGAGTATTTTTTGAACAACATTATGATCTCTTCATACTGGAAATTCAAAGGCAATGATATGGGAGAAGATGGCTAATACTTTGAAAGAAAAAAGAAAAAGAAGGAAGAAATCTGCTTGGGCAAAATATGTCATTTCACTCACAAACACATGGACTATCCTCTACCACACATACTGTAAAGACCAGATACTCCAGGAATTTCTTTCTCTGTGTGATATGGGAGAAAGAAGTCATAAAAATAAAATTTCCTTTTTCTACAGTAAAGTAAAGAATCTATATGCACCCTGAGCAACATCTTAGACTAAGATAAAGTCTCCAGGTATCCCAGACACATTCATTCCAAAAATGAGGCCCACCGATATACACTTAATACCTAAATCCTTTTTAGGCACAGAAAACTTAAGTAACAGGTAACTAAGGAGTTCTACCACTAGCCTAAATGGGTACAAGGATCATCAATAAGTAACATGCAAAAAAACCCATCAAAAAAACAAAAAGGTACGATTCTGCTCACAGCTTTAATCACATGGTATGGGGAATCCAAATGAAATACAGTAAGCTAGAGAAAGAGAGAGAGATGCTGTGTGTGTGTGTATACAACAAGCCTCATAGAAATGATTACTTCAAAAGCTCATTTCCCAGATATAACACATGAGCCAAAGAAGTTAGAAATTTATGACTTTGGGGTGCCTGGGTGGCTCAGTGGGTTAAGCCACTGCCTTCGGCTCAGGTCATGATCTCAGGGTCCTGGGATCGAGTCCCACATCGGGCGCTCTGCTCAGCAGGGAACCTGCTTCCTCCTATCTCTCTCTCTGCCTGCTTCTATGCCTACTTGTGATCTCTGTCAAATAAATAAATAAAATCTTAAAAAAAAAAAAAGGAAATTTATGACTTTGGAGGCTCACTCGCACTCTACCTCTGAAAAAATTTAAACATATTATTTATGTAAAAGTGCATTAGTGATCTTTCACATTACCTATGATAATTATGTAAAAATGGTCCAGAAAATCAAGGATATTACTTTTAGACAAAAGGAAACCTTTTCAATCTCCCTTACAAGTTAGGGAAGGAAAAAAAAAAAAAGACTCTATCTTTAAAATCTAAAGGTATTCCCACTTTGCTCTGTAGGTAAAAAGTACATGTGTTTTAGGTTCCTCTCTCATCCACTTTCATTGAAAGGATGAAAGAAAGTCTTCCATAAGCACAAGAGTGGAGGTGCTCCAGAGACTCTCCCCATAACTGCCTATTCAAATAAAATCCTGTCCCACTTTGACTTAGAAGTTATTTCTCTTAAAGTGAAATTCAAAGATACAGACATTCAAGGGACTAGCTTCCTTACAACCCACACACTATTTTTTCCAAAGTGAAATGTTGGAGTGAAAATGTACTAACATTTTAAAACTAAATGAACCCCTGTTCAGACATGGTAAGACAATGTAGAATGGTAAGACAATGCACTAACTGTATTCTGCAACCCACAAATAGTTTCTTATTCCTCTCAAACACAACAGCCAGGATAGTTGTACACAGAGAAATCTCTGTACTTTAACAGCAAGATCAGAGGCTAAAATAATTGGTCATAGGGGAATGAAGGAGGCACCTTAGAACCAAAATAGAATACTCTGGGCACTTAGAACAATAGCCGTCAAGAAACAGTACCATATCCAAGCCATGGTCAAGATAGATAGATAGATAGATAGATAGATAGATAGATAGATATAGATATCTATATCTATATATATATATATATCCCTATTCCCCAGGGCCCAAAAGATGACGATGCCTTCCATCCCAGGTTGCTCGGACCTAAAAAGGCACAGTTAAGAGTTAAAGAGTTACAAGAAATGAAGGATCTGATCATTAATTTCTGCAAAAGCTGTTCAGTGTTTCAACTTCTCCAAGTCTAAAAATACAGACTTCAGCTATCCAGCTATTCTGAAGTGCAAAGATGCACTGGAATTTCCTTTTCCTGCATAACTTCACAAAAGGTCCCAGGTGCAAGACTCACGTGCTTTCTCAGGGTAAAAGCAGAGAGCTTCTTCATACTAACATGCTTCGAACTAAAAAAGGAGATTAAGAACACTTCTTTCATACGTAGGTAAGGTACAGGGCAAAGAATTGACAGACAACTCAACACTGGGGACAGGCATATAGTGGAAATGCCCTCTCAGCGAGCAAGCTCTGTCTGTCTCAGTCTCTCTCTCCCTCTCCTGTCTCGCTCGCTCTCTCAGTACCAAGGGCAGGGACTCTGGCAAGACCCCGCCCCCCATCTCCAAAGCGGGGTGGGCGGGAGGTAGCCAGAGGAGTCCTTGTTCCCGCGCGAAGCTTAGAGACCAAAGGACTCCCCATTGTGGGTCTACGGATGGTGACGCGAACCGGTCCCGCTCGAGCCGCGGGCTGAAGAGTAAGCTGAGGGCGCACTAGGCCCGCACCGCTGCCACTGCCGCCATGGAGCCGATCGCTGTCAGAGAACGGCTCCGCCCGGGGAGCCAGAGGATGGCCCGAGCCCTGTGCCGGCCCAAAGAGAAATCATGCCTCACACAGTATGGAAGGCGGGGGTCCTGGAAGCGTACCTCGGACACCTCGTCCTCGTCGCTGCCAGAGGCACCACCTCCACCCCCGGTCCTCAGCACTGCAGCCGCCAACTTGAAATCCAGCGCCGCGTCTCCTCCGGCCGCACCGCTGCCGCCGCCACCGACGCCCGGTGCGGGCCCGGCCTCCCCAAAGAGTCTCACGGTGCGAATCCCCAGTCCGACCCCTCCCGGCGGAGGCGGCTCCGAGGCCCCGGCTGGGGCGGATCGCGGAGCCACCGAGTCCAGGTCCTCCTCAAAGGAGGTGCCGCCGCCTCCGCCATCGGTCAGCATGGTTCGCACGCGGAGCCGGAGACGCTGCCGAGTCACTCGCAGCCACCGCCGCCGCCGATCCCGGGAACGAGAGGAACAGCAGGAGGAAGAAGCTTCTCCTTCCCCCCGTCCCAGCAGCGCCACTAACTTCTCACTGCCTAACCTGCTGCCTCCCGCCCCCCACACTCGCCACTGGCTGCAGCTCTCCAGCGGCTGCAGATCATTGGCCAAGGTGACCCGTCGCTCAGGCTCTTCGTCACGCGCCGCTTGCTGGCTCGCGGCCCCCAAGCTGCGTTGACCCGCGCAGGCCTAGGCGGTTGCGAACACCCGCCTACTAGTCCCCACGCGCCGACTTCCGGTCCTTTTCTACGTCTATTGGTCAACCTCTCTCACTACCTCGTCACGACCTTAAAGTGGATTAGTTCGCCTTGTGGTCAGTCATAGTGACCCCTGACAATAGGAAGCTTCATTGGCGCCACAGAGTGTCGATCACTTTGTCACAGGACGTCGCGTGCTACAATTGGCCCCCGTAGTACCATTCATCCCGCCCCCATCTGAGGTGACGGGAAAGGGCTGGGGAATTTCCACTTTTGATTAAAATGACCGCAGAAGTGACGATCCTCAAGAATTGGTAAGATTTGGAGCAGAATTCACTCGGAGTTTGGTGGGGCTTATCTGTCAAGGATGCAAGAGGCGCGGAGGTTACGAAGCTCCCACCTGTCGCTCCCCGCCGGACGCGGAGACTGCGGCCGGAGAATTGCTGCATGGGGATTGGAGGAGAGAAGCAATCCGTCTCAGCGCGTCTCCACCTTCCTGACAGCCCCTGGTTGGAGGAGCGGAGCGTCAGTCATTGGAGCGGTCGCCACCTCTGGGACAGGTGAGATTGTGTAACCTATGCCTTTGGCTCTTTGGGCGGGTGTAGGGGGCTGGGACAGGAGAGGAGGCAGGGCTGTTCTTCCTTGGCGCCTCCAGCCTTTCTGAGGGGAGCCCGGCGCGCGAAGCTGAGGGGACCAAGGGGGCACTGCTTGGGATGTGGCCGCCCCGAGGCGATTCCGCCCGCCCGCGTGCCGGGACGTGGCTGGGTGAGGCAGTTCTACAACCTGCCGCCGGGATGGCCCCGCGGGGCCGCGTTCTCTAGCTCGTGGAAGGCGGCGGGCCTGAGGGCTGGACAGCGCCTTGCCTCAGTACTGGGAACTGTCCCACCGAGGAAGGTGGGAAGGCCGCGAACAGCTCGAGGAAATCAGACCGCAGGGCGTGTTGAGAGCGCGGGCTCTGGCGCTGTTAGGAATTCTGGTGCCTCCACTTACTTGCTGTGTGACCTACGGGCGTTCTGTGCTGAATCTCTGTGACTTTCAGTTCGTTCATCTGTAAAATGGGACCAACAGCAGCACGTCCCTCATTGCGTTGTTGTTTTGAATACGTTAGCAAAGTGCCAAACTTAAAGACCCATTTTTATTAGTTACTCTTCCTTCAGGAGTCTTCCACCTGCCCCTGGGCCCAGGGGCAACCAAACTAATTCTTGTCATATTTCGGTGATGCAAAACAAGCTAGCTAAGGCAGATGGCGGGAGTTGGGGGCGGGGGGGTCCGGCGTGCGGAGGTGTCTTCCCCCTTCTAAGGATCTGTCTCTGCTTCTATTATCCCTATCTTTATCCTTCTCTCTTTTGTCAATAAAGAAGGGCTTTAAAATACTCATGCTTCGACAAATCCTATGATCAAAGATCACCAGAGGGGCGCCTGGGTGGCTCAGGAGGTTAAAGCCCTACTCGTGCTCTCTCTCTCTCTCTCTCTCTCTCTCTATGTCAAATAAATAAATTAAATTAAAAGTCACCAGAAAGGCGTTTGGTGAAGTTTGTATGGCAAATGTCCTTTGACCCAGAGAATGAGCATATGACTTAGGTTGGTTAAAAGCAAAAGATTTGGCACTTCTCCTCTCTTGCAACAAAGGTCTTTGTATATCTTGATTGTGCAATTTTTAATATTTCACCTACCTTGAACTGTAATCTGAAAATTCTGTAAAGACTATAACAATTTGGGGGCACCTGGGTGGCTCAGTCGGTTAGACCACCAACCGGTGATTTCGGTTTAGGTTATGAATCTCTCTCATCGGTGGTGAGATCCAGCCAGGGTCAGGCTCTAGCTCAGCCTAGAGTCGGCTTGAGATTCTCTCTCTCCTACTTTCTCTGCCCCTCCCCCACTCTCTAAAATAAGTAAATATGAAATATATATATATAATTTTTTAAAAATTTGATTCTGCCAAGCTTAAAGAACATTTTGAAGATTGTTAACATTTCTTTGGCATGGTAATTTCTAATTCTGGCATTTCACATACCAAACAAAGGAGTCTTTTCTATAAGCAGAATATGTTAGGTGAATGTTCTTTCTAGATAATAAGTTGTAGGAAATGGAAAAAATTCTTGTGCCTTTTCTACAGAGCTATTTTGATACAAATGTCCTGTGTAGTGTCTTTAGTTAGAATCTACAGAACTTAATTAATTAGCCTGTATCCTCAGTGCTGTTTAAATTTTGAAGACATGTGTGACGAGGTCACAAGCCAAACTAATAGCACCAACGAAAGAAACCCAGCTCTGCCCAACCCACTTCAAAGCTGGATTATCCAGAATTGGTATGGATACATCCCTAGGCAAAAAACAGGTATTGACTGGTGCAGCATTACAAAGGAACTGCTTGTCAGTCCTAACATTAATACAAAAATAAATTTCTGATGCAACTCCCTGAACAAACTCATTAAATTCTTTGAACAAATGTAATGAATCTCGGGAACAGAGAGAAAGGAAATCTGGGCATATGCATTTTACCCAATATATTTGAGAGAGAACTATATACTCTTTACTCAGTGCCTAGCAATCAACCCTGAGTATAGCCAGGAAAATATGATTGAGCAATAATCTTTGTTTCACCTGGATCTTTACCTGAGACACTTGTTGCCAGGAGTTTGACAACAATTGAGTAATCATTTTAGGATTTAGTAACTCCCAGTATTCTAGATAATGGTGGCTGCTATTGTTGAGACTGTATTAAGCATGATTTTAATATTTCTATATACACCACATCATGTGGTATTACAGAAGTGAAAACAGAGAAATCAGTCAATCACTAAACCAAGTAATACCTTTGGTGAATATATCAAATCACACTCAAAGTATTCAATGTAAAAAATCAATAAGTTTATGTGATTTATTGGATAATGTTGGTTTTGATATGTCATATCTTAAGATGGTATTTGCTAACTAAAAAAAGTACATGTCACTGATTTTTCAAATGCTAAATAAGCAGTAGAGAGCAAAATCCCTCTTTGAGGAAATACATATATATGTTAGAAATGAGTATTAGAATAAAATGTTTTCTTCCAAAAAACTAGTGGCAGTATTGATTAAGGAGTAGTTATAGTATATTTCAAAGCACTCTTCCTTTTGACCATCTTTCAGACATAGAAGGAAAAGGCAAAAAGAGAAACTGTATATCCCAAGGATTTTTAAAACTTCTAAGGATAATAAAAATCTTCATTTTTTTTGCAAGAAATGTGAGATTGACAAATGAAATTGTATATACAGGGACTTAAGCTACTTTGACTACTTTAACTGTAGTTCTTTCATGTGCAACTTACATTTTTTCAAGACATTTATTTAATTTCTGCATGTCAGTGCATCTCTGTTCAGCCTGTCTATTTAAGGAAGGAAGTAAACCAAAAAATATGTTGCACTTGGAAGTTATATCATTTAACCTTTATAATAAACTTACCAAGATTTCACCCATTTTCTGATGAGGAAGTTGAAACTCCAAAAAGGTTAAATAACTTCCCCAAGCTTATAAGAGCAATGTATGGAAAGGCTAGGATTTGAATTTATTTCTGCCTGATCTCAAAATCCATGCTTTTCCCCCTATATCACATTGATCTCTTGGTACCCTCAAAGGAAGAGGAACTTCACCAATCAGATAAACTGATATAATAATCCAATCATTTTATCTTTCTTATAGACCTGCTAATTAGCACTCTAGGTGGAGTTATCCCTGACTGCCACCAAATTTAATATCTTTCTTTTTTTTAACAACTGGATGCACTTAATTTAAAAAGTTTTCTGGTTTTTCCAACTGTGTTGTTAATTTCTTAGACCACGTAATTTCACATTAAGAAATTTGAATAGTTGATACCTTCACGTGGTTCAAATTTCAAAAATAATTTTAAAAACATAATAAAAGGAGTCATTTTATTTTGTCCTTTATACACTCAGATACCCTCTCATAAGCAAAACATCTTTTAAGTCTTATTTATTTATTTATACTTACTTACTTACCTAGGGTGGTTTTATGAAAGCATGGGGACAGAACCTGTGAGCAGAAAGAGTTGCCCAAACTGTCTTATTAGGTTTTAAAATATTCTTCTAGAAGGGCACCTGGATGGCTCCATTGGTTAAGCATCCAAGTCTGGATTTTGGTTCAGGTCATAATCTCACGGTTGTCAAATGGAGCCCCACGTCAGGCTCTGTGCTGGGCATGGAGCTTGCTTAAGATTCTCTCCCTCCCTCTCCTCTCCCCCTACCCACTCACCCCCCTTTTCTTTAGCCCCTGCCCCCCACTCCTGTGCACACATGCACACATGTTCTGTCTCTCCAAAAAAGAAAAGAAAAGAAAATAGACCTGTAGAGATTTTTAAATATATAAGCAATTTCATATGTGTCAATTTATTTTTTCTCTTTAAACACAATGGCAGCATCTACTATACACACTTCTATATCTTGCTTTTCTCACCTGATTTATTCTAGACATATGTCATGTTATCATGTAAAGAGGTCTGTCATTCTTGTTTACAACTTCATAGTATTCTGTTTACATGATTTATCATCTTTAGTATTGAATATTTAGATTATTTCCTTACCCCACCCTTCACAAACATTGTTACAGATGTGTAGCTTTCTGATCTACTGTCTGTCCTCAAGGAAGTGCTGGGAACATATTAATTTAACTGAGAAATCATAAGCTGAAGGCTACTGCTTATTTGAGCTATATACAAAACATCTAGGAAGTGGGCATATTTTTAAAAATATGGAGTTATGGCTGCAGCTAGACTACCACACCACACAGCCTAAGAAAAATATTCAGAAAGTTTCCTGGAGTTTCTTCTGCTATTGAACTTACCTTTCCTAAAAAGGGGATGTATATATATACAAAATATCTACTTCCCTTCTAAAAGTTCTATCCTTACTGCCTGCCCAACAAAAATGAGCCCAATCAGGATGCCTAGTTGTTTAAGCATCCGATCCTTGATTTTGTCTTGGGTCATGATCTTAGGTCATGATCTAAGGATTGTGAGATCAAGCCCTGTATCCAGTGTGTGCTGGGCATGGAGCCTGCGTAAGATTCTCTCCCTCCCTCCCTCCCTCTGCCCCTCTCCCACCTAAGAAGAAGAAGAAGAAGAAGAAGAAGAAGAAGAAGAAGAAGAGGAGGAGGAGGAAGAGGAGGAAGAGGAGGAGGAGGAGGAGTGAGGTCAATAATTGATGTTACTCCATTTGATTATACACCTTTAATGCCAGAAATCGTTTTTTGGTGGGTTTTTTTTTCCCCCCAAACTTCTAAAACTAATGCGTATATAAATATCTCTTGTGGTAGAATCACTCAGGTTCTCAGCAAAAGGAGACTTCCTTGGGGCTCTGTCAGAATTTCTTTTTCTTTTTTTTTTTTTAAGATTTTATTTATTGGGGCACCTGGGTGACTCAGAGGGTTGAAGCCTTTGCCTTCAGTTCGGGTCATGATCCCAGGGTCCTGGGATAGAGCCCCAATTCAGGCTCCCTGCTCAGTGGGGAACCTGCTTCTCCCTCTGCCTGTCACTCCTCCTACTTGCTCTCTCTCTCTATCAAATAAATAAATAAAATCTTAAAAAAAAAAAAAAAAGAAAAAGTAATGTAAAACTGACAGCAATAGTAATCATCTCAGGGAGGAGGGGGGTGCCTGACTGGCTCAGAGGATGCCACTCTTGATCTTAGGGTTCTGAGTTTGAGCCCCACGTTGGATGCAGAAATTACTTTAAAAATTAAAATCTTAAAAAAAAAAATGTAAAAAAGGGTGCCTGGGTGGCTCATTCAGTTAAGCAGCCAACTCTTGGTTTCAGGTCAGGTCATGATCTTAGGGTCCTAGGCTCAACAGGGTCCTCCATGCTCACCAGGGAGCCTGCTTAAGTATTCTCTCTCTCCATCTCCCTCTGCTCCACCTCCCACCAGTGTGTGCACTATCTCTCTCTAAAATAAAAAATCTTTAAAAAAAAAAAAAAACGATTAAGGGCGCGTGGGTGACTCAGTGGGTTAAGCCTCTGCCTTCGGCTTAGGTCATGATCTCAGGGTCCTAGGGCTTTCTGCTCAGCAGGGAGCCTGCTTCCCCTCTCTCTCTGCTCTGCCTCTCTGCCTACTTGTAATCTCTCTCTCTGTCAAATAAATAAATAAAATCTTTTAAAAAAACAGTTTAAAAATACTGATTATCTCTGGATAATGGAATTATACAGAGATTTATAAAGTTGCTTTTCTTTTTTGAATATTTGTATTTTCTAGGCTTTTCTTTTTTAGTTTTTTCCATAGTTAACATATATTTTGTGTAATAAAAATTAAATATTTAAATTAAATAAATTGATTTCAAATAAGTTTTGCAGTTTTCTCACCTGTTCATTCAGCCAACATTTACTCAATTCCTGCTATGTGCATGTCAGTGTGCCAGTTGCTTTGGGGGAAAACAAAAGAAACAGAAGAGTTAATGTACTTCCTTTAGACTATACTGATATATACTTAAAGGTTGATGATTAGGTGGATAAAATGCGCAGGGAATAATAGAAAACAGACAAATTCAATACTGTATGATAAAATATTTTACAGCACTGAGTAAAGAGAAGATAAAAGAGAAGTTAAAATGGAGTAAGTTTATTTAGGGAAAAGTTGATTATGACCATTTTGAGCTAGGGTAATGACTGAGGGAAACAGAAGAGGTAAAGCATTACAAATGGAAAGAAATGATAGGAATGTTGATAAAAAGTTGAAAGTCTTGAAAGTGTATGTCAGGATGGTAAAAAGACTAACTGGGTCAATACAGAGAAATCGAAATGTGAATTCAAGCGAAATTTAGTTTAAAGAAATGTTAAATACTGGACTGGGGGCTTGAAATGTGGTTCAAAAGGCCATCCACCATAGTTCTTGAAAAGCAAAATTATCAAGATAAAAATTGTTGAGGGATAATTACAATTGTTTTGTTTTGGCTGTATTGCATGAGTTTTGTTAGAACAAGGAAATACTGGAGTCTGGAAAATAAGCAGTCTTGCTTTGTGCTTAGTCCAGGTATGAGGTAATGAAGCCAGATCAGATGAATGACTATCAAATGGAGTAAAATTTACTGTCAGCAATCATGAAGAATCCATATGACTTCGTATCTGATTAGATGTAGGAAACAAGGAGTATAGGAACAAAAGTTACTTCAGAAAAACTAATACAGGGTGACTGGGTGGCTCAGTCGTTAAGCATCTGCCTTCAGCTCAGGTCAGGGATCGAACCCCACATCGGGCTCCCTACTTGGCAGGAGGTCTGCTTCTCCCTCTCCTACTCCCCCTGCTTGTATTCCCTCTCTCCCCGTGTCTCTATCAAATAAATAAAATCTTTAAAAAAGAAAAAGAAAAACTGATACAAAATTTCTGAGGAGAAATGTGGCATAATGTATCAAGATCCTTCTTTACAGGAGTCTGGTGGGCTCACTCTGTAGAGCATATGATTCTTGATCTCAGGGTTGTGAGTTTGCACCCCCCTTGGGCACAGAGTTGACTAAAAATTCCTTTCTTTAAGTTTTCATTTCCATCTACTAGAATGCCTAAAATCCAAATAACTGATAATACCCATTGCTGGTGAGGATGCAAAGCAACAGGAACTCACTCACTGCTAGTATGGTATAGCCACTTTGGAAGAGAGTTTCAAAGTTTCTTACAAAGTTAAACATTGTCTTACCATACAACCCACCGTTGCACTCCTAGGTATTTACCCACAGAGTGAAAAACATATCCACATAAAATTCTGCACGTGATTGTTCATAGCAGCTTTATTCATAATCACCAAAACATGGAAACAAGCAAGGTCTCCTTTGAAAAGTAAATAAACGGGGCGCCTGTGTGGCTCAGTGGGTGAAGCCTCTGCCTTTGGCTCAGGTAGTGATCAAAGGGTCCTGGGATTGAGTCCCGCATCTCTGCTGAGCAGATAGCCCACTTCCTCCTCTCTCTCTGCCTGCCCCTCTGCCTACTTGTGATTTCTTTCTCTGTGTGTCAAATAAATAAATAAAATCTTTTTTTAAAAAAAGAAAAGTAAATAAATAAGCAAACGTGTTCTCACTGCATGATGGAATACTATCCAGTAATAAAAAAGAATGAGCTACCAAGCCATGCAAAGATGTAGATGAATTTTAAATGTATTGCTAAGTGAAGGAAGCCAGTCTGAAAGGCTGCATACCATGTGATCTTATTTATATGTGACATTCTGGAAAAGGCAAAATTGTGGAGATGGTAAACAGATCAACGACTGCCAATGGCTGGAGTGGGGAAAGGGTTGAATGGAGGAAGCACAGGGACTTTTCAGACTGGTAAAATTCTTTATGATACTATTTAGAAATGACATTCCTGTAACGACTTGCATACCTTGCACCCACATCTTGGGTTTTAATAACATTCTCCAATAAGAGATGGCTCCTTGGAGAAATGGCTGAGATTAGAATTAGGGTGGGAAATATACAAGATGAACCCAGAGCATCTTACAGTGCCATAAAGTAAGAAAATAGTACACATGCATGCGTGCGTGCATGCATACATGCATACAGTCACACAGACACACTAATAAGGACATCTGAGAGAGATAATAGGAGCTAACTAAAAGAGCCCCTAACAGCCATAGCTGGAATAATCTGAACAAATAAATAGTCTTGAAATAAGGCCCAAAATATAAAACAAGTACCCTTGAATCCATATAGGCATAAATAAATGTTCAAATAAACAAATAAATGGGGAAAATAGGTAAGTCTTCCAAGCAGAAGAATTTCAAATTTATGTAGAAACCCTGCCCTTAAGGAGGTGAAGTCCCCTCTCCTTAAGTTTGGGCTGTGCATAATGATATCCTTCCAGAGAGTAAAATATGGAAAAGGGAGGGGATAGAATAACTTGAAACTGGAGAAAAGTGACAAACACTGCCTCAGCCAGGTTATCAGGATTAATATCAACAGTGATAACTCATATTGATAGTGTATACCCTTGATATTACCTGCAGGAAAAGTCTGAGAAACTGTCATAGTCAAGAGGAGCCCAAAGAGGGGCGCCTGGGTGGCTCAGTGGGTTAAGCCGCTGCCTTCGGCTCAGGTCATGATCCCGGGGTTCTGGGATCGAGCCCCGCGTCGGGCTCTCTGCTCAGCCGGGAGCCTGCTTCCTCCTCTCTCTGCCTGCCTCTCTACCTGCTTGTGATCTCTCTCTGTCAAATAAATAAATAAATAAATAATCTTTAAAAAAAAAAGAGGAGCCCAAAGAGACATGATGACGAAATATAATGTGTTATCCTGGATGGAATACTGGAAGAGAAAAAGGACATGAGGTAAACTTGAAGTAAATTTGAATAAAGTGTAGATCTTGGTAATAATGTGTCAGTTAGCTAATAATATGTCGATGTTATTTTATTAATTGTGACACATGTGCCATGCTAATATAAGATATTAGTAATAGAGGAAATTGGATACGGGCTATGTGGAAACTGTACTAACTTCCCATCTTTTCTTTAAATCTAAAACAATTCTATGGGGGCACCTGGGTGGCTCAGTTTGTTAAGCATCCAACTCTTGATTTCTGCTCAGGTCATGATCTCAGGTTGGTGATATTGAGCCCTGCTTTGGGCTCTGTGCTGAACAGGGAGCCTGCTTAAGATTCTCTCTCCCTCTACCCGCCACCCCGCAAAAAGTTTAAATCTAAAACTCTTCTAAAATTTAAATTGTTTTATTTTGATTTTTTCAGTTTTGTTGATATATAATTTATCTATAACACTGTATTAATTTAAAGTATACAACCTTAAGTTTGATTTACTATTGCAAAGTGATTGCCACAATAAGTTTAATTAACATACATTACCTCACATAGTTACAAATTTGTCTTCTTTTGCTGGGAACTTTTAAGATCCTACTTTCTTGTGAAAGTTTATTTTTTAAAATGCTTATTCCTTTGAGGGTTACCTCAGTGGCTCAGTCAGCTAACTGTTTAAAAACAAACAACAAAAAAAATAAGAAACATCAGACAGATATAGATTATGTATGGTTGATGGGATAGTGGGTTTACTTATTTATCTATCTATTTATTTATTTATGTTTCCAGGTTTTGTATAAGCAATCTATTACTCTGGTGATCAGAAAGAAATATATGATAAAGGTTGTAAGAAAAAAATCACTATAGGTGAAAAATCAAAGGATTGATCAAATGGGATACTTATTGTCAGGGTTGGGAAAATAAAGCAGGAATAATTTCTTTTTCAGGTAAAGATGATAAGGGGTTCACCTTATCTGTTTGGTTTCAGACTGCAATGGGAAGAACTTTTTTTAAAAAAGATTTTATTTATTTGACAGAGAGAGAGAAACATCAAGAGAGGCAACAAGCAGGAGGAGTGGGAGAGGGAGAAACAGGCTCCCTGGAGAGCAGGGAGCCTGAAGCGGGGCTCAGTCCCAGGACCCTGGGATCATGACCTGAACCAAAAGCAGAAAATTAACAATTGAGCCAACCAGATGCTCCTGCAATGGGAAGAACTTAAATATATGCACCATTATATGGTAACCCCCAAGAGAAACATACTCAACAGAAACAAGAGATAAATGTCTTTATTGTAACTGGAAACAACTGTTTTTGAAGACTTTATTTATTTTTGAGAGAAAGAGAGAACACAAGCAGTGGGGAGAGGCAGAGGGGGATGGAGAAACAGACTCTCTGCTGAGCAGGGAGCCCAATGCTCCCAGGACCCTAGGATCACAACCCGAGTTGAAGGCAGATGCTCAACTGACTGAACCACCCAGGCGCCCCTGGAAACAAATTTTTTAAAAAATATATATTTTATTAATTTATTTGACTGAGAGAGAGAAATCACAAGCAGGCAGAGAGGCAGGCAGAGAGAGGGGGAAGCAGGCTCCCCACTGAGCAGAGAGCCTGATGTGGGGCTCGATCCCAGGACCCTGAGATCATGACCTGAGCCGAAGGCAGAGGCTTAACCCACTGAGCCACCCAGGCGCCCCAGGAAACAAATTTTTAAAAGATGTCTAGTTGTAGCTTTGGTTTTTATAAAAGAAAACATCTCTGTGCAGAAAGGTCATGTGGTTACCAATGAAGATTAAGTTATTTTTCCCCCAAGTGAGTCCTTGGTGAATACATTTTAGGTATTGCCTCCCCAGAAAGATGCATACTGAAAATATGCTCTCCTTCATTGCTCAGTAGTAATTAAAAGGGAAGCCCAAGAATCACACTAATGAATAAGTATCAGCAAGTGTATAGGCCGTCAGCCCAGATACCTACATCCACAGTTGTATAAGCTCATTGACAAGAACAGGGATCTAAGAGCCTGCAATCAATAGATCCTCTGAAAAAAACCAGAAATTTACTGTGTGCATCACAATGAAGCCACTACCTCTCCTATAGATGTGGGAAACCTGAATACTCCAAACCTCCTGTTTCCTTATGTCCTCCTCTACACTGCAACTTGGACAGTCACACCTACCTTCTCTAGAGCTCTCCTTGATAGCTGGGGCTTTCCGCCACAGACACCAGAAGGGCCCAGGACTGGTGAAAGTTTAGAATCTCATTTGCTGAGCACTTTCCTGATGAGAGAATAGTTAAATAGAACACCTCACAGCAAGACGCAGCTTATCTTCCAGGTGGTCTGGTTTATAGTGAGGGAGGACCTGTAAGTAGTCCTCTAGGTCTCATACTACCCCTTTAATAAAGAAGAAACTGGAGGACTGAGCATTAGGGTCAATACCTCCTGCAAAAATCTTTAGGGTGATGTTTCCATTCTTCACCCTCTGATGTTTCCTGTAAGAATCAGAAGTACACCATTGCATACCAAAGTGAGAAGAGAACAAGCCCAGGATTCCAACTCAAAGAGCAACTTTGGCTTACAAGTGAGTACTGAGTCATTCTGAGGACTGTTCTTAGAGACTCTTGTGGAGTGTTTGAACTCAACTTTGTTTACCACACCCCTTGCTCATCAAGGCAGGCCTATAAACCAAGAGACGCAGCATGGCGTTCACCTGCAGGGCAGGTGCACAGTGCCACCTCCTAGATGTTCTTCCCCAGGAAAGTGACATGTTGTTTGCTGTGGCTCTAAGAGGACACCTATAGACAGTCTAGTTGAAACATGAGTCTGGTATAAGCTCACAGAAGCTATAAGAAAAACTGTGGTCCAGACACTACTCTGAAACTTTACCTAGATGGACCTCTTAAACCCTGGCATTGGCACCACTGGTGACAAGGAAGAAAAAACAGCCAGGGTGGGACTTCTCCAGCATAAATCTCGTAGATGAAAAAGGTTTATCATTTGAAGAGGATTGCTTCACCATTTCAAGAATTAGGTAGGACAAAAGCCTCAGAAATGGGCAAGCCTGTCAGTGGCCTCTAGGGTTTGATTAAAGCCCTAGTCTGTCCCAGTGCCTCTGTCCATAAGTTGGCAGAGTTTTTAACCAAGACTGAGCCATAAGAGAGTGTCCAAAGAAAGCCGCAATACTCTTCTGTGTACTAGAGACTTCGTATAAATATTAGAATTCCTTGAGAGTAACTGAAGGACTCAAATATTTTAAAACCCTCGAAAGCACTGGTGAGACCACCATTCAGAGCCTGATCATCTCATTCCCCACAATTATTCTCACAGATTCCTTGTTGTACTTTTATATGCCATTAGTAAGAGTATAAATTGATAAAATCTTTAAGGAAATCAGTTTTGGAGTTACCTTCACATTTTAAAATGTATTCACCCTTTTATCTAGCAAAATCCAGTTCTAGTTCTGGGGCAATTGGCACAGAGTTCCTCTCATGTCATGGCTCCACACACAAATTCAAAAATATGTGTATGAAGGTGTTCACTGAAACCTTGCTTGTCCATTATTAAGTGGTTAAATAAGTAGTGTTAAAACTATAAAATGCAAACTATCATCTGGGCTTTTAGCAAGTCATCATCTTTTTGCTGGTGGAGGGTCTTACCTCGATGTTGATGTCTTCAGACTGATCAGGGTGGTGATTGCTGAAGATTAGAATAGATGTGGCCATTTCTTAAAATAAGACAACAGTGAAGTTTGCCTCATTAAAGGACTCTTCTTTTCATGAACGATTTTTCTGTAGCATGTAATACTGTTTGACAACATTTTACCTACAGTAGAGCTTCTTTCAAAATTGGGAGTTACACGTTGGTGGTATAGCGGTGAGCATAGCTGCCTTCCAAAATTGAGAGTTAATCCTGGGGTGCCTGGCTGGCTCAGTAGAGCATGAGACTTGTGATTTCAAGCCCCATGTTGGGTGGAGAGATTACTTAAAAATGATACCTTTAAAAAAAAGAAAGTCAATCCTTTCAAACCCTGCTGCTGCTTTATCAACTAAGTTTATATAATAATCTTAATCTTTCATTGTCATTGCAACAATCTTCACATCTTCACTGGGAGTAGTTTCCATCTTTTTTTTATTTTTTTAAGATTTTATTTATTTGTCTGAGAGAGAGACCATGAGCAGGGTGAGGGGCAGAAGGAGAAGCAGACTCCATGCTGAGCAGGGAGCTGGACTCAGGGTTCCATCTCAAGATCCTGGGATCATGACCTGAGCCAAAGGCAGACGCTTAACCAACTGAGCCACCCAGGCACCCCAAGAGTAGATTCCATCTTAAGAAGCTGCTTTCTTTGCTCATCCAGAAGAAGCAAGTTTTCATCCGTTCAAGTTTTACCATGAAATAATGGCAATTCAGTCACACCTTCAGGCTCCACTTCTAACTCTATTCCTCTTGCTATTGCCATCACATCTATACTTACTTCTTCCACTGAAGTCTGGAGCCTGTCAAAGTCATCCATGAGGGTTAGAATCAACTTTTTCCAAACTCCTGTTAATGTTGGTAGTTTAAATCCTGAATATTCTTAACAGCATCTAGAATGGTGAATCCTTTACAGAAGGTTTTCAGTTTACTTTGCCTATCTTGATTTTTGACATGCCTTCCTCACTAAGTTTAATCATTTCTAGCTTTTGACCTAAAGAGACATGCCGTTTTTCCTTTTATTTGAACATGAGAGGCCTCTGTAGGGTTATTAATCAGTCTAATGTCAATATTGTTGTGTCTTAGTGATTAGGGAGGCTCGAGGAGAGGGAGAGAGGTGGGGGAACACGTGGTGGGTGAAGCAGTCAGAACACACACAACATTTACTAAGTTTGCCTTTTGTGGGCACAGTTCATGCATGGCACCCCAAAACAATTACAATAGCAACATCAAAAATCACTGATCACCATAACAAATATAATAATGAAAAAGTTTGAAATATTGCAAGAGTTACCAAATATGACAAAGAGACACAAAGTGAGCAAATCCTGTTGCAAAAATGGGACCCATAGGGGCAGCTGGGGGGCTCAGTCGATTAAGCATCTGAATCTTGATCTCCCCTCAGATCTTGATCTCAGAATCTTTAGTTCAAGCCCCTCATTGGGCTCCACATTGGGCATGGAGCCTGCTTAAAAAACAAACAAACAAACAAACAAACAAAAAACCAGTTATATATGTGGAAAGTGGGCGATGGATTTCTCACCCAGGTCTGCAAAATCTAAGTGTTAAGGTCTCAAAAGAGAAATAATAGAAAAGTTTCACTTAAAGGGCACCTGGGTTGCTCAGTTGGTTGAGCTTCCAACTCTTGATTTTGGCTTAGGTCGTGATCTCAGAGTCATGGGATCTAGGGGCTTAGGACTCAGGTCTCAGAGGGGACTGTGTTCTCTCTCTCTCCCTCTTGCCCTCCCTTGGGTCCTATGTGCTCTCTTTCTCTTCTCTCTTTCTAAAATAAATAAATAAATATTTTTTTTTTAAATGTCCTTAATGGGGGCACCTGAGTGGCTCAGTCAGTTGAGTGTCAGACTCTTGGTTTCTCGGGTTATGATCTCAGGGTCATGGGATCCAGCCCCACATAGGAATCCATGCTCAGCACAGAGTCTGCTTGTCCCTCTTCCCTCTGCTCCTTCCCCGATTCCTGCTCTCTCTCTCTCTCTCCCTGAAATAAATAAGTAAGATCCTTTTTTAAAATGTCCTGATAATAGGCTCCTGGATGTCTCAGTCAGTTCAGTGTCTGCTGTCAGCTCAGGACATGATCCCAGGGTCTTGGGATCAAGTCCCACATCCAGCTCCCTGATCAGTGGGGAGTCTGCTTCTCCCTCTGCTCCTCCTGCTGCTTGTGCTCTCTTTCAAAAATAAATAAATAAATAAAAAGGTTAAAAGTTTAAAAACAAAACAAAACTGCTCTAATGAAACAGTAAAGATTAAATTAATTCATTAAATCTCAACCTTTGAGTACATATATTTTTAATATTCTATATGAGGAAACGGGAAGTATGAACATTGGTTGTCTCAAGGAAAAACATTCATGCAACTATTTTTGTTATAAATTGAACTAACCATTTTTTTCATGGAACATCATTTTTACTTGAAGGTATGACTGACATAAAATTTGGTAATTCAGACATGTGTATTTGGCAGACATTTTCTGGACTCTACCTCTTAAATGAAAACAGCTGCTAGTATTTGTGTCCAAATATAAAATTTAAGCTTTGGGGCAAAAATGAGGATTTCTGGAAAATTGCATCCACTATCATTGGTGATTAGTTCCCCAAGCTTAAAGACTTTTTGAGATAGGTAATGATATTGCCAAATGGATTTTTTACATTCTGTAATAAAATGTGTCAGTATTTGCATGAGCTGCATAACTCAATGAACTGTATTTCCCAGATGACCAATGCATGATGTTATAAAACCATGCATAAATAAAAGAACATGGAAAGATGGACCAGTGGATTTTAATGTAACAGAATATGAAAAATTTATAGTTACAGTTTCAACCTTGAGAAAACTAACAGTTCTTGAATTTTTGGTGTATTATTAAAGATAAGAATGAGGGGCACCTGGGTGATTCAGTCAGTTAAGTGTCCGTCCGACTTGTGATTTCAACTAAGGTCATGAGATCGAACCCTGCATTGTGCTCTATGCTCTGCGCTCAGCAGGGAGTCTGCTTGAAATTCTCTCTCTCTGTGCCCTCCCCTTGCTCTCTCTCTCTCTCTCTCAAATAAATAAATACATCTTTTTTTTAAAAGATAATAACCACAATTATCTGGGGGAAAAAAAGTTAAAATATCCCTCCTTTTCCCACTACATATCCATGAGTGCAGATTTTCTTCATATTCCTCAATGAAAATACTATATTGCAATTGACTGAATGTTGAAGCAGATAGGAGAATTTGTCCTTTATTAAGACAGACATTAAAAATTCATTCTTACTATTTTTGCTTGGAAAAATATATTTTTTCTGAAAAATATGTTACTTGTGTTCACATTTATGAACCAAACTGATTTTTATAAATCAGTTTTATTTTCTGATACACTAAATACCAACAGATAAAACCCATGTATATAAACAAGAGCTCTTTGGGTCTTTAGTAATAAATAAAAGGACTTTGGGTCTTTAATAATTTTTAAGCACATACAGGGGTTCTGAGACCAGAAGGTCTCCAAACTGCTGCAATGCTATGTAGCAGTTGCAGGGGAGGCAGATGGGTGGAGGAGATGACTTACGAAGACTCTGCTGGCTTTTCAGTCTTTCCTCACTGAGCCAACTCTCATCTTTAACCCAGCAGTTAAAGCTGGGGAGCAAGAACTCTGAGCTATGTTCTAGGCATCTCTGGTGTGAATCTATGAAAAGGAAGAGGCACTCCTTTCCTCCTTTCTCCCTCTCTAAGTTTCCAGGCAAGACTTGGCAGTTGCTCAGGGTGAAGAGAGAGACTAGAAAGGGCAGGGAGGGAACTTTGCAGCCATTAGGGAGTTTATTTAGAAACCCTGAAATTAAGTGGTAAGGGCAAGCTATCAGGGGCCTCAGCTGGTCCACTTGGGCTCAATATCAGGAACTGGGAGGTGCCAGGGACGACTCCTAGAGCAGTGATACTTGTATTTCTTTCCTCCTATTCTGGCCCATTTCCTAAAATGGCCTAAAGTCTTCAGTAACTTTTAAGAACCAATAATTCTTCTAGGCCACAGTCTCAAATGGTTAATTAGAATAGGCCAACATGAAAGAAATCAAACTTAAAGAGAAAAAATGTAAACCAACAAAGTAACAACTACTATTTTGCTGCGTATGTTGCATTCCACCTCCACATGCACTTCCATCTTTCCCTTTCCCTCCTACCATCCATCCCCTCCCCTTGGTCTGAGCCCTGTCCTTCTTTAGACTACTACTGAGTTATTAGAGATTTAGTCACTATGAGGGGGAACTTAAGGGTAAGGCATCATACCATGATTTGAGTCCCCACTATGCCATTTACTGGCTATGTGATCAAGCAGGTGACTCTCCTTCTCTGGACCCTCAGTTTCTGCATCTTTAAGATGAGATGATCTTCCAGCTCTGTGATCCTGTGGTTATTAATAAACAAAATAGGTCAAGCTGGAGCTAAGGACTGTGTCATAATGTATTCTTGTTGAGAAGAGCAGAGGAGGGGCACTGGGTGCCTCAGTTGGTTGGACATCTGCCTTTGTCTCAGGTCATGGTCCCAGGGTCCTGGGATCAAGCCCAGCATCAGACTCCCTGCTCAGTGGGGAGCCTGCTTCTCCCTCCCCCTCTCCCCCTGCTTATGCACTTGCTCTCTCTCTCTCTCTCTCTCTGTCAAATAAATTTAAAAAAAGAAGAAGAAGAAAAGAAAAGAGCAGAGGATCTGGAAAGGGAACACAGCTCTAGTTTGCATCACTATACGTTATCCCCTTTGGACATGGATATATTCACAGGAGATGAACAAACACAGGTCTCTGAAAACAACCTGGAGAAATCTCCCAAGACTGTGGTTCTTCCCTTGGGTTCACTTAGCTGTTAGGTTCCTGGAGTCGGTATTAGAGAATTCCCTCAGTTCTTGCCCAGCAGGGATAATTCCTTTGGTCTTGGGGGCCCTAGAGGTTTTTGACTGCCATGTTGTGACCCTGCTAATTAGATACCAGGCTCTGGCCCCTACCAATGTTTTAATTTTTGTAATAGATTTATTGAAATATGATTCACAGACCACACAATGTACCCAAAGCGTACAATTCAATGGTGTTTATTATATTTGCTGAGTTGTACAACCATCATATCTATTTTAGAATATTTTCATCAGCCCTAAAAAGAAATCCTATATTCCTTAGCTGTTATCTCTCAATACCCCTCCCCCCAAGTCCTCAAGCCTTTGGCAACCAAAAGTCTAATTTCTGTCTTTATAGATTTGTCCATTCTGGATCGTTCACAAAATGGAATCATACAATATGTGGTCCTTTGTGACTAGCTTCGTTCATTTAGAATGATGTTTTCAAAGTTCATCAATGTCATAGCATGTATCATGTTTCATTACATTTTATTGCTGAATAATATTCCACTGTCTGGATATATAACACATCTTGTTTATTCAGAACTTTGGGTTATTGAGTCATCTGAATTGTTTTCACCTTTTGACTATTGTGAATAATGCTGCTATGAACATTGGTGTAAGGCACTGTTTGTGTCCCTGCTTTAAATTCTTTGGGGGCATATACCTATGAGTGGGATTGCTGGATCATATGATGATTCTGTATTTAACTTTTTGAAGAACACAAACTGTTTTCGCAATTGCTGCATCATTTTGCATTCCCCCTAGTAATGTGTGAGGGTTCCAACCTCTCTGCATCCTTACCGATACTTATTATTTATAGCCATGCTAATGAGTGTGAACAGTATCTCATTGTGGTTTTGGTTTGTGTTTTCTTTTTTTTTTTTTTTTAAGATTTTATTTATTTATTTGACAGAGATCACAAGTAGGCAGAGAGGCAGGCAGAGAGAGAGGAAGGGAAGCAGGCTCTCTGTTGAGCAGAGAGCCCGGTGCAGGGTTTGATCCCAGGACCCCAGGATCATGACCCCAGCCGAAGGCAGAGGCTTTAAACCACTGAGCCACCCAGGTGCCCCGACCCAAGGCTTTAACCCACTGAGCCACCCAGGTGCCCCGACCCAAGATAATCTTAATTAGCTTTGAAATCTAAGAGGTTTTTTTTTTTAAGATTTTATTTATTTATTTGACAGAGAGAGTTCACAAGTAGGCAGAGCAGCAGGCAGAGAGAGAGGGGGAAGCAGGCTCCCTGCTGAGCAGAGAGCCCAATGCGGGTCTCGATCCCAAGACCCTGAGATCGTGACCTGAGCCGAAGGCAGAGGCTTAACCCACTGAGCCACCCAGGAGCCCCAAAATCTAAGAGTTTTTAAAGTGCCCCAGCTTTTACTGCATCATGTTCTCCTTCTTGGTTTGTGTTTTCTTGATGGCTAAAGATGTTGAGTATCTTTTAGTGTGATTCTTGTCCATTTACTGTATCTTCTTTATTTTTTTAAGTTTATTTATTTTTAAGTAATTCCTACATTGAACATGGGACTCAAACTCATGACCACAAGATCAAGAGTCACTGGCTCTTCCACCTAAGCCAGCCACGTGCCTCTCATTGATATATATTCTTTAGACAAAGGTCTTTTTAGATCCCCCCACTTTTTTTTTCAGTTAGCTCTGTACCTAACAGGGGGCTCAAACTCACGACCCCGAGATCAAGAATTGCATGCTCCACCACCTGAGCCAGCCAGACACCTCTTCTCTTGTCCATTTTTAAATTGAATTATTTGGGGGTACCTGGGTGGCTGAGTTGGTTGAGTAGCCAACTTTTGGTTTTGGCTGAGGTTGTGTTCCTAGGATCATGAGATAGAGTCCCAAGTTAGGTTCCATGCCAGTGCAGAGTCTACTTGTCCTTCTCTTTCTGTTCCCCACCCAGAATCCCTGTCTTTTATTGTTTTTGTTTTTCTTTAAGATCTATTTATTTAGAGAAAGAGTGCAAGCAAGTGGGGAAGTGCAAAGGGAGAGGGAGAGACAAACTCCACATTGAGTGCAGAGCTCCACACGGGGTTTGGCACTGGGCTCCAAACAGGACTTGATCTCATGACCCTGAAATCATGACCCTGAGATCATATCCCCAGCTGAAATCAAGAGTTGAACACTTAACCAAATGAGCTACCCACGCATGCGTTCTTATTTCTGAGTTATAACAGTTATTAATATATTCTAGATACAAGTCGCTTATCAGATGTATGATTACATGTATTTTCTCCCATTTTGCAGGTTGTCTTTTCTCTTTGTAGATAGTGCCATTTGAAGGATAGAAGTCTTAAATCTATTTTTTATTTTGTTCCTTGTATGGTATCATATATAAGAAACTATTGCCGGGGCACCTGTGTGGCTCAGTGAGTAAAGCCTCTGCCTTAGGCTCAGGTCATGATCCCAGGGTCCTGGGATCAAGCCCCGCATCAGGCTTTCTGCTCAGTGGGGAGCCTACTTCCTCCTCTCTCTCTGCCTGCCTCTCTGCCTACTTGTGATCTCTGTCTGTTAAATAAATAAATAAAATCTTTAAAAAAAAAAAAAAAAGAAAGAAAGAAAGAAAAGAAAGAAAGAAACTATTGCCAAACCCAGGGTCATGAGGATTAACACCTATTTTCTTCCAAGAAGAGATGGTCTGGCGCTTACATTTAGGTTTTTGATGGATTTTGAGTTAATTTTTGTATGTGATATGAGGTAGGAGTCCAACTTCATTCTTTTGCATGAAGATATCCAGTTTTCCCAGAATCATTTGTTGAAAAGACTATTCTTCACCATTGAATTGTCTTGGCATTCTCATAAAAAATCTATTGACCCTAAGTGTGAGCGTGTATTCCTAGATTGTCAATCCTGTATGTATTTCTGAGTGCAAGTACCATACTGTCTTGATTATAATAGCTTGGAAGTGAGTTTTGAAATCAGAGACTATGAGTCTTACAACTTGGTTCTTCATTTTCAGGATTGTTTTGGCTATTCTAGGTTGGCCTCTACTGTTGTTACCCCAGGAGACAAGGCCTTGTTCACACTGCCTCTTCCAAGGTATTCATTATGTAGCCTACCATATTGATCCTCATCTTTTCCAATAGCACCTTGCAGTTTTCTTTCCCTCACTCTTCCACTCTAGCTGTATGGGCATTCTCAAACATTCTGAAGTCCTCCCTGCCTGAGGGCCTTTGCACTGATATTCCCTTGGCCAAAAATGCTTTCCTTCCACTCCCTCTGCTCTGTTCCCAAGGCTGACTTATTCTTGTCATTCAGGTTTCTGCTCAAATGTTATCTTCAACAGAGAGGCCCTTATTAACCCCAGTCTAAGGTAGTCACCCACGAAAACCTCCATCTTTATTGCATTATGCTGTATAATTGCACTTATCACTGTCTGAAATAGTCATATTTATATCATTGTATTTATTTATTTATTTTTCTGTTTCCCCCAGCCAGAGTGGAAACTTCCGGAAAGCAGAGGTCTTGTCTTATTTCACACTGAATTCCTACACATAGGAATATAATATACACTGCCTGGCATGTAATAGACATTTAAGTTATATTTATCTATTGAATGAATGAATAAATTGATCAGTCAAGCGCTGGACAGCCCCTATAGTGGGATTCAGCACTAGGAAAAGTGGTGAGAAACAGTGAACTGACCCTTACACCAGGATTATTTTCCTTGTACTCACCTTCTTCTCTCATTTTCTTCCAGTCAGCAATTCCTCCCTTCTTTTTTTCAAAGTTTCCCCCTAAATCCTCTTCCTAATATCTGTCTACATTTGAGAAGCCAATCTAGATGCATTCCTGGCTTCCCCAGTCTTTACTCTGGGTTACTCTTAGGAAAAATGACCAAAGTTGTCTCTGACCATAGTATATATGCACAAGTGCATCTTAGGTCCATTTGCAAAGATAAAAATCTTGGGAAGCGTGAGGCACTGGGCAGGGAGACAGAAGAACCCAGAACTAAGGAGATAAGAACCCAGAACCTCAGAGAAAATGAGAACCTCAGGCCAAGAATCCAAGAATTCACATTATGACTAATTTTTTTAAGGTTTTATTTATTTATTTTATTTATTTGTCAGAGAGAGAGAGAGAGCACAAGCAGCAGACAGGCAGGAAGAGGCAGAGAGAGAAGCAGGCTCCCCTCTGAGCAAGGAGCCCAATGTGGGACTCCATCCCAGGATTCTGGGATCATGACCCGAGCTGAAGGCAGTAGCCCAACCAACTGAGCAACCCAGGCGTCCCACATTATGACAATCTTTGATTCTAATACCCACAGAAGTTTGAAAACCATTTTCCCACATCTACAGACTGGAGAAGAGAAGACCTACATTACTGATAGGGAGAGATTTTCCCTGAGGCTTGGGAGGCTCTAATAACCCTCTATACAGCCCTAGGTTTTTCATCTAGACATCTTAAAGAGTATTATAGGCATCAATTAACCCTTATAGCACCCTAAAATCTGGACTCTTGGCCCCATTTTACTGACAGAAAACTGAAGCCTATGAGTTAGAACCAGGAAAGGCATGTTTCAGGCTCATATGGCCTGGACTGAACAAGCTAAGGACTAAGTTTGAAACCAGAGCTGACCTCAGTCTTTCCCTTATGATGGTCGTTCCCAATGTGGGGACTGTAGAGCACTTAAATGCATGTGTATGTTTACCATGTCTTAGCTGCCCACAGATGATAATTTAATTTATTTCTTATCACTCAGGTCCCAGCGTAAAAGTCACCTACTCAGAGAGGCCTCCCCCAAACATCCACCTCAAGTAATCTTCTCCCAGTCCCTGTCACATTACCCTGTTTGATTTTCTTCAGGGTACTTGTCTCAGATAATCTTACTTTTCTTTGTTGTTTCTGTCCTAGGATAAAATCCATGAAGTTAGAAACTTTATCTGATAGGACATTGTGATAGTCACTAAGTATTTGTTCAATGTTTAAATAAGAGTAAATGAAGATGTTTTCAACAATATGTAGATGCTGCTGAAATGGGTAAAATATCTAATTAGCTAAGTTTAAATTATACTTCTGGCATATATTTCTCTCAATCAATAGATACTTAGACTATAATTTTCAGAGCCTTCTTCAAAGATTTATTTATTTATGAGAGAGAACGGGGTAGGGGAGGGGCAGAGGGAGAGAGAGAATCTCCAGCAGACTCCCCACTGAGTATGGAGACTGACTCCAGGCTCTCACAACCCTGAAATCATGACCTGAGCCGAAATCAAGGGTCAGATGCTTAACCAACTGAGCCATCCAGGCACCCCTAGGATCCTTCTTTAAGACATTAAAAAGACCTGTCAGAATTTCCACTTCTGGGGCACCTGGTTGGCTCAATTGGTGGAGCGAATAGCACTTGATCTCAGGGTCATGAGTTTGAGCCCCACATTGTGTGTAGAGATTACCTAAAAATAAAATGTTATAAAATAAAAAAGAATTTCCACTTCTGGCATTGTATAGGTTAAAATTCCTGAACAACCTTCCTGACTAAAACAACTAAAATACTAGATTAAATATAATTTTTAACTTTAGAATTCATAGATGAACTGACATACACAAGTGTTCTCTTTTAAGTGACTCTTTAATTTCACTCCGAAGTATATGCTTTCAAGAAATTCTTGTAATTCCAGAAGACATTTTATATACTCTTTTTACATACAGTACCTTTTTAGATTATTAGGTTGTTTCACTCTATGCAGATTACAGAAAGAAACGTAGATATGTATTGGCATGGAGAAAATATTCAACACATATCAAGTGACAAGCATGTTGTAGAACTCAATGTATAATCTCATTTTAATGAAAATATTAACATGTCCCTTGAAATAAATTTGAACAATATACACTGAAATTCGGACACTGATCATCACTGGTATGGTTTTCATTTCAAAATTATTTATTTCTGTAGTGTTTTAATATTTTGCACTAATCTCATTTATTTTTTTAAAGATTTTATTTATTTATTTGACAGACAGAGATCACAAGTAGGCAGAGAGGCAGGCGGTTGAGGGGGGAAGGAGCAGGCTCCCCACTGAGCAGAGAGCCCAATGCAGGACTTGATCCCAGGACCCTGGGACCATGACCTGAGCCGAAGGCAGAGGCTTAACCCACTGAGCCACCCAGGCACCCCATCATTTACTTTTATAATAATAAAAAAAAAAGGATTGTTTTTATATGTATAAAAAACTTTTTTTAAGATTTTATTTATTTATTTGAGAAAGAATAAGAGAGAGCGAGAGCATGAGAGGGGAAGTCAGAAGGAGAAGCAGACTCCCCGCAGAGCTGGGAGCCCAATGTGGGACTTGATCCTGGGACTTCAGGATCATGACGTGAGTGGAAGTCAGTTGCTTAACCAACTGAGTCACCCAGGCACCCTGTATAAAAAACTTTTAAGGGGCGCCTGGGTGGCTCAGTGGGTTAAGCCGCTGCCTTCGGCTCAGGTCATGATCTCAGGGTCCTGGGATCGAGTCCTGCATCGGGCTCTCTGCTTGGCAGGGAGCCTGCTTCCTCCTCTCTCTCTCTGCCTGCCTCTGTGCCTCTATGCCTACTTGTGATCTCTGTCAAATAAATAAATAAAATCTTTAA